>NW_024412403.1:50348227-50443843 GCF_014898765.1 Herpailurus yagouaroundi | reverse complement strand
ATTAGGATCTGAAGATATTCCATGTGGCCAAAATAAGTCCTGTCACTGAGTCATCCATTCTGAATTGCTAGATTTTTTTTTTTCTTCAGAAGTGCTTTTAGCAAGATAGAGATAAATTTGTTTGCTGGAAATCAGCCATGAAATTCCTAGGACTGAATTCATCCTGAAAATTATTGGCTTGTGAAATCCATCTATCTGGAAAGGTTTTTGAAGACAGCCGCCTAGAAACTGGGAGTCATGCAGATGATCTGCAGACATCCCTCAGCTGCCCAGGAAAGCCTATCTCACCACCTTCTGGGAATGGAGCAACTTGGAAACATATCTTTAAAACCCTGATAGGACATGAATCTCCTGTGAGAACTAGTGCCCTTGATTTGTACATATCTTAAACCAGTTTTCCGTTGTGGCTCTTGCCTAGAACAGTCACAGAGGGGCTAAATTAAAAGACAGTCCATACACTTTCCCTTAGGAGATGGGAGTGTTTACTC
Source organism: Herpailurus yagouaroundi (assembly GCF_014898765.1). Classification (NCBI taxonomy): domain Eukaryota; kingdom Metazoa; phylum Chordata; class Mammalia; order Carnivora; family Felidae; genus Herpailurus; species Herpailurus yagouaroundi. Next base: position 50,443,355 of record NW_024412403.1, on the reverse strand, counting down.
TTACCAGGCAAAGTGCAGGTAGAAGTTTCTGGTGAAGTCCTCTGTCAGAATGCATTTAACTTGAGGTCCACAGGCACATGGAACTGCTCCAGGACATGTCAAAGGGCAGAAACGCCAAGTTCTGTCACTTATCACTTTACTACTGACAGCACCACATATTTGAGAAGTGAAAATTGCCCATCCTGGGAGGGCATTCTCTTAAACCCAAGATGTGTTAAGATCTTCCTTTTTTCTCAGTTATTAGAGTTTCTTCCAATGTTGTGTGCCAACCTTCACATTTTACTTTTAGTCATCATCATTGAGTAACTGCTATGTTCCAGGAACATTTCTTTCTCCTGAAGATACAAAACGCCACCCCCATGAAACTTACATACTATCTGGACAGATGATAAACAAATAAATTATATAAAATGTTGAGATGAAAATTCCATGGGAGAAAAAAGGAAAAAGAATAGGGTAAATGAGTGACCAGAATGTTGAGGGCATTGCAATTTTAAATAGGAATGTCCACAGGCACCTGGGTGGCTCAGTCCATTAAGTGTCCAACTCTTAATGTCTGCTCAGGTCATGATCTCACAGTTCATGGGTTTGAGCCCTGCATCGAGCTCTGTGCTGCCAGTACAGAGCCTGCTTGGGATCCTATGTGTCCCTCTCTCTCTGCACCTCCCCTGCTTGCTCTCTCACTCTCAAAATAAAACAAAAAAATCTTTAAAAAAAAAATAAACAGGATTGTCCAATGGGTCTCATTATAAAGGTAGGTTTGAGCAAGGACTTTAAGAAATTAAGGGAATCATTCGGAAGGGAATTGCAGACAGAGGGAAGAGCCAGTGCAATGGGCCTAAAGTAGAAATGTACTTGGTTGGGTGGAAAACAGCTAGGAGGCTAGGGTGGCCTGGAGCAGAGTCTACAATCAGTGATGCAATAAACGGGTAGGCCAAGGTTATGGAGAATCCTTAAGACATTGTAAAGATCAATTTTACTCTGGATAAAATGGGGCTTAGTAGAGGGTCTTGTGCAAAATGACATGACTGACCTGCCTTTTTAAAATTAGATTTAGGGGCGCCTGGGTGGCGCAGTCGGTTAAGCATCCGACTTCAGCCAGGTCACGATCTCGCGGTCCGTGAGTTCGAGCCCCGCGTCGGGCTCTGGGCTGATGGCTCAGAGCCTGGAGCCTGTTTCCGATTCTGTGTCTCCCTCTCTCTCTGCCCCTCCCCCGTTCATGCTCTGTCTCTCTCTGTCCCAAAAAATAAATAAATGTTAAAAAAAAATTTTTTTTTAATTAGATTTATTGCAATTTATTAGAATGCTAGATCAGATACAAAACTAGTTAATGTCCAACAGAGATATAAACCATAACCTTGGGGTTCCACCGGACAGATATTATTTAAATATTTACTGAACAAAATCTATAACAAAGAGTTGAAGTTATTATCTCTGGAATGCTTGCTTTTCATGTTTTTTTATTTTAAAGACCAAACTAACAAACACAGTTTGAGTTTCATAAAACTCTAGCAAATAGGTGTGGTATGACATTTTTATGCCTATTTTATAGTTGACAAACTAGAAAAGCTAAGTGATGTGTCCAAGATTTAACAATATATAAGTATATAGTAAATGTCTGTATACTTGTTTTCTAATAAATACATATTTATCTAGTTGAAATCAGAAGCGTCCTTTTTTATTATTACTTTTTTAAAGTTTATTTATTTATTTTGAGAGAGAGAGCGAGCAGGGGAAGGGCAGAGAGAGAGGGAGAGGAAGAGAATTTCAAGCAGGCTCCGCACAGCAGAGAGCTAGACACAGGGCTTGAAAACACAAACTGTCAGATCATGACCTGAGCCAAAAGCAAGAGTCCAATGCTTTAACCAACTGAGCTACCCAGGAGCCCCTTATTACTTTAATTAGACATACAATTCACTCAGAGAATTTGGAAATGAACCTTAAAAGGAAATAAATATTTACATTTTTATACTGTCTTTTGATTCTATTATTCATGAATACCTCACCTATGGTAGGAAAGAACTCACTTCACTGGTTTAGACAAAGAGGGACTCACTGGGGGTTAATTTAAAGGTGATTGACCAAGTGTTCATAGTAAATGTTGACACAAGGGGCAAAACTATCATTTGCCCAGTGTTACATGTAGTAGGCACATGCTTATGTGTTTTAATGCAGGAACTATGTTTTGTTAATTTCTCCATCCCCAGCACCTGGAAGCACAAAACATTCAATGGACATAATAGTCCTTGCTCTCCAAATGAAATTTTCTTCCTGTCACCTGTTTTGGAGTTAGCAACTTAATTAAGACTTGGGCCCTCCAGGGCCTGGTGGTGCCTCAGGCTAACTCAGCCCTGGTGTCAGCCTTCAGGGACAGCTTGTATGTACAAGGGAGGCAGTAAATAGTGGTGGAGACTCAGCTGCAAGCCAGATCTGGATTCAAGTAGCTCTGTCACTCATAACCTTGTAACTTTGGGAAAGTGCTAATCTCTCCAAGTCCAGTTCCTCATCTATCAAGTGGGGAGGATACTATTACCTATGCCAGAGAGTCACTGTGAAGATGAATTTACCTGATAAATATGTATTTACCTAGTAGATGGCAGAATTAAGCCTTGACCTCAGAGGTCTCAACTAGTTCAGTATTTTCCCATCTTATCTTTGTCTATACTGTCCTTGCCAAGTTTTGTTGTGTTGCTCTTAATAAAGACTCCAATTAGACATGGTCACAGCAAGCTGATTAGTATTTTCACCGATGCTAGCCACTGCCTTCCTTCCAGCCAAGCTTCCCATGCAGACTTAATGAGTATGTTCCTTGTGCTGTCATTTAGTTAATTGACTGAAGTGTTAAATAATGCAGACGCAAGGCCACTTCTGCCTATAGGGCCTTCAGTTTAAAGAATCACATTCTAGGGGCACCTGGGTGGCGGCAGTCGGTTAAGCGTCCGACTTCAGCCAGGTCACGATCTCGCGGTCCGTGAGTTCGAGCCCCGCGTCAGGCTCTGGGCTGATGGCTCAGAGCCTGGAGCCTGTTTCCGATTCTGTGTCTCCCTCTCTCTCTGCCCCTCCCCCGTTCATGCTCTGTCTCTCTCTGTCCCAAAAATAAATAAACGTTGAAAAAAAAAATAAAAAAAAAAAAAGAATCACATTCTGGATCATGAGTTGTGTAATATAGGTGGTTCTCTTTTGAGGAACTAGATTAAAACTAGAAACTTGCTTCTTATATGCCACTGCTGACTTGCTTTTTAAAGAATCTCTTTGTTTGAGATTGAGAAAAGACTGTATATGATCAAGAGTTGAAACGAGAGACCAGTTAGAAGATGTCACACAAATTCAGGTGAGGGGTGATGCAAAGTGAACTGCCAATAGCAGTGAAAGCAGTGTTTGTTGGGGTATACATACTTTAAATGTAGAATGTAGAGATTTACTAAGAGACTGGATTTTGAGTGTGAGAGAAGGAGAATTATCCAGGAAGGCTCCAATGATTGTAACCTGAGTGACTAGACAGATAGTATTGCCATTAACAGAGAAGTCAATGACTATAGTAAAGCCAATTTTTGTTGTGGTGAATTTGCACAGGTGTGGAAGAAGATGAGGATTTTGGTTTTGGACATATTATTAAACAACGAACTAGACACATCAAGTAGAAAGATAAATATATTAGCCTGGAATTCAAGGAGATCCAAGCTAGCATTACAACTTGGCAATACTTAAATTATAATCAAATCCATGGGACTGAATGAGATCATCAATGAATGAGTATATAGAACTCTGGAACATTCCATTGTACTAAATAAGCCCAGGAATATGCTGAAGTAAACGAGGAAGGCGGTTAATCAAAAATGTGTCATGTACTGAATATTAATAAATAAAAGAAAAAATAGGAAGGAGTCATTAACTGTATCAAGTACAGATTTGATTTAAAATATATCATTAAATTTAGTCATTGAGGCCATTGGTAACCTCAACGATAGCAGTTTTGGTAAAGTGCATGAAAGCTGGATTGAATTATACTCAGAGGTTGGGAGGAAAGAAACCGGAAGTGTGGAAATATATATAATACATTTGAGGAATTTAGGTGAAAGGGGGGAAATAATTGTGCAAGGGGTAGAGAAGAAGTGAAGTCAAGAAAGTTTTTTTTTTTTTAAGCAGGAAACAACATGTTTGTTTACTGATGGGAATGATAAACAGGGGAAAGCAGTAATATGTTAAAGAGAGGAGGTGTAGATAGGATAAAGTTTACTGGAAAAAAATTACTGGATAAAGTTCCTTGAGTAGCAAAGTTGGGGTGAAATCTGGTGCCTAAGAAGACTTTGGTTTTAGATAATAAAAACAATATGCAATCTATAGTAACAGATGGAAAGACAGACTATAAGTGTATAGATGCTAATAACTGAATAAATAAAATGGTATGACTTTGTAGAAATTCTATTCTTATAGCTTTGATTTTTTACTGATATAAGAAACACCATCTTCAGCTAAGAGGAAGGTTGGAGTGAGAGTAGTCACCTGTTCAAGACTAATTCTGATTCTCCAAGAAGCAGAGATTAGATGGAAGTAGATGTACAAGGGATTTATTGGAGGAACACCTGTGAATAATAATGGGGGAAGCCTTCAAACTGCAATGCATATATTCTATGTATGAAAGAAGAAATAAAAAAGGATTTGGTGAGAAGACCCTCGAACTGCAGTACAGTTCTGAGGAAGTCTCAACCAGGTCAATGATTATATTCCCAAGGTAAGATTCCCAAAAGAAAAGTCCCACATCAGACAGGAGTATCCAACTCCAGTCCTACCACTATACTCAGCCACTGGTTAGGAGCCATCCACGGGATAGCACAGTGTTGGTATGAATGCCACAATGAACCCAAATATGTAGCAACTAAAAGCTGTCCATCACCTGTGCTCTTGACAGATCTGAGTGGCACACCTTCATGACTGACACAAGGTCTGAGGAGAGCAGAGGTGTGAAATAATCATCTGAAATAGAGGGCAATGAATGGCCAAGAAAATACATTTGGTTTCTCAGTCAGCATTATGGGCCTCTTGATGGTCATGTTCCTGACTCAGGTGGCTGTATTTTGCTCAGATGTATGCATTTGCTCAGATTCAGGTGAAGAGCAGACAGAAAATTGGTCTTAATGAGGAGTGAAATTTTGACAAACTAATACAATGAAGTAAGAGAAGGGCTCCAGATATTTGAGGCTGTATGCACAAGAGTGAGTAATTAACAGAATTTAGTTTACATAAAGAGGAAAATAAAGACATGGGGAGCAGTAAGCAGTGAAAAGGCAGAAGAATTGCACTGAAACTTATGCTGAGATCAAGGAATGGATGAAATTTGACTACCAGAGAGAGTGAGCCAGAAATATAGGGCATTAGCAGGGTGCCTGGAAGGCTCCTTTGGTGAAGCATCTGACTCCAGATTTCATCTCAGATCATGATCTCAGGGTCATGAGATTGAGCCCTGTGTCAGGCTCCTTGCTGAGAGTGGAGCCTGCTCAAAATTCTCTCTCTCCATCTCTCTCTGCCCCTCCCCTGCTCTCTCTCTCTCTCTCTCTCTCTCTCTCTCTCTCTGATAGATAGATAGATAGATGAAAGAGAAAAGAAAAAAGAAAAGAAAAGAGAAAAGAAAAGAAAAGAGAAAAGAAAAGAAAAGAAAAGAAAAGAAAAGAAAAGAAAAGAAAAGAAAAGAAAAGAAAGAAGAAAGAAATACAGGGCACTAGAGGGAGTGATCAGAAGGTGGGTTATATAAATTAAGATTATAAAGTGGTTGTAGTTAATAAAAATAATAAGGCCTAGCATATTACCAAGGAAATGAATGGTTAAGGTAGATTAGAAGGCAGTATCATCAGTGAAGAAGAGTTCCAGAAGTGGAAAAATGTTGGAGGGATTATTTATATGTGTATTGAAATCACCAAGGATTAAGACAGAACTACTATTAAAGAGAATAAGAAAAGACTATTAGCTAAAATAATCCAGAAATGAATGATGCCAGGAGCAAAAGACAAACAACAGTAGACAATACAGTCTAATGACATGAGAATCAATGTATAAATGGTTTAGGGAGAATGAAAGACAAATTGGTATGATAATGGCACATTTAGACCCAATGGGAGGAAAACAACCATCCCAAATGGAAAGGACTACAGGGCAAGTAGGAACCTCAGAGTAGGTCTTGGTTTTGGTAAGAGCAGGAAGGTGAACAAGACTGTATCATTCAGTATCCAGTCAAGAGAAGAAAGCCCACACCAGATAACTCCTTTCATTTGAAGAATTGATTACAAAAGTACTGGAAGAGGTAAAAAGTTCAGGGTACAATGAAGAAACTCAGAGATCAACAGGAGTAGGCCTCTCTCACAGATTTGGTTAGAGAGCTAGGAGGAGGTGATGGTACCAGGGTAGAGGAGCTGGGCCACCTGGCAGGAAATGGAACAAACAGTAACTGGGACCACAGAGGAAGGTCATCCAGAAGGAGCTAGAACCAAAGAGAAGTTGTAGCTTCTGCTGGAGGGGAGAGAAAGACAAGAATGCCCTGGTTTCTCCTTTCCTATCACCCTTTAATGTCCCACCAGTGCCTCCTAATGGCTGAACCTAGATGGTAGCTGGCTGACAAGGGAGCTTTTGAGGAGCCCTGCCACCATACAGAGCACAGGAGGGAAGGAGTGAAGCATGGATCTGAAAACAAACTCAGATCCAAACAACTGATGCCTTGGAGATTTGGCCATGATGTCCCATGAGTTCCAAAGGACTCAACTAGAAAGATTTTAGGAGTTGGGGAGGGATTGGGCATGATATAAAATTGGGGATTTACAAAACCGTATGAGAATTTAAGTGTGAAAGGTGTCCTACCCGTGAGTCTGGGACTACTTATAGCATCTGATACAAACAGGAATTAAAAGAATAATGAGTTTGGTTTACGGTGGGCTCCAGATAGATAGTATTGGTAAGGTGTGGGTCCTGGAGTTTACTACTTTTTGGCATTAATGTTAAAAGAGGTCTAAGCATATATATAAGCCAAGGGAAAATAAGGTTTATAAAGTGACAAAGAAGAATAATGCAAAATTTTAAAAAAGAGAAAAAGAAAGAAAACAGAAAAGAAAGGGAAGGAGACAGGGAGGGAGGGAGGAAAGGAGGGAAGCAATAAGGGAAAGAAAAAATTTTTAAAGGATAAAATATTGTAACTATGTATGGGTGACAGATGTTAATGACACTTATTGTGGTAATTTCACAATACATACAAATATCAAATCACTATGTTGTACACTTGGAACATAATGTTATATGTCAATTATATCTCAGTAAAAAAAAAGTAAAATAAAAATGAAAATAAATAAAAATAAAGGATAGACAATAAAGCATGGCAGATATGTATCTTAATCCACAAATTCTAATGTGTAAGAAATGTAACTCTATTTTTTTAGAATCCAGTCTCTTTCTTAGGTTCCCCATTCCACTGGGATAGCAGAAATGTGATTTAATTTTCTCTGAGTTTTGTTTTCATCTAAATTCTGGAATCCTATCTAGTGCTTAGGTATCTAGGTATGTGCACATCATGTGCACATGTGAGGCTGGTATGTGTGTGAACTGTGTGTGTCTGTATGTGTCTGTAGAGGGGGTAAGGAACTGAACGAGCACTTGCTTTGGAACCTCTCTCCATGCTGGCAACTGCTTTCCCTTATCGCACCTTGTACTTGGTGGCTAGTCTATCTGGATGCCTGAAGAAATGTCCTTTGTTTCTAACTGCATGGTCCCTTCAGAAATTCTTCCTGTGCCATTCTTGGATGCCAAGGTATCATCCATGACTCTCACCACAATATGGTGTGAGAAACTCTATGAGGCTTCCCAAGTCCCATCTGGGTAGAATAATACCGAGGGCCATTTTCTCTACCATTTCACCACCTACCCAGAGCTCTACAGAAAAGTGATGTATAAGCCCTTTCTGCCTCAGATCCCACATAGTCTCTGGCCCCAGTCTTGGCCCACAGATGGACACAGACGCTTCTCAGGACTCCCCAATATTTCCTGCCTTTCCCCATCTACTTCTATTCTGACAGCTCAAGGAATCCTTAGTGGTGAGAGGGGCAAAGAGTGAGAAGTTCTCCTCCTTGTCCTTTAAGCCACCTCTATCTAGCCATCTCTCTTCCTCTAATTCCCAGAGGGAAACACAATCTCAAAACTTTCTCCCTCTCCTGAAACGGTGAATGTGAGCTATTATTATGAGGTCAAGGAAGAGACAGAGGGGAAAAAAGTACATGAGGGGAAAAACATAACACTCGTTCATATTTCAAAAATATTATACCCAGAGAAGAAGGCAAGCTAAGCTCAGTATTATAGAGGAGAGGAGAAAGTTGGGGGAGAAAGGAATATTTTGAGAGAGAAATGACAGTTCAACTATGTGGCTATATTTTTCTATTTCCCTTCTCAATCAGGAAAAGGATGAGATGCTTTCCAGAAGTAAAATAATAAGAGTTGGAGAGAGCTTACAAAAAAAGCAATCAACTGTGCTAGCCCTGGGCACCATCCTGACATGAATTTCTTACAACGAATGGGTAAGGTTGGTGTCACAATTCTCTTTCACAGATGATGAAACTAAGACAAAGGTTCAGAATTTGCCCAAAGTCACACAGACCAGAGGGGGTGCTGTGAAGCCTGGAGGTGAGTAGAAACATGTATTCCCCAAAACTCACAGCTTGCTTCTTCTCTCATAACTGAGTTTAAAAATAAAACTAGTTTTCAAGTATGTAAAATTCCCTAATCAATGATAAAATGTTTTTGTGTCATTGACAACAGTTGTTATCTGGCGTGAAAAAAGTGAAACCAGGACATGACTCAGCATGGGAAAGTGGGAAGTGGTTCTGTGGGAACATGTTTCCTACCGTAACCCTAGAAGACTCTGATTTTGCTGGGGCTTCAATTTGCCAATTAGCAAAACTTTCTTTGAAACATTTATGTCTCTATCACATGACCTGTAAGTACAGTACCCTTGCTCTAGCCCCTCATGAGGCCCAGCATGAGCACATACTTCTGCCAGGATTTGTGTTCCAGGGTCAGGCTGGGTGGGTGGAGGTGGAATATGTTACAAAACAGCAGGAAGAGCCAGGGCTGTGTAATTGTTCAGTCTTTGGAGAGCACTGAAAATCAGGCACTGGAAGCAGAGTTCAGCCTTGGAATTTAGAGCAGATTGGAAATCAGGCTTAACGTCTGAAAGCCAGAGCTGTTGGAAGCAGCACAGAATGGAGAATAATAGTTGGGGGAAGCCTGGACTTCCATTCTTTACTGTCAGCAGATGGTACTACCAAAGAAGTTATTATGCTTTAAAGACAATCACCAGTGTAAATACTTCCGTGCATTTTTTAGTAAAATGGGTCCTACTGGGCACTTAATTTTGTAATCTGAATTTTCCCTTAATATATCACAAATAAGCCCTTTCATTTCTCAATCAACAGTTTGGCTTTTTCCACCACTGCTCCACCACCTGCCCTGACCAAGGAAACCAGTTAGATAATATTTGCTATATCCACGGCCACCTCTAGTCTGGCTCACTCGACTTAGCTTCCTCAACCATCTCTTCCTTAATCAAACATCCATCCTCTTACCTCCTCAATATTCCTCCACCCCAGTTTTCCATCCACCTCTAGCTGCTCCTACTGATCCCCTTCACATTCACTTTCTTCAGATAACTCTTGAATACAGAAGGCAGACACCTTAGAAACACTTCAAATACCACTTCACTTTAAATACTCTCCTCTAGGGGTGCCTGGGTGGCTCAGTTGGTTAAGCATCCAACTTCAGCTCAGGTCATGATCTCACAGTTCGTGGGTTTGAGCCCTGCATTGGGCTCTGTGCTGACAGCTCAGAGCCCGGTGCCTGCTTCGGATTCTGTGTTTCCCTCTCTCTCTCTGTCCCTCCCCTGCTCATGCTCTGTCTCTCTCTGCCTCAAAAATAAATAAACATTAAAAAAATAAAATTAAATACATAAATTAATACATACGTACTCTTCTCAGACATTCTCCTTTACTGACCATGTCCGCATTTTGACAAATTCAAATCTTCAGCCGTGTCCCTCTCCTGAATGCCAGACCCTTAGCTATAATTCAACCTAAATTTTCCACAGACTCATTAAACTCAATATGCCCAAAGCAGAATTTACCTCCTCTTCCTTCTTAAAAATGAAGATGTCTCCCTTTAAGCTTGGAAGCAGAAATCATCATGGTGCCATCCTGAACCTTGGTAGCATTCATAAACACATAGCTAACTTTGACCTCATATACTATGCGAAGAGCTTTACAGACATTATCTCATTTAATCCTCACACCTCACTTTACAACAAGGAAAGTGAAGCTTACAAAGGTGAAGACACGTGCTCAAAGATGCTGCCCAGCAAGAAGCAAAGCTAACAGTTGGACTTAGCAGTTTTTCTCCAGTGCTCAGAGCCTATGCGCTTAGTGCCACACTCCCATAAAAAGACTCAATAGATATGGGCTTTTACAAAAGGAATTATTCCTGAGAAACCATGTGAAAAGAAAACAACACTCAAAATGTAGAAATGAATTAAGAGATGAAGCACTTATTGTTTGTTTGTTCAAATGCGAGTGTTCACCTGCATCAACCAGCCAGCTCAGCCTGGCCCCCAGCCCTGGTTCCTTCTCCTCACCACAATCCTCTCTTTTGGGTGCTAGACCAAATTAAAGAGACTCATTGCTAAGGGAAGACATGGCTTCTAGATTCAGTGGATTCCTCAACTTGTTCAAAATGCTGCTTATTAGAAAAATTAGCCTCTGTTTTTTGATAGTGAGCTCCTCTTCAGATTTGGTTCTCTGAGCTCATGCCAATTCCCTATAAGGAAAGCACTTCCCTACTTTGACACTGAGCTTCAGACTGCTCTGAAACTTTCTCCTCTTTTTGATGATTGGAAATTCTAATGCTTCAACAACTCATTCTTGTATGTGCTATTCGTACTGAATTATGTATTTGACTAAGTGATGCCTGAAATTGGTGAGACCCCTTAGCCAATTTCTTTGTCATGGCCTGTCTAGTGGCTCTGTGGTCCAGCACCATCATCCTTCAGCCAATCTGGCTTTGTCAGCTGCCGCCGGCCCGGACCACCCCCACCAAATACACTGTTGCTCCCATCCCAAGGCCTGGAAGGAGACTTCTTAACGATTCCTCCAGTTTTAAGCCATTTTCCCTCCATTGGTCTTTCTTAGGACTTCTTCTGATTCTTAACTCATTTGCAGAGCAGTGATCTATGCGATCTGTTTTATTTACATAAGCATTTATCAAATACCCACTATTATGCCAACCATTGTGCTATGAGATTCTACAAAAGTTAAAGGACAGTAATGATCTCTGCCCTTAGGGAAATGCTAGTCTGCCTGGAGAACCAATGAACATACAGATTATACTAGGAAATGAACCAAATGTTCAGTGAAGTCTAAGAATGGAGACTCTAAGCTGAAATGTTGGTCTTCTAGCACAGAGGTCCTGAGGACAGAGACTGAATCTCATTCATTATTCTATTTCAACCCCTAGCAAGTACCTACCACAGAGCCAATGCCCAGTAGTTTTAAATGAATAATTGCAACCACTTACAAATTCCAGGTGATCTGAGTTACATTATTTGGGTGTCACAGCGCCAGAACAGCTGGAATAATTTTAAATTGTATCCCAGCAAGTGGTTCACTGGAAAAATTCTGAGGTCAGGCTGGACCTCAAATTAGTGAAGCATGTCATGCCTCCTGGCAGCTCCACCTGCCCACACAGCTTAACTTCAATGAAGTTGTCTTTTTGATCCTCCAAATCAACCAGACACTAGAGCCTTAGTGCAGTCTCTGCTTGAATGACTCCAGATACAGAAGATTCACCCCCTGCAAGGCTCTGTAGAGCTCAGACACGTTTAGAAATCCTTCTCTGTGGTAAGATAAATCTGTCTTCTTGAAACCTCTGCCCTATTGCCCTAGTTTCAGCCCTTAAAAACACAGATAACAAATATGGTATCTCTTCACATAATAGCCCCTCAGATATTTGAAGATTCAAGCTCATTGAACCTTTTCATAGCCTTACTAAAAATATCCTTAATACTACCAATTAGCTCATGTTCCAAGCCCCTCACTGTTCTGGCTAGTTTCTATTTAACACACTCTTATTTACTTACATCTTGTTTGGAACGTAGTACACAAACAAACAAACAGTACTCCAATACCACCTGATCAGCATGAAAAAGACAAGTACTATCGCCTTCTCTGCTCTAGATATCATATCTCAATATGGCCTGTGATCACATGAAATTTTTATTGTAGTCAGAGCACCCTACTAAATTATATTGTGTTTATTGTCAATTAAATTTTTCATGGGGTGCTTAGGTGGCTTAGTCAGTTAAGGGTCTGATTTCAACTCAAGTCATGATCTCCTGGTGTGTGAGCTCAAGCCCTGCATCACACTTTCCACTGACAGCACAGAGACTGCTTCAGATCCTCTCTCTCTTCCTCTGCTCACATTCTCTCTCTCTCTCTCTCAAAAATAAAAATATTTAAAATTTTTCCCCACATATCACAAATTATATTTTTCCATCTGAGGACCTTGTATAGTTGATTTATGAACCCAAGGACAGGCTTTTATATTTTTCCTATTAAGTTTTATCTTGGTAGGTTCAGCTAATAATTCCAGAAGGTCTCTTTAGATCCTATCATTAAACAACTTCAATATTTCACCAAATTTAAATTTATCTATGTATTAAATTGAAAACATGTAATTTATTGAGTCCTCCCTGGGTGCCAGACACCATTCTAAACACTGAGGATTCAACAGTGAACAAGACAGACAAAACCTCTGCTGACATGGAATTCACATTCAAGAGTGGTATAAGGAGGGGTAAAGGAAGAAAGGCTGGGAAAAGGGGCATCGTAGGTGATGGGATAGGAAATGCCTCTCTTTGCATCTCCAAGAAGGAATAAGCGTGCCTCTATGTAAGAGGCTGATCCTTCTCTCCAAGTGGACAAAAGTACTCCAGGTATGTTCCCTTCACTAGTTGTACTTTTCTGTCTACAGGAGACCTGGCATAAACTGTCTATTGCATTTCCTCAAGTTTCCTCCAAGCAATCACTAAGGTGTCCCAAGATAAATTTTCATAACCCCCTTAAGAGTATAACTAGCCTGACCTACTTCACCAGTTTAACATACAAATATAGTTACATCTATTATTTTTTCTAATTTATCACTTCTATCCCAACTAGTTTTCTTATAAAAACTGCATACCAAAGAGGATTCTGAGAGATGCTGCCTTTATAAAGTCCAACAGACGCCTTGGGACTCTTTCTTTAAAATATCAGACCCCTAGGTTTACATATCTGAAGGAAATCACTTGTGATTTTTCAAGTAAGTGTAAAATTTCCTCCCAAGGTAACTTGCTATCTTCACCTCTATATTTAGAAGAGACAAGAATTCGATTTTTGAAAGAACACTATTTCTGTTAGCAGTTAGGAAAGAGGGCCATTTCTACACAGAAGGCCAATTTGAAAAAAAAACGGGGGGGGGGGAGTGGGTGGCTTAAGCATTCCTAGGAATAGGTTTTTAAATCCCTGGCTTATGCACATAGTAAAGATGAAAAAGAAGGTAGAGATAAGGGATCTAGAAGTCTGATCTACTTATCCACCAGGAAAAGGGAGAAAATGCTCTTCTTCTTTTCTACCCCTTCTATTTCCTTTCCCTTTTAACTTTACCTTCCAGAATGGAAAGCCAATACTGAGAGGAGAGATACTAGTCTGAACTTGAATAGCTGAAGAAGTTATGTTAGAAGAGACTGATCTGGCCAAAAACATAAATCATTTTTAATTTGCTGCCTTCCAAACACATTCTGACATCTCTCCTCAGCCATTGGCAACCTACTACCCCACTGCCAAAGAGCTATAGGCAGCCTGCTGGGGAATTTCAGTGACACATCAACCATTCACCCGCCCTTGGCAAAGTACACACCTACACCTTCCTACCTCCATCTTGTTCAGCCTGGTCCTGAAGGCACCCACAAGGCATGCCTTCCAACAGAATCAGTGTTTCACCAACAGTCCCAAGCCCAAAATTCCCCTTCCTGCCCACTTCAGGCATCAATACATTCTCATGCTTTATCTGATCTTGGTTATCAGGTCTGATGAAAAACGAGACCCAGCTTATTTACATCTTAGAAAGGAGTTTGTTAACCAAAATGTATCTCTTGGAAATGGGATATGATTTGTTAGTCTTCAAATTACTCCACATTGATTTTGTCCCATCTAGTAATAAAGAGTGAAAAGTAACATGCATCACCTACCTTACTCAGCTGAACACAGGTGTAGCCTTATGTTAGCTTAGCAAGTGACTTATATCAGTGGCATGGAGCCCAACCAAAACTAAGAACCAATACTGTGCTTTCATTGGGTAATACATATGTCCAAACTCATCAAATTTATACATTAAACATGTACACTTTTTTATATATCAATTATACTTCAACAAAATGCTTTTTTTTAAGCCATCACTTAAAAAGAATTGAGATTTGACCAGCAAATTCTTCAGACCCTGACAGGAAGTACAGGAAGTTCAGAAAGTACAGGAAGGACAGGACTTCTGATACTACTACTACTACTAATAATAATAATAATGTATATATATATATTAGCTGATGTCATAATAATATTACATTACAATGTACTTTACATAGATGACACATTTAAAATATGCAATAATCCTGACAGAAATTGCTAATATTGCAATTTCAGGAAGTAGGAAAATTCTATTTTAACTAATCCTTCAAGTGTAAATGAACTTACTCTAGTGTTCTACTCTTAAGACTAGAAAGATGGGATTTGGGGCAAGACTCATAATTAGAGTGGGTGGGCCTTTTCCTTGACACATGACCCCCACAGGCAGTTACCTTCCCCTTTCTGCAGCAGACAGGCCCCATAACATTCCACACACAGGACCAAATTATTTCACACTGCTTTCAGCAACTACCTGAAGAGACATATGGTTAAAACAGCCTTTTATAAATCATTTCTCAACAATTCTCACAATACTGCATTTACAGAATGCATTGCACTTAAATAAGGGTCCTTTGGTTGAAACTTCTAGGCAAGAGATACTGTCTCAAACACACCAGTACTGTGGCCTTCCTAGAATAGTCATTTATAATTATGGGTATTTATTAAAGCAAAGACCATTTTGTCTGGTAATAAAAGCCAAGTCAAGGTATGAGAATTTAATCTCCAATAACCATGGACAGGATAACCCTGAGCATGTATCCACAACTGAAATACTATAGAACACACCCAAATCAAATTCTCCTGGATGGTAACTCTCAAGAGAAACCAACCTGAAGTATTTTATTATTGCTTACACTTCTGCATGAGAATTTCTGTGACCTATTAATTTGTTGAACTTGCTGATTATTGCCTAACAAGAAAGTGTTCAGGGTATAAAGTAGAGAATCAAGGAGTGTTTCCATTTTATAGATGATTTAGAGAAGAAAAACATAAATGAATAAAAGAGGAAAAAAGATAAAAAATATATAAAAAGATAAAAAAGAGGAAAGTGGGAAAACCTTCTCAGGAAAGATATTTGTCTTGAGAACTTGATTTCCATCTCCTGTCTCCTTGTAAAGGATTAACTTTGAAAATCCCTGTTGTACAATGAGTGTGAAAGGTTTTTTAGAGGCAGAGACTTGACTGAGCAGTCCTCTTTCTTTTCTATTTCATTGTGATAAGAACACTTAACATGAAATCTACCCTCTTAAATTTTTAAGTGTACAAGACAATATTGTTGACTATAGATACGTTATAAATCAGACCTCTAGAATTTATTCATCTTGCTTAACTGAAACATTATGCTTGTTGATGAGTAATTCCCTATTTCTCCCTCCCCTAACCCCTAGCAATCACCATTCCACCCTGAGTCCCTGAATTTGACTATTTAAAAATACTTCATATAAGTGGACTCATGCAGTATTTGTCCTTCTCTGATTGCCTTATTTAGCATAATGTTCCCAGGGGGTTCATCCATGATATCATATATTACAGATCTTCCTTCTTTTTTAAGGCTGGATAATATTCTAGTGTGTGTGTGTGTGTGTGTGTGTGTGTGTGTGTGCGCGCGCGCGTATGTGTGTGAGTGTGTACACACACCATGTTTTTTTTATTCACCTATCAATGGACATTTAGGCTGTTTCCACATTCAGACAGATGTGAATAGTGCTACAATAAAATGGAAGTGCAAATACCTCTTTGAAATGCAGATTTTCATTATTTTGAATAAATATCAAAAATTGGCATTGCTGGATCATATGGTACTTCTATATTTACTTTCAAACAACCTCATACTGTTTTCCATAGCAGCTATACCATTTTGCATTCCCACCAACAGTGTACAAGGGTTCCAATTTCTCTACATCCTTGGAGCCAACACCTTCCTTTGTTTTTTGACAATAGCCATCCTGACAGATGTGAGGTGATAGCTCATTGTGGTTTTGATTCGCATTAAATGCCAATGGCATTTTCTACAAAAATAAAAAAATAATTCTAAAATTCATTTGGAATCAAAAAAGACTACAATCAATCACATCAATATTTAATTTTTTTTTTTAATTTTTTTTTCAACGTTTATTTATTTTTGGGACAGAGAGAGACAGAGCATGAACAGGGGAGGGGCAGAGAGAGAGAGGGAGACACAGAATCGGAAACAGGCTCCAGGCTCTGAGCCATCAGCCCAGAGCCTGACACGGGGCTCGAACTCACGGACCGCGAGATCGTGACCTGGCTGAAGTCGGACGCTTAACCGACTGCGCCACCCAGGCGCCCCAAATTTTTTTAATGTTTACTTTTATTTTTGAGAGACAGAATGTGAGCAGAGGAGAGGTAGAGAGAGACACACACATAAAATCCAAAGCAGGCTCCAGCCTCTGAGTTGTCAGCAGAGTCCAATGCAGGGCTTGAACCCATGAACCACAAGATCATGACGTGAGCCAAAGTCAGACGCTTAACCAAGTGAGCCACCCAGGTGCCCCATCCACATCAATCTTTAAAAAGAAGAACAAAGCTGGGGCATTATACTTCCTGATTTCAAAATACATTACCATCCTGCAACAATAAAAACAGTATGGTACTGGCATATAGACAGATATGGAACCTACGGAACAGAATAGAGCCCAGAAAGAAATCCAAGCATATAACGACATCAACAAGGGTAACAAGAATACACATGGGGAAAGAATAGTCTCTTCAACAAATGGTGTTGGGAAAACTGGATATCCATATGTAAAAGAATGAAATTGGACCCTAATCTGACATCACATAAAATAATCAGCTCAAAATGAATTAAAGGCTTAAATGTAAGATTTGAAACTGTGTAACTCCTAGAAGGAAATAGGGAAAAACTTCATGGCATTGGTCTTGGCAATGATTTCAAGAATATGAAATCAAAAGCACGGACAACAAAAACAAAAGTAAACAAGTGGGGCTACATGAAACTAAAAACATTCTGCACTGTAAAGCAAACCATCAACAGAGTGAAAAGGCAACTTACAGAATGGGAGAAAATATTTTTGAAGTGTATATCTGACAAGGGATTAATATCCAAAACATATAAGAAACTCATACAACTCAAGAGCAAAAGAAACAAAACCCAAAAGTGCACCCCGCCAAAAAAAGTGGAAAAAACCTGAACAGACATTTCTCGAAAGAAAACAGGTTCTTCTTGTTCCACCTTTTACATTACATTTAGAAGATTTGTCTGTAAGTTGAAATATCAACCTGTTATTTTAATGTTTTAAAATATCAACCTGATATTTTAATGTTTTGAGAATCTCTTAAACTTTGACAATTGTCAGCTCTTTCAAGATAGGAACTTTTCCATTTTTCTAATTCCCAGGCCTTTAACAGTGCCTGACAGCAGGAATGGAATAATTATTTGATGGATTTACTTGATTCAAAATTAACTAGATTCTAGATTATCTGGCCTATGACCTCACACAATAAAAGGAGAAGCTTGCTGGGGTATAACAAATTAGCACAGTAGTTACAAACTCAGAACTTTCAAGTCCTTTCCAAGCATCGTAAGGAGGATGTTACTGATTAATAAATCAACATGACATACTTCTTGCTCTAAAGACAAGGGAAATTACGCTCAAAAAACTTCAGAAAACATAATACAAATAATTAAAGTAGCCATGCATATACCAAGAGAAGCTTAACAATTAAGTTCTTTGTTGCTGACCATGGTTACTATGTGTGGGCAAGATGAATACCTGAGGTCAACAGATAGAATATTATTACCAAATTTTTCTCAACTTGTCCAAATAGAAATCAACAAGATCTCTGGAATCTGTAAAACTTCTGTGTTCTGCTTCAGGAGTAAATCTAATCTTTTCATTTTCTTTCATTCTTAATTTTAAAGAATGTGGTTTTTATCACTCTATACTTAATGACATCTGAAGCATACAGCAGTCCTGAGGAAAAAGAGGGACAGATTTCCCTCCGCAAGCCACCTATTTTGAGGAAGACATCTTTTCCTGGAACATAAGCACATATATTTGACATAACTGTCTTCAACCTAAAAATTAGAATACATGGAAATTTCCCCCCCCCCACTCTACTATTCAAGCAAAAATAAAAACCAGTTAATTCTCCCTTCATGTTTGCCTTTTCTCCACACTGCCACTGCCACTTTGCAAAAGCCAGTCCTTATTACCTCAAGAATGATTCTGGCAAGGAGATTTCTAGTTAACTCATTTTTCCCCCAGGCTCTCCTGTAGACCACGTCTGCATAGATGTAAGTTCCTTAAGGGTAGGCACCACATTTACTCATTTGTATTCCAAGTATCTTGTGCAACCTCTAACACACAGTGAGGCTCCTTTAATGTTTGATGACTGAATGAGCAACTAACTGAGTTTCCTACATATTACTTATTGTGTCATTCCTCTGCTCAGATCTTGTTAATGGCTGACTAGTTTACCTCATCAAAATGTATTTAATTGTCATCATTCACAGATTTCATATTTGTGAATTTGCCTACTCACAAAAATTTATTTGTAACCCCAAAATCAATACTCAGGCACTTTAAAGATCATTCATAGACATGCATAGAGCAACAAAAAATTTGAATCGTCCATCATTTGTGTTTCCAGCTGAAAATGAACAACGAGACAATCTGTCTTCTTATTTCAGCTCTCAGACTGTAAACAACTGTCCTTTTGTGGTCTACATAGTACCATGTTTTTCATATCTTTGTCATGTTTGTTGATAATTTTGTTGTTTAAAATGGGTCTCAAGCATAGTGTTGAAGTGCTGTCTAATGTTCCTAAGCACAAGAACGCTGTGATGTACCTTATGAAGAAAAGACATGTTAGATAATCCCTGTTCAGGATGAGCTGTTGGCCATAAGTTAAATGTTAATGAATCAACAATATACATTAAATATAATACCTGTCTTTAAGCAAAAACACACAAAAAACAAGCTTAGGTATTGATAAGTTGAAGAAAATGTTACCAGAGGTTCATGGGAACCTTTCACTGTATTTCCCCTATAAGCAATGGTTCAGTATTGCTAATTCAATGTTTGCGGTGACTGTATAGAATATATTTACCATGAATAACTAGAATTAACTGTAAATTATCTCTAATTGCTTCTCAGGGACCTTAGTAATCTCTGTGTACTATGCCTATTACCTCAGCCCTCCTTACGTCAGCAGAAAGTATGCAGTCCAGTCACCTCGCCACTGTCAGACCATGCCTCTTTGGTGGATGATTCCTCTATGAATTATTTCATGTTCTTCCAACACATGGACTAATCAAAGTCCCCTCATATTACACCTGTTCCATGAAGTCCAAACAGAGTTCCGTCCCATGAATACTCTTATCTTTGGATCTTTAATGTAACTGCCCTTGTCTGTCATCACAGCACTTAACATTTAACCACAAGCAATCTTGATTTATTCCCTATTTCATTAGTGTTATTTGTTACCCAGTTTGATTACAATCACTTTGAAAGAAATTACTTAGTTCATATTATATCACTTCCATATATATATATATATATATATATATATATATATATATATATTCCCACCCAATAATGCCTATGTGGTTTTAACCTGCCTTTTTTCATATCATTAAGGAATGATAGAGCTATAAAAAGTCTCAGAACTCCTCTAGGCCACTCATCTAATGAATAGATAAGGAAACCAAGAACTAGCAAGTGATTTGTCCAAAAACATGTCATTTGTGTGTCAGAAGCAGAAGTTGGCATCATGATTCCCAACAGTGCGCATTTCCCACTGCTCTAGACAGCTGTGATGGCACTCCTATTATCATTTTTAAATATAAACAAAGTTTTCCAATACTTACACTTATGAAAATGAAAAACAGGAATCAAATGAATGATGAATTATCATTCTATAAAGTTGTCATAATCATCTGTGTACAGATACATGAAACAACTGGGGAAAAATAATAGCAGCTACACAGTTCCATGAGAGATGCATTGCTAACAAGATTTTATTTTCATATTAAGTGATTACGTTTCAAATTATTCCTGTTTTGGTCATTTGTATGCTACTTACTTGTTATATTTAAGTCTTACAGTCACAGGACATTTTAAAGAACAGGGGTGCCTGGGTGGCTCAGCCAGATGAGCATCAGACTCTTGATCTTGGCTCAGGTCTGTGAGCACAGAGCTTGCTTGGGAATCTCTCTCTCTCCCTCTCTTTCTGTCCCTCCCGTACTTGCTTTCTCTCAAAACAGATAAAAACAATAAAAACAAACAAAAACAAAAATCAAAAAAAAAAAACAAATAAAAATAAACTTAAAAATTTTTTTAAATAATCTGGGGGCAGCTGAGTGGCTCAGTTGGAAAAGCGTCCAACTCTTGATTTCAACTCAAGTCATGATCTCACAGTTCTTAAGTTCAAGCCCCACATAGGGCTCTGTGCTGTCAGCACACAGCCTGCTTGGGATTCTCTCTCTGGCCCTCCCCTGCTTGTGCTTTCACTTTCACTTTCTCTCTCTCTCTCTCTCTCTCTCTCTCTCTCTCTCTCTCTCTCTCTTACTCTCTTCAAAATAAATTTAAAAAAATAAACATTTAAAAACTAAATTAAAAAAAATTTTGTGCTTGCTATTTTTGTGATAGCAATTATGATAAGGTAAACTTTCAAAAATAAGACACTACGTTAGGATAAAATAGGAAGGAAGAGTGTAATAGAAATAAAAGTTCAAGGAGCTAACAGACTGACACCAGACAGAGAGAGGGACCAAGATGATTATGTAGGAAGCTCCTGAACTTCCTTCCTCCTATGGACACACTAAACGTACAGCTACATATGACACAATTCCCTCCAATAGAAATCTAGAAACTGGATAACTGATGGCCACAAATGGAGTGAATGAAAAAACACCCACATGGAAACATGTAGTAAAGGCTTAAAGATACTCTTGCCATAACCCCACCTCCACCATAGTACCATACAATTGGAAGGGAACCCCCAACTTCCAGCTTTTCCCTGAAGAACGAAGGGTTTGAATCACACATCTAAGCATCTAACTTTCCCAACTTTTCTGACTACCATCTGAGATATGGGCTGTCAAAACACTTGGCTCTGAACAACAACAGAACTTGAGTCCATAAGACCCACAGGACTATAGCAAAGAGCCAGTTCTTAATGGGTGTGAGCACTCAGAGTGCTCATCCCCCAGTGCTCAGCACAAAAGGGACAGGTAAAAATGCCCTTATCCCAGTCTTTCCCTGGAAAGAGTTTGAATGTATACTTTACAATCTGCTGCCTATGGTCCAACTTCTAATCAGCATGTGTCTGGGGGCTCAGATCCTCCACAGAGTTCCTGGGAGATTGTGCCCACTTGTGTTGTCTTCTCCCTCCAGGTCATTCCAACAATATAACTAAGTCACTAGCATCTCTCTAGATGGAGCTTGTACACATCTGCTGCCCCAGCTTTTGCAGATGCCATCAGAGAAACAGGCCTCCAGATTGCCTATTTCTGATAGCCAAAGGGGCTTGCATTCAAGAGTACCAAAGGACTGTAGCAAACAAAGAAGCCATTGTTGATGGGCAGGTGAGTGCTCACCACAGGGCTCAGAACAAAAGAATGGGCAAAAGCAACAGTGCCCCTCTCCCAGTATTTCGTGGGAAAGGGTTTGATGGCATATTTCATAAGCTGTGGCTTGAGGGTCCAGCTTCTAATTAGCACACATCTAGGTACTGATTACAATCTTCACTGGAGCCTGAAATGAGCTGGTGAACATTTTCCCCGCCTTCTCCCTCCTGCTCACTCAAAACAAAACAAAAACAAAAGCAAAACACCCAAGTCACCAGTATGTCCTTAGATAAAGCTTGTGCACACATCTAGCACTCCAACTTTTCTGGCTGCAACTCGAGGGACCAGTGCCCAAATCACCTAGCTTTGATAGCAAACAAGGCTCATGTTCATGAGTCCCAGAGGACTACAGCAAACAAAGCAGACTTGACAAAGCCAAGCCCCCACAGCTACACAATCAGGCTCGGTGCAGAGGTAGTAGACAAAAATGCAAAAATGCCCATCTCCCAGTTTCCCAGCTGCTGCCTGAGGGTTTGTCTCATAATCAGACTACATCTAGGTACTGACTGCAACCCTTCCCTTTGACACACTAATGGATCTTGGTGCACCTTCATATCTGCTGGGAGCCACTAAGAACAAAGATGGCAGCTTAGACAATCACAAAGTTGTGAGAGACAACCAGAAGCTCAGTCTGGGCTAATTCACAAGGTTCACCTCTTACACAAGCCCACTATGTCAAGGCTGGAAGGGGTGGATGTTTTATCTAATGCACAGGAACCAACACAGAGAGTCAAGGAAAATGAAGAAACATAAATGTGAAGAGGGAAATATAAAGCCACAGAGCTTTTGTATGCGTTAAAACTTATCCGCTTAATGGGGCGCCTGGGTGGTGCAGTCGGTTAAGCGTCCGACTTCAGCCAGGTCACGATCTCGCGGTCCGGGAGTTCGAGCCCCGCGTCGGGCTCTGGGCTGATGGCTCAGAGCCTGGAGCCTGTTTCCGATTCTGTGTTTCCCTCTCTCTGCCCATCCCCCGTTCATGCTCTGTCTCTCTCTGTCCCCAAAATAAATAAACGTTAAAAAAAAAAATTTTAAAAACTTGTTTAAAAAAAAAAGTTATCCGCTTAAAATAGACTGCTATGACTAAAACAGTTTTCAATTGTTTTCATTACATTTGCAACTCTTTAAACATAGGAAAAATTATAGGCATCAGCTTCAAAATATATGAAGAGGTAGTGTTAGCCAAGTATTTTAAGCAGTACAAGAGCAAAAATGTTTGACCATCACTGCTCTAAGCTGCCTGAAGTTGTATCTTGGTTAACGGCTCTCAGATTGTTGAGTGTGGCTTGTTTGATTGCCACCTGCCCCAATAATACAAACCTCGCACTTGCCTCATTGGATTCGCCTTCTGTAGAGCAGTTCACGTGAACTCCCCCAGACTTTAGTAGGAATAGCAGAGCAAAACAAAACAAAACATACCCTCAAAAATTGATATGGTAAACTAGTAACCAAGAGAGACATGAGAATGTGGGTGGGGAGAGTTCTGAGAGGAAGTATGAAACCCTGAGCATCTCATGCCCAGCAAGCAGGCTAGGGTGATGAACACAATAAACCCCAACTTTAAGGACTGTTTTACAAAACCTGCCTTGCTTCCAGCTAAGCAGGACTTCTGAGATCAGGAGGTAGGATGGAAGACAGAACTCTTCCATCAGGGAGGATCAAAGAATGAGGAAGGGATCTAAAGTCTCCCAAGGCACGTTTAACATACAACTTGGTGCAAACTTAAGGCTCCCTTTTCCAGGCCTAGAAATCATCACTTGGCTATGTTATTATTCTAGCCAGAATGCTTTTTTAAATACAAAATTCTTGATTTCCCTAACTTAAAACCTTTCTCTGACTTCGTATAACGTCAAACATCCAAACTCTAACTTAGTATGCAAGTGCTTTATGGTCTGGCCCCTGCCCTCCTCTCTAAACTCTATCTCAATCCTCATAGGAAACATTCTACATCTGCTCTAGCCTTCCCCAGTGACCAGCAGATCTCAGCTGTGTCTGACTATTGGCCCAACTCAATGATTATAAAGTGCTAGTGTGCCTGCCTAGAAAGCTCTTCCTACTTCCTCACCTGTCCAATTCCTCTTCTTTCAAGACATAATTCAAACACTATCTTCAAGGCCTCAAATTTTTATTTTTCCCCCTTCTATGTGCCCTCAGAGCAACACTAATCCAGCATTTATGTTGTGCTATATTCATTTACTCATTCACTTGCTAGGTCTCCTTCTAATTTCCTAGCAGGCAAGACTAGCACCCTAGAAGTAAATCAACGAGTGAAAGAGAAAACGAATTAATATATAAATTTTAAAAATTAATTATATACAAGTAACAAGGAGATAGAGGACTTGGGATACAAAATAACAAGATGTCAGGAAGCAGAAATATCGGGGTGGAAACTGAAGAGATAGAGGGAAGCAATGGGCTCTTCCTGCCTGTTCCCCACCATAACACATAGGCCTCTCTCCCTGCTCAGATGCTATGGGCTGTGGTAACAGACTCACAGGGCTCAAAACCCAGCCCTGACACTTATTAGCATTGTGACCTGGTATAAATTACTACTCATCTCTAAGCCCCAGATTCCTCATCTCTGAAATGGAAATCATTGTATTGACCTCCACATACAGTTGTTATGAAGATTAAATCATATAATGTTATGAAGATAAATCAAGATAAGTGTGATAGACCTGACACAGTGCTTTGTACATAAAAAACACACAATACATGTTAGCAGAGAATACCTTTCTAGCTGATGTTGAGGAATAGAAGAAGCAGCTTTTTCTCAGCCCCCTAAAGCACACGGCCTGGGCTAGGACATTGGAAAATGTGATATGAAGTCACTGTTTGATTCAGGACATTTTAGTTCGGTGCTAAATGCCACAGACCAAACTCAAATCAGCAATGTCATCATCATTTGAATCTATTCTTTAACTGAAAGGTAACAGCAATTATAAATTGGGGTTCAGGTCAAGAAGATTTTGATATGTTAACTATATTAATGACATAGTTTTAATGTTTTGCCTTTAGAAAGAAAGAAAAAAAAGAAGAAAAAAAGTCATATGAGGTTGCCACCTGAAAGATCTAAGGAAGTTCCAGCCCCACAGCAAAAGAATCTTCACTTAAGGAAGCCTCAACTTCTCAAGCCTCCTGAATTTGCCAAGAAGTTCTGCTCTAATGAACAATAAGAGTGTCTGCCTATTGACCCAACCACTAGGTTGGATTAGGAGGTAAAATATTATCCAATAGGATTAATTATTATATCACATTGTACCAGATGCCTCTTCCATGCATCAGTTTTGTTGTTCAGTCACATATTAAAAATCATTGTCTTGACATTCTAAATACACTGCCTGATTATTGGTTCCTGGCAGCAGTGGCTGATGGCAGTGACTGGGTTACATAATATCTGCACCTAGTTGCACAACTAGTCACAATATTTCATGATGTTTGCCCTGAAGAATGTCATATTCACCAGACTGATCTCTTCATTATTTACTTACCATATTTCAGTTTCCCTCTCCTTATGCCTTTGCTTACTCTCTTTCCTCCACCCAAAATCACCTTTCTTCCTATCTAATTATTCAAATTCTAGAAGCCTTTTAAGGTTAAGTCAACTGCTCCTTTTGTGTGTCAATAACCCAAGCAAAAAACAGTTTGCTTCTGAATTTTCACTGCACTTTATTTTCTGTGCAGTGCTTTATGCTTGACATCTGTCTTTTCTTTACTAGCACAATGCTTTATACACTACTGGCACTGAAGATTTATTGAAGGCAGGAACTAGTGATCCACTACAACTAAGGCTACCATAGATCACCTGATAATACAAACAGACATCTTATCTTAATGAAAAGAAAACACTTCACTCCTTATGAGGAAATCCTGCTTCTTAGCCAATAGCTAAGCTCACTTCCTGCTCATGTGTCTCCCGAAGGGCTTGTGAAGGAGACTCTAGGCAGAATGTACTCTAGAATTATTCTCTGGCTTATTACTAAGAGAGTTTGCCATGGTCTCACTTCTTGGCTACTGAAACACCGCCCTAAGTAGGGGCAACAAAATTCAGAATTAGGGAAATCTGAAAATGATGGGTTTAAGTGGCTGCTTTGTACTGAATCAAGAGCAAAGATCCTTTCCATTGTCTCCTTTCTTGATGGATTACTCACTTACAGAAGTAAGTCATGGCCAGGCTAGATATGATCTAGCACTATGTCAGGGTAAAAATTAGAATGATAATAATGAATATTTATATGGACTCAGTATTAGATGATATTAAGGAATTATTTTCAATTTTGACAGGCTGAGTAACGGCATGCTCGCTATGAAATATAGAAGAATTATCAGAGACATGCCACAAAATGACATGATTTCTAGGATTTGCTTTGAAATATTCAAGAGCAAAAAGGAGGAATGGAGAGGATATACTAAGATTGGCAAACTGTTGAAAAAATTTTAATTTATTATTACATAGAAGCTCATTATACTATGCTGTGTACTTTTGTATGCTAAAACATGGATCCAATAAAAGTTCTAAAAGAAAACTCTTTTGAGGCAATGGTTATTTTCATATAGCTCATCTACAAACAAGGTATTTGCCTGAAATGACAAATAAGGGGGGGGGGGGGGAATTTTTATTATCTAGATCACCAGTCTGTGCCATTTGATTTAATTCAGACTACTCGACATCATTGCTATTATGTTGTCTTAAGTCAGAAAACATAATCTGGAGAAGATATCTCCAGAACTGACTAGGCAACATAATTCAGGAAAGGGAACATTCCAGTTACATTAAACTTTAAAAAACCTGGGGCATCTGGGTGGCTCAGTCAGCTAAGCGACCAACTTCAGCTCAGATCATAATCTCGCAGTTCATGAGCTCCAGCCACATGTCGGGCTCTGTGCTGGTGGTACAGAATCTGCCCGGGATTCTCTCTCTCCCTCTCTTTTTCTCACTCTGTCTCTCTACCCCTTCCCCACTTGTACAGTCTCTCAAAAAAACAAAACAAAAACAAAAAAAAAACAAAGTAAAAAAAAAAAAACCACTCTTAGTAAGCCCCTTTATTATCTGCTACTTGCATAGAAAGAACTTTACAGTCTGGCTGCCTAAAAGTGTTTCAGCAGATTAAGGCATTGTGAAGTGGAGCTAAGCTAAATTTTAAAAAGCCAGCAAAGCTGAATTGGAAGATGGTGGCGTAGGAGGACGCTGGGCTCACCGCGCGTCCTGCTGATCACTTAGATTCCACCTACACCTGCCTAAATAACCCAGAAAACCACCAGAGGATTAGCAGAACGGAGTCGCCGGAGCCAAGCGCAGACGAGAGGCCCACGGAAGAGGGTAGGAAGGGCGGCGAGGCGGTGCGCGCTCCACGGACTGGCGGGAGGGAGCCGGGGCGGAGGGGCGGCTCGCCGGCCAAGCAGAGCCCCCGAGCCTGGCTTGCAAAAAGCGGAGGGGCCTGACGGACTGTGTTCCGACAGCAAGCGCGACTTAGCGGCTGGGAGGTCATAAGTTAACAGCTCTGCTCAGAAAGCGGGAAGGCTGGAGGACAAAGGGAAGGAAAGCTGCTGAGCCCCGGACGACAGAGCTCAGTTTGGTGGGGAACAAAGGCGCTCGCCAGCGCCATCTTCCCCGCCCATCCCCCAGCCAAAATCCCAAAGAGAACCAGTTCCTGCCAGGGAACTTGCTCCCTCCGCGCAAACACCCAACTCTGCGCTTCTGCGGAGCCAAACCTCCGGCAGCGGATCTGACTCCCTCCTGCTGCCACAGGGCCCCTCCTGAAGTGGATCACCTAAGGAGAAGCAAGCTAAGCCTGCCCCTCCTGCCCCTGCACCTTGCCTACCCACCCCAGCTAAGACGCCAGATCCCCAGCATCACAAGCCTGGCAGTGTGCAAGTAGCCCAGACAGGCCACCCCACCCCACAGTGAATCCCGCCCCTAGGAGAGGGGAAGAGAAGGCACGCACCAGTCTGACTGTGGCCCCAGTGGTGGGCTGGGGGCAGACATCAGGTCTGACTGCGGCTCCGCCCACCAACTCCAGCTATACACCACAGCACAGGGGAAGTGCCCTGCAGGTCCTCACCACGCCAGGGACTATCCAAAATGACCAAGCGGAAGAATTCCCCTCAGAAGAATCTCCAGGAAATAAGAACAGCTAATGAGCTGATCAAAAAGGCTTTAAATAACATAACAAAGTGAATTTAGAATAATAGTCATAAAATTAATCGCTGGGCTTGAAATCAGTATACAGGACAGCAGAGAATCTCTTGCTACAGAGATCAAGGGACTAAGGAACAGTCACGAGGAGCTGAAAAACGCTTTAAACGAAATGCATAACAAAATGGAACCCACCACGGCTCGGATTGAAGAGGCAGAGGAGAGAATAGGTGAACTAGAAGATAGAGTTATGGAAAAAGAGGAAGCTGAGAAAAAGAGAGATAAAAAAATCCAGGAGTATGAGGGGAAAATTAGAGAACTAAGTGATACACTAAAAAGAAATAATATACGCATATTTGGTATCCCAGAGGAGGAAGAGAGAGGGAAAGGTGCTGAAGGGGTACTTGAAGAAATAATAGCTGAGAACTTCCCTGAACTGGGGAAGGAAAAAGGCATTGAAATCCAAGAGGCACAGAGAACTCCCTTCAGACGTAACTTGAATCGATCTTCTGCACGACATATCATAGTGAAACTGGCAAAATACAAGGATAAAGAGAAAATTCTGAAAGCAGCAAGGGGTAAACGTGCCCTCACATATAAAGGGAGACCTATAAGACTCGTGACTGATCTCTCTTTTGAAACTTGGCAGGCCAGAAAAAATTGGCACGAGATTTTCAGTGTGCTAGACAGAAAAAATATACAGCCGAGAATCCTTTATCCAGCAAGTCTGTCATTTAGAATAGAAGGAGAGATAAAGGTCTTCCCAAACAAACAAAAACTGAAGGAATTTGTCACCACTAAACCAGCCCTACAAGAGATCCTAAGGGGGACCCTGTGAGACAAAGTACCAGAGACATCACTACAAGCATAAAACATACAGACATCACAATGACTCTAAACCCATATCTTTCTATAATAACACTGAATGTAAATGGATTAAATGCGCCAACCAAAAGACATAGGGTATCAGAATGGATAAAAAAACAAGACCCATCTATTTGCTGTCTACACGAGACTCATTTTAGACCTGAGGACACCTTTAGATTGAGAGTGAGGGGATGGAGAACTATTTATCATGCTACCGGAAGCCAAAAGAAAGCTGGAGTAGCCATACTTATATCAGACAAACTAGACTTTAAATTAAAGGCTGTAACAAGAGATGAAAAAGGACATTATATAATAGTGACAGGGTCTATCCATCAGGAAGAGCTAACAATTATAAATGTCTATGCGCCGAATACCGGAGCCCCCAAATTTATAAAACAATTACTCATAAACATAAGCAACCTTATTGAGAAGAATGTGGTAATTGCAGGGGACTTTAACACCCCACTTACAGAAATGGATAGATCATCTAGACACACGGTCAATAAAGAAACAAGGGCCCTGAATGAGACATTGGATCAGATGGACTTGACAGATCTATTTAGAACTCTGCATCCCAAAGCAACAGAATATACTTTCTTCTCGAGTGCACATGGAACATTCTCCAAGATAGATCATATACTGGGTCACAAAACAGCCCTTCATAAGTTTACAAGAACTGAAATCATACCATGCATACTTTCAGACCACAATGCTATGAAGCTTGAAATCAACCACAGAAAAAAGTCTGGAAAACCCCCAAAAGCATGGAGGTTAAAGAACACCCTACTAACGAATGAGTGGGTCAACCAGGCAATTAGAGAAGAAATTAAAAAATATATGGAAACAAACGAAAATAAAATAAAACAATCCAAGCGCTTTGGGACGCAGCAAAGGCAGTCCTGAGAGGAAAATACATTGCAATCCAGGCCTATCTCAAGAAACAAGAAAAATCCCAAATACAAAATCTAACAGCACACCTAAAGGAAATAGAAGCAGAACAGCAAAGGCAGCCTAAACCCAGCAGAAGAAGAGAAATAATAACGATCAGAGCAGAAATAAACAATATAGAATCTAAAAAAACTGTAGAGCAGATCAACGAAACCAAGAGTTGGTTTTTTTGAAAAAATAAACAAAATTGACAAACCTCTAGCCAGGCTTCTCAAAAAGAACAGGGAGATGACCCAAATAGATAAAATCATGAATGAAAATGGAATGATTACAACCAATCCCTCAGAGATACAAACAATTACCAGGGAATACTATGAAAAATTATATGGCAACAAATTGGACAACCTGGAAGAAATGGACAAATTCCTGAACACCCACACTCTTCCAAAACTCAATCAGGAGGAAATAGAAAGTTTGAACAGACCCATAACCAGCGAAGAAATTGAATTGGTTATCAAAAATCTCCCAACAAATAAGAGTCCAGGACCACATGGCTTTCCAGGGGAGTTCTACCAGACGTTTAAAGCAGAGATAATACCTATCCTTCTCAAGCTATTCCAAGAAATAGAAAAGGAAGGAAAACTTCCAGACTCATTCTATGAAGCCAGTATTACTTTGATTCCTAAACCAGACGGAGACCCAGTAAAAAAAGAGAACTACAGGCCAATATCCCTGATGAATATGGATGCCAAAATTCTCAATAAGATACTAGCAAATCGAATTCAACGACATATAAAAAGAATTATTCACCATGATCAAGTGGGATTCATTCCTGAGATGCAGGGCTGGTTCAACATTCGCAAATCAATCAACGTGATACATCACATTAACAAAAAAAAAGAGAAAAGCCATATGATCCTGTCAATCGATGCAGAAAAGGCCTTTGACAAAATCCAGCACCCTTTCTTAATAAAAACCCTTGAGAAAGTCGGGATAGAAGGAACATACTTAAAGATCATAAAAGCCATTTATGAAAAGCCCACAGCTAACATCATCCTCAATGGGGAAAAACTGAGAGCTTTTGCCCTGAGATCAGGAACACGACAGGGATGCCCACTCTCACCGCTGTTGTTTAACATAGTGCTGGAAGTTCTAGCATCAGCAATCAGACAACAAAAGGAAATCAAAGGCATCAAAATTGGCAAAGATGAAGTCAAGCTTTCGCTTTTTGCAGATGACATGATATTATACATGGAAAATCCGACAGACTCCACCAAAAGTCTGCTAGAACTGATACATGAATTCAGCAAAGTTGCAGGATACAAAATCAATGTACAGAAATCAGTTGCATTCTTATACACTAACAATGAAGCAACAGAAAGACAAATAAAGAAACTGATCCCATTCACAATTGCACCAAGAAGCATAAAATACCTAGGAATAAATCTAACCAAGGATGTAAAGGATCTGTATGCTGAAAACTATAGAAAGCTTATGAAGGTAATTGAAGAAGATTTAAAGAAATGGAAAGACATTCCCTGCTCATGGATTGGAAGAATATTGTCAAAATGTCAATACTACCCAAAGCTATCTACACATTCAATGCAATCCCAATCAAAATTGCACCAGCATTCTTCTTGAAACTAGAACAAGCAATCCTAAAATTCATATGGAACCACAAAAGGCCCCGAATAGCCAAAGTGATTTTGAAGAAGAAGACCAAAGCAGGAGGCATCACAATCCCAGACTTTAGCCTCTACTACAAAGCTGTCATCATCAAGACAGCATGGTATTGGCACAAAAAACAGACACATAGACCAATGGAATAGAATAGAAACCCCAGAACTAGACCCACAAACGTATGGCCAACTCATCTTTGACAAAGCAGGAAAGAACATCCAATGGAAAAAAGACAGTCTCTTTAACAAATGGTGCTGGGAGAACTGGACAGCAACATGCAGAAGGTTGAAACTAGACCACTTTCTCACACCATTCACAAAAATAAACTCAAAATGGATAAAGGACCTGAATGTGAGACAGGAAACCATCAAAACCTTAGAGGAGAAAGCAGGAACAGACCTCTCTGACCTCAGCCATAGCAATCTCTTACTCGACACATCCCCAAAGGCAAGGGAATTAAAAGCAAAAGTGAATTACTGGGACCTTATGAAGATAAAAAGCTTCTGCACAGCAAAGGAAACCACCAACAAAACTAAAAGGCAACCAACGGAATGGGAAAAGATATTTGCAAATGACATATCGGACAAAGGGCTAGTATCCAAAATCTATAAAGAGCTCACCAAACTCCACACCCGAAAAACAAATAACCCAGTGAAGAAATGGGCAGAACACATGAATAGACACTTCTCTAAAGAAGACATCCGGATGGCCAACAGGCACATGAAAAGAGGTTCAGCGTCGCTCCTTATCAGGGAAATACAAATCAAAACCACACTGAGATATCACCTCACGCCAGTCAGAGTGGCCAAAATGAACAAATCAGGAGACTATAGATGCTGGAGAGGATGTGGAGAAACGGGAACCCTCTTGCACTGTTGGTGGGAATGCAAATTGGTGCAGCCACTCTGGAAAGCAGTGTGGAGGTTCCTCAGAAAATTAAAAATAGACCTACCCTATGACCCAGCAATAGCACTGCTAGGAATTTGTCCAAGGGACACAGGAGTACTGATGCATAGGGGCACTTGTACCCCAATGTTCATAGCAGCACTCTCAACAATAGCCAAATTGTGGAAAGAGCCTAAATGTCCATCAACTGATGAATGGATAAAGAAATTGTGGTGTATATACACTATGGAATACTACGTGGCAATGAGAAAAAATGAAATATGACCTTTTGTAGCAACGTGGATGGAACTGGAGAGTGTGATGCTAAGTGAAATAAGCCATACAGAGAAAGACAGATACCATATGGTTTCACTCTTATGTGGATCCTGAGAAACTTAACAGGAACCCATGGGGGAGGGGAAGGAAAAAAAAAAAAAAAAGAGGTTAGAGTGAGAGAGAGCCAAAGCATAAGAGACTGTTGAGAACTGAGAGCAAACTGAGGGTTGATGGGGGGTGGGAGGGAGGAGAGGGTGGGTGATGGGTATTGAGGAGGGCACCTTTTGGGATGAGCACTGGGTGTTGTATGGAAACCAATTTGACAATAAATTTCATATATAAATAAAAAAAAAGCCAGCAAAAACTTTAAAACTGGCATCAGCCTACATTTTCACATTCCTCTGTACATCTCTGTATATCAGGCCATTATAGACCTCAAATCCTTTGGGAAAACCATCTAATTCAGTATTGCCCAAATATGTTTATTGAACTGAGATATTATTAACCATGACCTGAAAAAAGGACTTCATAGTCAAATGAAGCTGGAGAAATTCTGGGTCACACAAAGTTCAAGTATCTCTTTACTTTGGGACTTTCTAGAGTCTTCAGTATGATAATAGGTATTCTAATTCTTCAAGAAGGGAAATATCATAAGACCAATACAATGTTCAGAAATCATCTTGCAGAATTAGTGTTCCAAAAATATATTGATGACTATGATCTGAAATTATACCCAGGTACACACATACACAGAGATATGAACATACTAGGAGATAGGAATGAACCATTTTTTCATCGATCTGAACAAGTATTATGCCTAGCTTCAGAATATAATGAAGGTACCCCACCACTATCCAAATGAAAGTCTAACTAGTTTAGTCAAAAAGTGAGTTAAGGTCCTGAAAACAGAATCTGCAAGTCAGAAATGCTAACAAGTAATTTATCACAGCACGTTTCAAGAGTCTTAACTAGTTGTCAGAACTGGCTAGGAAAAAGGCATACCCAGCTAATACCTGCAGCCTTTGATGAGAAAATTCTGTGTCATCTTGATGCTGAGGT
This sequence comes from Herpailurus yagouaroundi, assembly GCF_014898765.1. Classification (NCBI taxonomy): domain Eukaryota; kingdom Metazoa; phylum Chordata; class Mammalia; order Carnivora; family Felidae; genus Herpailurus; species Herpailurus yagouaroundi. Next base: position 50,409,442 of record NW_024412403.1, on the reverse strand, counting down.
GGACAGTATGTATATTTACAGAAAGTCACTGGTGACCAGTCTAGCTCTTCAAAGGCATGGGCCTTTGTCTTCTACTGAAGACAAAATTATAATACATACAAAGATATTAACTCATGGATTTTCATGTTTTTAATTCTCTTTTTCTTACAGTTTTATCTCTTCCCCACATAGCCTAAACAGCCTTTACCTGGATCTTCCCATTGTAGTCTGGGTGCCAGCCTCACCTCTACTGATGCTATTGCTGAAACAGAGTCTAAGAGAGAACTAGGTTAATAATGGTTGCCAACTGTAGTACCTACTGGGGCAAGAACTGAGAGTCAAATCTAAGCCTATGAAACTCAGATAAACGAAAAGTTAGGTGCAATCCTACAGGATGTAGGAAGAAAGCTGAGGTTGAGGAGTAGAGGATGAATTTCAGTATTGCCAGAGCTGAGATCCAACCCTGAAAATAATCTGGTACATTTGGAGGGATAGAGATTGAGAAAGGGGGCAAAAACAGGCAGAAGCCTCAAAAACCACCATCAAACTTAATTTGTTACAACAAATGGGAGCCCTTAGTCATGGTAGGCCAATGCAAACAACAGGTCATCTGCAAGCCTAGTTGAAGCCTTCTTATGCTATTGCCTACTTGCTATTCTTCAAAGCACAATGTATCTATAAATAACCTCTTCTGAGGTTTTCTACAATCATCCACATTGAGAGAAAATACTTGGAGGTCATAATAAGAATGATATGAATTGGATCTTTGTCTTTTTGGAACAAACGTCCTGATATGGATGAACTGGAAATGATTAATGCTTTTCTTCTTTCCTTGCCAAAAGACAGGCATTTGTTTAATTGAATAGAGACAGAAAGTCTATTCTCCATATATGGAATGAAATCCAAGCTACCTTTTTATAGGCAGGAAGAATTAAACTCCCAGCAGATTATCTGTGGAAATATGCCAATGTTGGAATAACAACACTCTCCTAGTGGTTTTCCATGAACTAGTTACATGCCAAATACAAAACTGGTTCAAGTGAACCCTCTGTACCAGAACTCCATGGATACCACAAAGATATGAGAATGAGAACAAAACATAAATATGGAGAAGTGAAAAGAGGTAGCGTGGAAGAAAATAATAAAATAATTTAATAGGAGATGTAGATCCAAGGAAGATGTTTCATTTATTTTTTGGTAGAATATTGAAATCCTGGCTGAGTCTGACCATGCTGTTATGAAGGCAGCAGTCTCCGTGCCCCGTCTTTCTGCCTAGGCTGTTTGCCTTTGTGGTCACACCTTATTCTTACACTCATGAAAATTTAATCCAACTAGACTTTTTGCACAGAACCCCTGTTTACTTAGTACAGATTATGTTACAATCAGTATTAAAAGAATGAGTAATGGAATTAATGTGTAGTTGAATATTATTTATCCTTTTTACTTTTCCAATGCCTTCCTTAGTTATCTTTTTTATGTTTAATGTTTTACCATTCATTTTGCAGTTTGCAGGTTCTGTGTGGAAAACTCTATTTTGGTGTGGTTAAAAAAACAAAATTCAACTGAGGACATTTTAAAGATCTTACTGGCTTTTATTCGACCATTAATGAATTGGGCAGCATCCCATCTAGCAGAAAGAAAAGTGCTCTAAGGAAGACTTTCATAGACAGAAGGGGCAGGAACAAGGAAATTATACTTGCAAAAAGGGGATTGGTATGTTATCACTTTCCTTTATCAGGCGCCAGGGGTCTAACAGGCAGATTAGCTCTCGTGCTGACCAGGTCATTTCTGACAGACTGGTTTAAGATTCCATTTCTGGAAGAGGCCAAAAGTATAATGAAGTCCCAGTTTGGTGACATGGGGCTTAGCATGAGCGACTCCACTGTGGGTCTGTAGTCTTGTTTTTAACAGTACATAATGAGAGAGATTTTACTAATTATTTGTACTCTGTGTATTCTAGCTTTTTTTTTTTTGAGCTTTTTTTTCTATCTTTCATATTCAGTGAAAACCCAAAAAATGTATAGGTCATTTTACCACTGCATTTGTTAATGAAATTCAACAAAATCTTTCTTATAAATCCCTTTTTCCTACTTTGCATGAGTTTATAAGCCACGATGTCAACGTTGTCTTAACTTTAAATCTTAATTGAAAAGGACCATAATATATTTTTCATGAATGCATATTTGCTCTTTTTATAAGCAATTAAAGCAATATTATAAAAATATAAAAAAGATGAATATAACCTGAGGTCTAGCACCCAGAGATTTCCAGTGTTAACATTTTGCTGAACATACATCCCAAAGTATCTTTGTGTCTATTGATACATATGGAAATATACAGTTTTATATGCAGGAGACCTTTCTACTCAGGCTGTTTGAAACAATATTTTTTTTATTCGCCTATATCTTGGGCATTGTGCCATATTGATAAATACAGAACTCCCACAAGGCTGAGTGTGATCTGGCCCTGCCTACCCCTCTAAGCTCATCTGAAACTTCTCTCCCCTTTACTCATCCCACTTCATCTGGTCTCTTTGTTATTCTTCAGGCACAGGAGACTTCTTCCTACCAGAGGGCCTTTCTTTTTTGTGTTGTGTTCCCATGTGCTTGCCATGCCCTTCCTCCAGTTCTTTCTTTGACACACCACATGTTGGTTACTCATGTTACTCATGTCTGAGCTCTAACGTCCCTTCTCAGAGAGGTCTTCCACAATGATGGTCATTTGGGGCCACCCAGTCACTCTGCATCTCATCACACAGAGCTGTTTTCATCATAACTGTAGCTCTGTTTGAAGTTAACTAATTTTTCAAATGACCAGGGCATTTTTAAATGACTCCGTTAAACAGCAATTAGGAGATGAATAAGCTGACCAACTAGCAATACTTCAAGAAAATCAAAATATTATCGGAACCTAAGACTTCAAGGACAATGAGCATTACTGTAGAATAACGTATAGATCATCAACAGAAAAAAGCAATGGAAACTTCCTCCAGAGCAGAGCAAGAATCTTCACAGTTGTTGCCTGTAAAATTAAAGCCAGCCTCCCATAGCTTTTCTTATCATATTTACAAACTGTAAGAGAGTTGCTAAAAATCTAAATTTTAGGCAGCATAAGCTTCCAATCAGTTCAGTTAACTTTATATTAAAGATTTAAAGCCCAGCTTAAATGATGAGTCCACTGAGACATAAAAATAGTAACAAACTGCTTTTTTCCCTAAAAATATAATGGCCAGTAAACATTCTGGCAATAGAATCTATAGTCAAATTCTATGTATAGTTGTAAATATAAATAATATTATCATGTGAGAAGAAATGTTCATCTCTTCAATGAGGAAAAATAATTTTTTTAGAAACATTTGGATATCAGGATCTGTGCAATTGAAATCATGAATACCTTGGAAATCAGATGAAAAAAGAAACTAGTGATTTTAAACTCTTTTAAAAAAGAGCATTTCATTTACTTTAATTTTTTTTAACGTTTATTTATTTTTGAGAGAGAGAGAGACATTGCATGAACAGGGGAGGAGCAGAGAGAGAGGGAGACACAGAATCTGGAACAGGCTCCAGGCTCTGAGCTGTCAGCACAGAGCCCGACGCGGGGCTCGAACTTACCGGCCATGAGATCATGACCTGAGCCGAAGTCGGACCCTTAACCGACCAAGCCACCCAGGTGCCCCTCATTTACTTTAAAATAAAAATTAAAATGACTGTTTTGAAGGTTTAATTGCTTCTCATTTATAAACCCTTGGAGTTCTAAGGCTATCATCTAGGAGTGTTCATTACTGCATCCTGAAAAATGTGAACATTAGCCACTAATGCTTGAAAATGTCTACAATAAGAAATAATTAGTAAAAAAAAATATTGCTTTAGGATTTGCCACAAAGTGCTTGTAGTTTATTTAACTGAAAAATGTATATTCCAATTTAAAAGATATTTGAAAATTAAACATTTCTTTGTAATTTTTAGGCAATTTTTGATATATAGTTGGCCTTGATAACTATTAAATATGGACTTGTTACCTTTATCCAGAACTTGAACCCATTAAAGGAGTAAAGCATTGTTAATTTCATGATTTTATAGGCAGTTCACTTGTGGAAGTACCTGCTGTAATTCAGGTATTGCACTGAGCATTCTGAGAATGCCATGAAATTAAATGGTGAGATTAATAATTTTGGAGATGGTTGTTTTGTGCTTCAAGGGGAAAATGATTTTTCTGCCTTTTTATTAAGCACATTACAAGGACTCCAGACTTCAGGGGTCTTCCCTTTACTACCCAAATAACAATAATCAAAGTCTCTCAATCTACTCGTACAACAAGATCTTCAATCTTTTATAGGCTCCTCTTTCCAAATATTTTTAAGCATTCCAATGCCTGCATATACACATTCCCCAAATCTGTGTAGGCTGTTACACATCCAATGTCAATTTAAGCAGATGCCCCAGGTATTTCTGTTGCTGTACCTCTCAAAAGCCCAGGCTTCTTTATAGAAGACTAAGACATTATAAAGGGAAATATCAAGTCAGACAAAGAAAGCTTAATATTGTGTATCAGTTATTTCTACTCTCATAGATAACTGGTCATATCTCTTCACTAGAAGTCTCTCAACTGGCCTTCTCCCTCTTTCATGTCACAGCTGGTTGCAATTTTCAAGGTCCATCTCACATCTCATGGAAAGAAGTACCCCAAAGGGGCCCTTAGCTTCCAGTGCTCTCCCACTTAATCAGCATGAGATCATAAAATTTTCAGAAACACCATTCTGCCCACAAGAGAGTCAAGGTTTTCTGTTTTAGAACAGCTAAGTTTCAGGGGTGTCTGGGTGGCTCAGTTGGCTAAGCATCCAACTTTGGCTCAGGTCATGATCTCAGGTTTGTGGGTTTGAGCCCTGTATCAGGCTCTGTGCTGACAGCTCAGAGTCTGGAGCCTGCTTTGAATTCTGTGTCTCCCTCTCTTCCTGCCCTTCCCCTGCTCATACTCTGTCTCTCTCTCTGTGTCACTCAGAATAAATAAACATTTTTTTTTAAATAGCTAAGCTTCTCCTTGTCCCTAACTTTTCCACTCTAGAATGGTATTTTGGATTTATCCATGGATAACTTGAAGGGGCCCAAAAGAAAAGCATAACCCTGACCCAAAGATACATTATGCCTCTACTCTTAGAGCAATAGAGAAAAACACTATCAGCTTTAAAATAATAACCTGATAGCTACAATGAATGAATTAGATCTATAATATGGATAAATACGGAAACTAAAAGAATATTGTAGAAAAATATAGTATGAAATAATTTAAATATATTTTATATAAATATAAAAATGAGCAGTAATTATATAGAAACATGAGCAGGGAAACTCTTCACCAATCTTAAAATATTAGTTGTCTCTGGGGGAAGAGACAAGAATGTGACTGGGAATGTGATTCAAGTGGGTCTTTAACTCTACAAGATTGTATTTTCAAAAAGAAAATGAAAATAAATAGGGCAAAATATTAACATCTTATAAATCTACATGGTAGATAAGTGAATGAATAAATGTATGTAGCAGTTCTGGTTCTAGTATTTGCAGAGTTGCTCACAGTAAAGAAAACTTCTCATAGTTAACAACCATAAACTCTAGATAAGCTATGAGAAACAATTATTCAAAGTCACTGTAGAGTGACCAGAAGTAGGTAGAAAATGGAAGAAGGAATTACACTGTGTCTAATCTCCGTATATTAGGTTTTACCATTTAGGATATTCCCAGTCTGCATGGCTCACCTAGAATTTAAGCAGAAACCTACAAGCTTGTTGGTTTGAGCTGTCAGAGAACAGAGTTTGACTCCAAGGATCCAGTGGAAAATAACAACTGGGAGGCTGAAAGAAGTTAGCAGAGATTTGATGTACTGTGCTCTATAAGGAAGAAGAGTATAAAGTCTGGAGTATGGGCTTAGTGAAAATCATGGGCTCCCCGCACACTTACACAAACGAACTGAAAACTAATCTTCTAACAATCTTCTAATCTGACAAACTTAAAGTCAAATTTCAATTCCTCATCCAGTAATTTAACTGCCTGCTATGCTATTATATACTAGGCACAGTGAATGATATATTACAAAGACTCTGGATTTTATCATCTTCCTCTGAACCATGTTGATTTGCTTTTCTATCAGGCAATTAAATTACTGAAGTGTGAAAGCACACTGTGACATACAATGTCACAGTGGTGGTGGTGGTGGTAGTGGTGATGGCAGCAGTGGATGGGCAGAAGGAGGGGAAGCCTTCTCTCTGGCCAGATGGCCTGATCCTTAGTGGAGCCAAGAATGTGCAAGGAATCCCATTGCTTTTTCCTCTCTATCCAATCACTGTTTAACCCCAGAAGCAGAGGAGAGACAGTTGTAGGAAATGTGATACAGAGTGGAGAGAGTGAAGGCCTCACTTTTCTGCCAGAGGAATAGGGCAGAAGCATGGATACTAGGAACTAGAAAGTGTCAGGGACTCTGAAGATAGGATGGAGCTAGAAAAAAATGATTCCATAAAGTTGTGTGCAAACCTTAGGCTCACTTTAAAGCTGTGAGTGCATGGATCTAACTGCAAATGGCATAGCAAAGGTTTTGAGAACTGAACTATAAGGTAGATCATGGACTAGATCCCAGACTGGCCACTGGTAGTACTCATACAAGACAGATCAGAAAAGCACTAGGCAGGCTTTGAAAACTCACCTGACATGGAGCCACGGACCACATAAGGTGAGGAGGACCTGAACCCAACCAGGGTGATGGCCTGCTAAAAAAATTTAAAAAAAAAATCCCATATGATTTAAACAAGACCTAGAGTCACATAACAGAATACATTCCAGAATTATTTGATGACATATAAAATACTAGGAAAATCTCAACATCTTGAAAAGGAATAGGAAATTGACAAATACTAACCTCAAGATGATATGGATGTTGAAATCATAAGATAACACCTACAAAGCAGCTATTGTAACCAGGCTTCAAGAAGTAAAAGTAAGCACTCAGGAAATGAACAGAAGGATGGACAATATTAGCATAGAAACAGAATGTATGCAAAACAACCAAATGGAAATTTCAGAAAAAAATATAACAAAAAAAGTTCACTTGGTGAGTTCAATAGCAAAATGGAGATGACAGTGGCAATCTTAGTAAACATAAAAACCAATATTATCTCATATGAACAACAAGAGGAAAAATATTTTTAAAAAAATAAACAGAGCTTCAGGGGCCTATGGAACAAAATCAAGAGATCTAACATTCATATCATTTAAATACAAAAAAAGAAGGAAAAGAATGAGATGCAAAGAAAAGTATTTGAATAATTAATGTCTGAAAACTTCCTAAATTTGGCAAAAGACATAAACTTATAGATTCAAGCTCAGTAAATCCCAAAACAGGATAAACTGAATAAAATTTATGCCCAGATATATGACCATGAAAGTTCTAAAAAATAAGAACACAGTCTCTTGAAAGCAGCCAGAGAAAAACAATGTACTATGGGGAGGGGAAAAACAATTTGAAGGTCCATAGATTTCTCATGAGAAACCATGAATGCCTCAAGGACATAATTCTTAATGTGTTGAAATAAAAGAACTGCCAACTCAGAATTCTAAATCCAGGGAAAATATCCTTCAAAAATGAAGAAGAAGAAAAAACATTATCAGATAACCAAAAACTAGAGGACTTTGCCAACAGCAGATCTCCTATGAAAGAAATGCCAAAGGGAGAGCTGAAGAAAGAAGGGAAAGGATCTCAAAGGGAAACTTGAAATTATGGAAGTGAAGAAAGATCAACAGAAGTGGTAACTATCTGGCTAAATATAAGACTATTTTTCTGCTATGTTCCTTAAATATTTACAATGGATGAAAGCAAAAATGATAACATTGCCCTTGAGGTCTCAATGTATGTCAGTATAATACATATGAAAATTACAACAGTAAGGGATCCGCTGGGTAATAAGATTTCTACATTCCATGTAAAGTGATAAAATATTATTCTAGGTAGATTGTGAAAAGTTAAGAATAAATATATTTTAATTTCTATTGCAACCATTAAAATACACACACAGAGACAAAGTCAAAAATTCAACAGACAAAAGAGAATACTAAAAAACATTCAATTATCACAAGAGACAGGAAAGTAGAAATGGAGGAACAAAAATCAGAGGAAAATAATAGAAAAAATAATAATAAAACAGTAGACCTATCTGTTTTTAGCATATATAAATCCAAACCTAGAGTTACCTTAAAAGTAAATGTATTAAATACATCAATTTTAAAATAGATATTTCAGAATGTACACAAGAAAAAAATACCCACAACTATATGCTACAATAAACCACTTTAAATATAATAACACAGGTAAATTAGAAGTAAAAGAATAGAAAAGATGCAGCATGCAAAGACTAATAAAAAAAAGTAGGACTGGCTATTAATATCATAAAAAAGAAAGCTTAGAGCAAGGAAAAGTTATCAAGGGTAAAGAGAGACATTACCTAATGATTAAAGGGTTAATTCACCAAAAAGACATAACAATCCTAAACATCTATTATCTAACAATAAAGCTTCAAAATACAGAAGACAAAAATTAATAGATTAAAAAGAGAAGTATTCAGTTGTAGTTGAATACTTCAACACTCTCATTCAATAATCAGTATAACAAATAGATTTTTTAAATTAGCAAAGATATAGAAGAACAGAAAAATACCATTAACTACCTGGAGCAAATCAACATTTATAAAATTCAACCAAATGACAGAACACACATTCTGCTCAAATGCAGATGAAACATATTCCAAAATGGACCATACCCTGGGTAGAAACAAACTTTGACAAAGTTTTTTTCTAACGAAACCATACAAAATATGTTCTCTCATCATGAGATTAAACTAGAATTCATTAACAGGAAAATAACTAGAAAATCTCCAAATATCTGGTAATTAAACTACCCAACTCTAAATTATCTATGGATCAAAGAGGAAGTTATAAGGGAAATTGGAAAATATTCATGAACAGAACAAAAATGAAAATTCAACATATTAAAATTTGTGGAATACAAAGAAGTGTATAGGGGAATATTTATAACATTCAAAACATATTAGAAAAGAATAAATTTCTCAAATCAACAATTTTAAAAGTTTGCCTTGAACTAGAAAAAGAAATACTAAAATATACCCAAAGCAAGAAAAATGAAGGAATAATAAACTGATAAAATTTAAACCAGAAAACAAACAAAACCAGAACTGATCCTTCGAAAATCATGATAAAATTAATAAACCTGTAACCAGACTGATGAAGAAAAAGAAAAAAAAATATATGTGATAACAATATCATGGCCAAAAAAGTCGCTACAGACTCTGTAGACACCAAAAGGATAATAAAAGAATACTACAAACCACCCCACACATAAGTAGGACAAAATAGATGAAATACACCAATTTCTTAAAAAATACAAACTTCACCAAAACTCACCTAACCATGGAATATATCATTTGAATGACTCTATATCTATTAAAGAAATTTAACTCATAGTTTATAAATCTCCAGGTGATTTCACTGGTAAATTCTACCAAAGATTTGAAGAAAAAATAATATCAATTCTACAGAAAGAAAGAGGAAGGAAGGAAGGAAGGAAGGAAGGAAGGAAGGAAGGAAGGAAGGAAGGAAGGAAGGAAGGAAGGAAGGAAGGAAGGAAGATCTTCCAGAAAATAGAGAGGAAGTAACACTTCCCAACTGATTCTGCAAGACCAGCCTTACCCTGATATCAAAACCAGAAAAAGACAGTAAAAGAAAATTGCAGACCAATACACCTAATGAACATAAACACAAAAATCTTTAACAAAATATTACAAATTAAATCTAGCAATATACAAAAAGAATAATATACCACTACTAAGTGGGGTCGTTCCAAAAATGTAAGGTGGATTTACTATTTGAAAATCATCGTAATCCATCATATTAACCAGTTAAAACACACACACACACACACACACACACACACACACACACACGCAAACACACACCCCACATGATCACATCAGTTAATGTAGAAAAAGCATTTGACAAAATTTAAATGTATTTTATGATAATAACTCACATAAAACCACGAATAGAGGGGAACTTTCTTAACCTGACAGAAGGCATCTACAAAAATCCCACATCACACTCAGTGGTAAAGACTGAATGTTTTTCTTCTAAGATCAGGTACAAGGCAAAGACTTCTACTCTTACCCCTCCTATTCAGAATGTTACTGTATGCTCTAGCCAGTGCAATGGGAGGGAGGGAGGGAGGGAGGGAGAGAGAGAAAGAGAGATAGGAAGGAAGGAAGGAAGGAAGGAAGGAAGGAAGGAAGGAAGGAAGGAAGTTAAAACATACAGATTAGAAATAGAGAAAACTGTTCCTATTTACAAACGAAATGATTGCTAGAAAATTGGAGGAAATTTTTTTTCAAGGTTGGGTGAGGCTTTTAAAACTAAATTTATCAAGATCTCAGCAGACAAAGTCAACATTCAAATAATAATAGTATTTCTAAATGGTAATAATAAAAAATTAGACACTGAAGTTTTTTAAATATCTTATTCAACATGTCCAATAAATAAAAATGAAAGAAACAGATATGAATCTTTTAAAACTTTGTGTAGAATCTGTATGCAAAAATCTGCAGAACATTAATGAAAAAATAGAGTGTTAAGTAAATGGAGACGTATGACAAATAGTACCCAGCAATAAAAAAGAACAAAGTACTGATGCATGCAACAACATGGATTAATTTTTAAAGCCTGTTGAATGAAAGAAGTCAGACAAAAAGGAGAACATTTTTTTATTTCACTTGATGACAAAAAAATCAATCTATTTCTCAGAACAATGGATGCCTTACAGAGAGTAGGGATTATCTGAAAGGAGGCATAGGGGACTTTCAGGAGTGATGGAAATGTTCTACATCTTGATTTGTGTGGTAGTTACACAAATGGATTCACCCACTAAAACCCATTCAGTTTTACAATTAAGATCCATGAATTTTACCTTAAATCAAATTTATCTCAAAGATTATTTAATAATCTGTTCCTGTTTCTAGAAACCTTGGAGCCCAGACTCTAAAAGCCTTATTACAAACACATCTACATAGTTTATTACTGAACATCCCAAGAATATATTCTCATTCCCTAATAACCTACCCTACCAGGCCTCCGTAAAAAGTTACATAGTCTGAAGACAATTTTCTAGGCTATTTTTTCCATGGAAACAATGTTTAATTACACAAGTAATTAAGGCTTTTTTTTTAAGTTTGGGGTCTGGGATTAATTTGGGGTCCTTCTAACTTCATAAATATTCTGAAGTAGCTTCTCAATAAAATTTCAAACAAGTCTGATAGGGAACTGTCCATGCAAGAAGCCAGAAGAGGTAGAAAAACTCAAACTGGTAATTTGGACATAGCCCCTGATTTAGAGTTTTAAAATGGATGGAACTTCTCAAGAACTCTGTGTAGCTGGTGAATCTATAAAGACAACACAAGAGTGATAGCACAGTTTATGAAGGCAGCTGATAAGTGTCACACAGCACCTCCACTGACCTCAAGGCAATTTTCAGAGAGTTCTCGGTCATAACTTACACATAAATGAAACTCGAATTCTGATGCACATACTCTGTGATGTCAGGAATCTGTGAAAAATGAGTAAAGGAATAAGTTTCACACTTGGTTTTGACATAGTACAGAACAGAAATACCAGCTCAAGATGGCAAGATGATTCATGATCCAAGCCAATTAATTCAGAGGAAATTTCACAGTCATGAGTGATCACAGCAATTTAAGAACTCCAGACATATGCAGAAATTTTGGGGCAGAGAGGTTTCACATGTTATGAAATAGGGAGTTGACAAAATTCTATCTCTGGGATAAACATCTAGCATAGGAAGGATGTGCCACATATCAACAGATTAATTAATGTGAACATTAATTAGAAGAACATTCCAAAATTCCAAAGGGAATCCTTTCTCCTGAACAATACCAAAAGATTGTTGTAGCTTAGGCTGCTTTTATGTATATACGGATAGATAGATAGATAGATAGATAGATAGATAGATAGATAAAGTTTATTTTTGAGAGGGGGGGCGCGCACATGAGAAGGAGAGGGGCAGAAAGGGTGGGGCGGGGGGACAAAGTATCTGAAATGGGCTCTGTGTCAACAACCGAAAGCCTGGTGCAGGGCTTGAACCCACAAACCATGATTCATGATCTGTCATGAACCCATGAGATCATGACCTGAGCTGAAGTCAGACACCCAACCAACTGAGCCACACAGGTGCCCCTGGCTTAGTCTGTCTTAATGGGATAATTTGCATTCTTATGTAGGTTCTATGGCCCCCAACAGCCACCAAGTTATTTAGGCAAAATTTGTGGTGCCAGTTAATTAATACTGTCTGAACAGCTCAGCCTTGATTAAAAAACACTCAATCAAAAAATACTTTCATTATTCATCCTAGTAACACCAGGAAGAAAAATTCTATTTGTATGCCTATATGTTCAACTATCACTAAAATAGAGGTTGTTGGGTTTGTTTGATTAATTGCCTGTTCCAAAGTGTGGCAATACTTCTGAGGGCAGTGGGGAGAATGTCCTTGGGCTCCACCCCAGTTGAGGTTCAGTGAATATGATTGTGGCCCTTGTAAATGCCTTGATCTTAGGCTTCAGCAGCCAAGAGTAATGATCAAAATTCTGAAAGAAAAATTTATAGCAAAACTTGCAATTACTTATTTGTAAAAGTAATTATAGCCTTTCTTGAATATTAAGCAAAGAATCCCCTTTCTGACAATTCTGAATCAATATTCTCCTTTTTGTCATTTAGCTATGTTCATAGAAGTAAAATAAGATTATGAAGGACATGGAAAATCTAATCAATATGGTTTACTTTGGTCAATCTATTTAATCTGCATAAATATTTCATGATATAAGTTAATTTGCTAAATATAATATAACTTGCAATTGATAAACTACGTGTTGCCTAGAAATACAAAGTGATACCACATGAAATGCATCTTTGGTTTCCCCCATACGTTGCCTTTCTGTAATTTTTTCCCACCCCACCCCACCATCCTTCATCTAGACATGCATTATCAAATACAGGAACCACTATCTACCTCTGGCTATCTAAATGTTAATTCAAATTAGCAAAATTAAATAAAATTTAAAATTCATTTTCTCAATCACACCAGTCGCATTTCAAGTGCTCAATAGTCAGTAGTGACACGTGGCTGTAATTACCGTACTGAACAGTGCAAATGTAGAACACTTTCATCACTGCAGAAAGTTCTAATGCACAATATTGGTCTAGATTTAAGAGTTTTGCTGTCCCCTGTCTGGCAAGGATTCTCTGTACCTAGGCTATGCCTTCCCAAGCATCTCTTCATGTTCTTCTTCCTTACACTTCTCTTACCTTCCTAGCTTCCCTGAGCCTTCTCATGCCAACCCCGTAGAAAGTACTGTTTTGTAATTCCTTTCTTGAGGACCTTCCTCTCAAATTAATTAACTTGATAAACTGATCTGTAGTTGGGTAATTTATAGATGTACAGAGTTGGTGTGTTCTTCCTCCAAAGTAACCCATTTCTATTTTAGCAGAAAGCTCCTGCAGATATCATGCATTTACACAACGGGTTAACTCTGAAAGTGGTGGCTTCTACCTGGAAACTTTGGTGAACAGACCTCAAAAAGCAAGAGCCCTCAGAATACCTTTCCTAGTGAAGAGAGAAACAAAGGCAAGAAAAATGTAGCTAAAATGAAATCTCCTTACAGCCTGTAGCCCTCTGATAGACACTTGAAACATGCAGAGCGTGACCATCCTCAAGGAATGCATGTCTGCCTTCATGCCTTATTTTTGTTTTATTAAAGACTAAAAGAAACCTTATCTTAATAGCAGCTATCCCCTCAAGGTGTTGAAAGCCTTGCTTCCAAATTCCTTAGAGACTTAGGCTATTCCCTAACCCCCACTTAATTAAAAAGTATATAATCAGGGGCACCTGGATGGCTCAGTCAGTTAAGTGTCAGACTTCAGCTTAAGTCATGATCTCGCAGTTCAAGGGTTTGAGCCCCATGTCGGGCTCTATGCTGGCAGCTCAGGGCCTGGATCCTGCTTCGGATTCTGTGTCTGCCTCTCTCTCTCTCTCTCTGCTCCTCCCCTGCTCTCTCTCTCTCTCTCTGTCTCACGTGCTCTCAAAAATAAACATTTTTTTAATAAGTATATAATCAGTCCCTCCTCACAATCCCAGTGCAGCTGTTTCTGCCCATGGGGTCCTATCCCTACGCTACAAAATCACCTTTTTGCACCAAAAACGTCTCAAGAATTCTTTCTTAGCCATTTGCTCATGAACCCTACTTTGTAATTTCATCACTAGCACATATCCTGTTGGCCTATCTACCCACACTAGCCTTGGGTCACTATGTTGTTTTGTCTCTTAAGAGTCCTGGGCTGTGCCTAAGTGTTAGCACAAAAGAGGCTGTGCTATGCATCTGACAAGGAATAGGAATAGTAGGTCAAAAGAAATATGTTTGTTTTGCTTGTAACTATGAAAATTGTTAGCGTCCAGGGTGGGGCTTTGGTATCATAATTCATTTACTCTTTGTCTACCCTAGGATCCCTGCCAAGTCATCACACTAACAACAATTAACGGCAAAATAAGAGATAATGTAAGGTTCTTAGTAATCGTTTGGCAAAGGTTCCCTTCTCCCGCAACTCAGGGCTCTGATAAAAACTGAACCAGCTTAGGCCAGGAGACATAAAAAGGGGGAGGGGGAGGGGGAGGAAATGAGAGAACATTTCTGACCCCTTAAGTAAGAGAAGATCAGGTGTGCAGACAGACTCCAGTTTTCCCTGTGGTCCATTAACTGTGTCAGTGAGATGCAATGGCTGCTGTGCCCGGGGGGTACAGCTCTTCCTTGCCTCCTTACCACCAAGTGCAAGAAGTCAAGAGAAATCCCCACTCCTCAGAAGGCCCTAGCTCTCTTAACATGTTCAAGAAAAAACAGGTAGAAGAGAGAAAGAATAGTCTGACCTGCTCAGGAGAAAGTCACGTGCCACATCCAATGTCCCACATTCTAGATTCAGCTTACTGCTTCCTCATGATGTCATTTAACTCCATATTCTCTATATAGCAATTTTTGTATAACTAAACTATATCTTCTAGGAGAAAAATAATAAAATCAATGGCATCTCTTCAGTGTTTTGTTAATTTTTTTTTTTTTTTGGACTTCAGAGTTTATTTTTTTATCTTTCATCAAAGTATTTGACGTACATACATTTAATAGTGAAGTAGTGCTAAATAGTTTATTAACAAAAACTTCCCCTGCCCCTCTGTATCTCTTTTTAGCTACTTCTTCTGGTAGTTACCTGAATATGTCCAAATGGCATTTTTCTACTACTGTCACTTCAAAAACATTTTATTATGAAAAATGTCCAAAACATACAAAAGTTAGAGAGTAGTCTGATAAACTCACCCCATGCACCCATTGCTTACTTTCAGTTACTATCAACCCATAGTCAATTTTCAGTTCATCTGTATACCTATGCTCCTCAGTTGTATGTTTAAGCAAATATAAGATATCTATTTGCTTTTTTTAACCCTAAATATCTAATTTTAACCCTAAATATCTCAATAAATATTAATACACATCACTAAAAAAAGACTTTAAAAATGCAATCATAATATCATTACACATCCAAATTTGACAATTATTCCTAAATATTATCAAAATCCAATTATTGAAGATATGTACCAATTTTCCTCATAATTCTTCTTTATATAAATCATAATACAAAAAACAAGGTGTCTTTTTTTCTGTTATTTAAAATCCCCTTTTTTAATTTTTTTAATGTTTGTTTATTTTTAAGAGAGAGAAAGATAGAGTGTGAGCTGGGGACAGGCAGAAAGAGAGAGGGAGACACAGAATCTGAAACAGGCTCCAGGCTCTGTGCTGTCAGCACAGAGCCCAACTTGGGGCTCAAATTCACAAACCGTGAGATCATGACCTGTGCTGAAGACTAACGCTAATTAACTGAGCTACCCAGGTGCACCTCTCCTTTCTTTTTTTAATCAATGGCAGTGGTTCTCAACTCCAACCAAGTTTGTCTGAGGACCACTTGGAGGTGAGGATGCAGAATTACAATGGCATCTACTGGGTAGAGATCAGTGATGCTGCTAAAAACCCTGAAACAAATAGCAAAGCCCCAACAAAAAAGAATGACCTGGCCAAAATCTTGAAATACACCAGTGAACTGAGCTTTTTTACCTCTAACATTTTTAATGTACAGTCTCTTGGCTTTATATATATATATATAATCATGTCATTTGAAAATAATTACAGCTTTTTTTTGTCCTTGTCAAGAATCTGTATTTCGTGCTTTATTTTCATGCTGATTATACTGACTAGAACTTCCAAAATTGTGTTGATAGTGAAAATATTTTTGTCCTACTCCAGACATTATCTGAATAAGAATATCTGAGTAAGACTATGTTTACGTTTTAAACAGCTAATGTGATTTTTAATAATGATTTCTAACATTTTCCCTCTTTTCTCTCAAACTAAGGCATGAAATTCAACTAATCAAAACTCTGGGTTTGTGACATACTTCTTATTGGTCCACAAAACTCTTTTCTGTTTATTTTGCTAAGGCTGTTTCTTCTATTCCTTCTCTACCAAGCATTTAACAATCGATATTGAACTAAATCAAATTCCTTTGTATATTTATTAGTATAATTTTCCTCTTGTAACCTATTATTGGATTACTTTTTGTGGTTCCACATTCCTAGATTAAATCCTACTTGGTTTTTGTGTATTGTTTGTAGAATATTGTCATAATTTAGTTGGATACATTTTGTTCAGTTGGTTTTTATTAATTATTTTGCATGGAATAAGTTATCTTTACTTTTTTGTGGACTTTATCAGGTTTTGAATCAGAATAACACTCCTATTTTATTAAAGAAAAAATGGAGGTACAGAGAAATTGTATTTTGACAATTAGGTGGTGAACTACTGAGGCTGTACTGTTGAATTTTCTACTCTGGAAAGCTTTTAAAAGAAGCAAGTTAACCTTTAAATTAAATGCTTTAGGGCACTCTAGCCTTCAAGTAAACATTAAACTTTTTTTTATTTATTTTGGTGGGGGGGGACCTAGAGAGAGAGAGAGAGAGAGAGAGAGAGAGAGAGAGAGAGAGAAAGAGAAACAACCAGCAGGGGAGAGGCAGGGAGAGAAGGGGACCGAAAATCTGAAGCAGGCTCTGTGCTGATAGCAGGCTGACTTTGGCTCAGGTCATGATCTCACAGTTCATGAGTTCAAGCCCCCATCAGGCTCTGTGCTGACAGCTCAGAGCCTGGAGCCTGCTTTGGATTCTGTGTCTCCCTCTCTTTCTGCCCTTCCCCCACTCATGCTCTGTTTCTCTCTGTCTGTCTCTCTCATAAATATTTTTTTTAATTTAAATAAATAAAATTTAAAAAGTTGAATTACATCTTACTGCCCCAAGGAAGTTTTGCTTCCTTAAGAGCTATACCACATTGTTTCCCTTAAGTGAGATAGAGACTATGAAGAAAGTAACTCCACAGCCAAAACACCCCACACAGCAAGGTTAACTAGAATTTCCATGTGTTTTTATAATCATTCTATAACTTAGGTTTGTTAAATTAACAATACTCACTATTCCTGAAAGGAAGTATTTTTCTTTCAGCCCAGAATCTAGTTCTAGTCACTCAACCCCTAAAGCAGTTGTTTAAATGCTATTTACTTTGAGCCTCAATTTCTTTCTGCAGACCATCAAGCACCTTCACATTTAATGACAAGAACACACTCCACAGAAGGAAACTTCCTTATATCATCTTTGGGGTATTCCCCCCAAAAATACCTTCTATATTCATCTGTATTTCTACTTCTTTATCAGATTCTAACATTAGTAATTCTACTATACATTAGCTATTCTGTCTGTTCCCCAGTGGATGAGTTTACATTGGTATTGTGATTCATTTGAAATTTCAAGGGATTTGGGTCTGAAGGCTGGAGTCTAGTCTCTGTTCTTCAACTAATTAAGCCAAGCCCCATTTAATTTCTTCTTCCAATTTTAATATTAAGGTCCCCCCACCTATTTAACAAGTTTGTCACAAGAAACAAGCGAGATGAGGTATATGAACATTCTTCAAAATATGTAAAAGGAAAATGCTAGTCATTATTTCAGCAAGCAGTAACTCAAAATAACAACAGCTGCCATTATTGGACACTTGTTAATACGAGAGGTTCCATCCTAAAAACATTACAAGCACCATCTCATTTAAGCCTCTCAAAAACAATGAGACAGATACTCTTAGTAGGTGAAGAATTACAGTGTTAAAAAACATTAATATTATTATCAAGGAAACAGAAGTTATAGAATTTATTAGCCTAGGTCCTCTGACTCCAGAATGGAAATCTTACCCTTTGCTCTCAAAAGCAAAGATGCCAAAGAATAATGCTACTTAGTATGGATGAAATATTAAATTAATGACCAACAACTTAATTCTAGAATTTTCAGTCAGGCTACATGAAGTAAAAGGCTACCAACCTCCCATTTCCTTGTTTGTGACCCTTGCCTACAGGATATTGGATACATGCTATTTGCCTCTGCAAAGCTACTCTTCACTCTGCTCTGTGACCAGGAACACTGGCCTGTATGTATGAACAGCATCAACAGACCCATCACTTTCTGACTCTGGTTGGACTCAATCAAGAGACACACTTTTTTTAATTTGTGCTAGAAAAAAATCAAGAAAACATGCATAAATTTATAGGATATCCAAAAGTTACATAATTTACCTTTCTTACCCTTTCCATTTTTTTCTTAGTTTTTAGTATTGTTCCTCATTAAGCCTCACATCTCCAGAAATGTAAGTACACATAATTAGGGAGTTACATTATTTTTAAAAATACATATCAAAATCAATATGATTTTTATTGTATCTTTGATTATTAAATAATTACTTATAATTTCTGAACTTATCAGATTTGTAGATATATGGCTTAACTAGAAATATTAAGGAACCATGTGTTTTGTTACCATAAGATGAAGAATGAGTAGAACAAAACAGGGGACAGTCTAGTCTGATATTCTCTGGTTCAGCCAAATAGTCACTTTGACCTCACATTTTTGGGAGACCAGAGAATGTTCAGAGAAAAGGGACCCAAATGGTAAGAAAACATGAAATATATTAACACTGGTAAAAAATCCTGAGTGGGCTTAACCTGAAAAAAATAGAATTTTGAGAGGAGGAGGAAAAGAGTTGGCTTTAGTCTTAAAGTGTAGACAGAAGAAATTATGCTTGTTCCACACAGCCTTAGTATAATAAGAACCTTTTGAACAATAAATGCACAGTAATTGTTTTCAGCTCAATATAAGCATGCTTTGTGTCTCAAGATTGAGCTCCAGCCCAACACATCACTGTGGGGTCAGACCTGCCTGGTGAACTAAAGGGGAATGTCCAAGATTACTTGCAAAAGAGACCTAGGAACCTCCTATATCATCTTGTTCATGAAGAAGACAGTGGGCACAAAGATGCTGGTTCACAAACACAGCCTTCTTCAGCTGGGGAGAGAGTGGACTCTGAAAAATACATGGTGACGTCTCCTGATCCAGTCCATGAGGGAATCACAACTAGATCTTAAGAAAGAGAGGTGGGTAGGTAGATTGGTGAGTGCCATAAGTAGCAACCAAAAGTACCATCTTCACTAACAATTCCGTAAGACTTTAGGGCTAGGCAGCACTGCTTTGGAGACATACTAATGAAAAGTTATTTAAAGGGGGAAAAAATTTTTTTTTCAAGTGACTCACAGCAGAGGAAGGGCAGTGGAGCAACAAGACAAGGAACAAACAGAGGCCTCTTCATAGTAACTGAACATGACTCACTGGCCTTGTTTGTGAGGACATATGAGACACCTCCTGAGTACACCTCAGTATGTTAGAAGCTGGGGAATATTTTAGGTTAATGGAGTTTTCTAATACCAGATGAGGCATGACAAAGCAAAACTCAGGTTACTTAAAGATGAGCTCTCCTCCTAACTCTTCTCTTTTATCAAAATATAGAATAAGCTGCCTAGAGAACACTCCGTCAAGTACCAGAGGGTACATCCTCGCACCTAACCCAGCATTGGCATAGAGTGGGTTATTAATAAATATTTGTTGAATGTGAATTCAACATGTCTTACTGATAATTTTTCTCTCTCAAAAGTTTGAGGAAGCACAAAAGGGGATGCTTTATCTGTCATTCTCTTATTTTTCACTCAATTCCAGTCAACAAGGAAGAACTGCTTAGTGAAGGAGAAGTGATAGGAATGTATTAAGAAGTTGTGAGCACTCCTTGGAAACTGGTTGATTCCAGGACTGGTGTGGGGAAAATACAAGAATAGCACAAAGCATCTTGTGGTGCTAGAAAATAAGAAGTGTTCAAAATAAAGGATGCAGGCATGTGAAAAAGGCACAGTACCCTGAAAGAGCATTCAATGGCCTTAATTGGAAAAACTTTATCAGAAAATTAAATAATACATATGGGATAATAGCCTCAATAATAAAATTAATATCCATAAATCCATCCTAATATAAATATATGATTGAATAAATAAATACATAAATGGGGTAGAATAGCCCAAGGTTCCCTACAAAAGCATTTCATGAGCCTTCACCTCACATCTACTGGAATGGCTATTTTCAAAAAGACAAGAGACAAGTGTGGGAGGATGTGGAGAAAAGGAAACCCTTGTGTACTTTTAGGAATGTAAATTGGTGCAACCTCTATGAAAAGCAATATGGAGTTTCCTCAAAAAAATTAAAAATAGAAAAACCATACAATCTAGTAATCCCACTTCTGGGGATATATCCAAAAGAAATGAAAACAATATCTTGAAGAGATATCTGCCACCTCCATGTTCATTGCATAATCGCATGCAATAGCCAAGAGATGGAACAACCTAAGGATCCACTGATGATGAATAAATATGAGATAGATATGGATGATATAAATATAGATATATATTTTTTCCAGCCATTTTTAAAAAAGGAAATTCTGCCTTTTGCAATAATATGGGTGGACCTTGAGGGCATTATGCTAAACTCACAGATTGGAAGTTACTATAGAAATGTAACTAAATGTAATGAGCAAACTTTGACTGGATCCTAGAATAAATAAAAAGGAAATTTGTGGAAAAAGTGAAATCCAAATAAATTCTATAATTCAGTTAATAGTAATTTACTTCTTTTTTTAAGTTTATTTATTTTGAGAGAGACAGAGAGAGTACAAGCAGGGAAAGGGAAGAGAGAGGGAGAGAGGGAGAATCCCAAGCAGGCTCCACATGGTCAGTGCACACAACCCAATGCAGGGCTTGAATTCAAGAACCATGAGATCATGACCTGAGCCACAATCAAGAGTCAGACATTCAACCAACTAAGCCACTCACACACCCCAATAGTAATTTAGTTCTAAGGTTAATTTATTAGTTATGATCATTGTTTTATGGTTATGTAAGATGTGAAAGACAATCTAGGTGAGTAGTATATGGAAAGTCATTGGACTATTGCTGCAACTCTTCTATAAGTCTAAAATTATCTCAAAATAGAGAAGTTTAAAAATATATGATGAGCACATCCTAGAATCCCCAGGGCAGGAAGACTGGAACATTGGATAAAATTAGTATACACTCACTTACCGTTGGGACAAGTTTCTAAAAGTTCAGAGAAAAGACAGACATGATCTCAGATCCAGAGATCCCAAAGGGAAAGTGATTCAAGAGAAAAAGTGGACCTTAATAAGAACAACAAAACATATGAGAAACTTCTGAATCATCTTCCTGCTTCTTCCTTCCCCCATTGCCAATCAACCACCTAACCCTATCAGTGCTGCCTCCCAAATGTCGCTCCAACAAAACCCCTCCTCTCTAGTTGGAATTTTCACCTTCCTCTTGACTAATGATTTCCCCTTCACAAGTTGTCCCAAGTCTAGCATATCCTAAGTTGATGTCACCAGGATTGTTTTTCTAAAAGAGGAATCTATTTCCCTTCTCTTGTCCAAGAACATTCAAGTTTTTTTTCAAATTCCTTAACATAACATACAAGGTCCCTCACCATTTAGCTGCTGCTTAGCTTCATCCTGATGTCTGTTCACTCTGCCAAGAAGCACTCTATACTCCAGCTGCAAACCTAGCTAGGAAGTCCAGAGCATATCAACTACTTGGGCTTCTGTTCATGGCATTTGCTCATGAATAATACCATATTACCCAGCTTCCCTGTCCTACAAACTCTTACTCATTCTTGCTTAAACATCATTTCTGTTTGGCAGAATTCTCTGATTCTTCACAACCTCATTTCCCATTCTACATGCCCTGCAAGCAGAATCAACCCTGGTCTCTCTGTTATGCTCCCCCAGGACCTCATAAATATCATTAATAAGCATACACCTCACTGCATGTGGCTTGTAGTACAGGAGTTTGATTATCTTAGTAGAGTTTAATTCCTATGATGGGAAGGCTCATGTCTAACTCACCTAGGAATCTCCAGGCCTGACTGAGGGCCTGGCACTTAAGAGTCAGTCAATATCACTGGATAGGTTGGACTGAATTAAAATATAATCAAATGTGATTCCCAGGAGATGCAAAAGGAACAGCAGTTAAAGAAATTTACATGGTTACTCATGTTCCTGACAAACTCAAATTTCAAAATGGACTTCAAAAAACTAGGATGGATGGAGCAACAGGTGGCTCAGTCAGTTAGTCTTAGGACACTTGATTTTGGCTCAGGTCATGATCTCACAGTTCCTGGACTAAGCCCCTTATCAGGCTCTGTATTTACAGCATGGAGCCTCTTGGGATTGTCTCTCTCCCTCTCTCTATGCCCCTTCCCTGCTTACACTCACTCTCATGTTCTCTCTCCCTCCCTCCCTCAAAATAAATAAATAAACTTGAAATAAATACATACATACATACATACATACATACATACATATGTATGTATGTATGTACACACTAGGGAAGAAATAAAAATCTCATGGTTTCAGATGGACATAAAAGAGTAGTATACAGCCACAAGTATTCTAGTAAAAATGCTGTAGCCAGAATAATCTGGGTTTGAAAAACATAAACTCTATTGACAACAGAAAGGGTCCTAATAGCTACATCAACTTCAAGAAGAGTACATAAAAGGAAAGCTAACTGTTTGGGAAAGATGGAAATAATGCCAAAGATGAAAAGTAGAAATAAATTACACTTTTTTGCTTACATCTTTTTTCTGTCAAGGAAAATGATGTTCACATTATAAGAAGGAGGAAAATCATGTTGAAGGAAATTATAAAAAAAAGGTTGATTTGAAAGAAATAATTATTTAATTTAGATTCAATTATATCCCAGACTGAAAACAACTTGCTGGTATGAACCAGTGACATAAAATCACTGTCAGAAATCTTTAGGAAATTATGAGTGAAAAAAATTGCAACTTATAAACAGAGTAAGAGAGAGAAACCAGTGCATTCCAGGAAACATGAGTGTCCCAGCTTAATATTCAACTCCAATTAAATTATATAATAGTTATTAGATGGTTTGTCAGATATTGCAAAGTTGTGCTGTCCAATATCATGACCACTAGTCACATCTCACTATTTAAATTTAAATTCTTGAAAATTAAAAAAAATTAATATCACTTCATGAGTCACACTAGCCATATTTTAAGTGTTCAATAGTATGCAAACTGGTGCAGCCACTCTGGAAAACAATGTGGAGGTTCCTCAAAAAATTAAAAATAGATCTACCCTAACACCCAGCAATAGCACTGCTAGGAATTTGCCCAAGGGATACAGGAGTGCTGATGCACAGGGGCACTTGTACCCCAGTGTTTATAGCAGCAATTTCAACAATAGCCAAATTATGGAAAGAGCCTAAATGTCCATCAGCTTATGAATGGATAAAGAAGATGTGGTATATTAACACAATGGAATATTACTGAGCCATCAGTAAGAATGAAACCTTGGGAAGAGCCAAGATGGTGGAACAGCATGGAAGTTTTTTGGGGGTCTTGTGTCCATGAAATACAGCCAGATCAACACTAAACCATCCTAGATACCTAAAAAACTGATTTGAGGATTAATACAACAATCTGCACAACCTGAACTACAGAACTCAGCAGGTATGTGATACAGAGAGATAACCCAGGGGAGAGAGAAGCCATGGAGGGCAGGGAGCTGTTTTTGCTTATGGAAAGAGAATGGAGATGGGGAGAGTATGGAAAAAGCACCCCCCAAAAGCAGCTGGAGAGAAAGTGGAAAAAGCCGCAGAGACTGAAATAAAAAGGGAGAAAGGCGAGAGTTTAAATTCCATTAAGACTCTACAATTAGGTGGGAGCACAGAGTCTGAAACTCCACAGCTCAATACCTAGCAGTGCTCTGGTGGGAAAGGTGAACTCCCAGAAGTAAAGTGAGGTCTGGGGATACTTAGGCCACATGGGGAAAGTTGTTCCCCTGCTGGAAGGACATTTGGTAGACTCTGTACAGCCAACTGGTCCCAGCAGACTCCAGAGAACAACCACATTCACTGGTGCTGGAACAAGGTCATTAAGGGTGAAGCCTAGTGCCAGATGTGTGTTGTGCTTTTCCATAATCCCTGAAATGCTGCTGGTACATGATCACGTGAACTTTTTCTGGGGTGGGTTGGCATTCAGCCGCTGTCTCTGGACATCGGCAGCAGCATGGTCCTGCGAATATTCCTGCGCGTGGCTGGTATCCAGCCACTGCTCAGTGAGACCCTCCCACAAAAGGTCTGAACGGGTCAAAGCTACAGTCCCTCAGAAGTGAGGGGTTGGGAAACAAAGCCACATCTGAGATAAAACTCAGGAGGGAGGTGCCAGAGACAAAAAGGGGTGTATGATTGCTGATCAGGGAGAACAGAGTTCTGATACTAGAGACTACGTACCTGGGTGATGCCATTTTCACCCCTCCCACGCATGCGCATACACACCTACAAGTGCCACAACAATCCACCCCAGTAAGCTAAGCAGTGGCATCTAGTGGAGAATGGAGCCATTACATTAAGCCCTACCCACTGGGGCTCTTCAGGAACACCACAAGTCTCTCTGCCTGCTTAGTTTATGGACTATAAAGTGATACATAGTTTCACTTATACGAGAAAACGATGTAATTTCAATCATATTTCAGTCTGTTTGCTGGTTGATCTATTCAGTTGTTTTTTTCCTTTTTCTTTTCTTATTCTTAAATACAGAAAGAGAAAAAATTTATTTTTATTTTCAATTTTTATTAAAAATATTTTTCTTTATTTTTTTCTATTGTATTTTTTACTTCTTTGTAAATTTTTCAAATTCTATTTCGCTTCCATCATTTCATTTTATTCTATTTCATTGTATTCATTGTTTTAAATTTTCAAACATTTTCCATTTTTCTTTTCCTTTTTTTTTGTTTTTTCCCCCATTTTTCTCTAATCTATCAAGCTCCTTTCAACAACCAGACCAAAAAACATCTAGAATCTAACATCATTTATTTGATTTTTATGTGTGTGTTGTTTTTAATTTTAATTTTTTTTTTACCTGACTAATTCCTTCCCTTCCTTCAAAATGATAAAACAAAGGAATTCACCACAAAAGAAAGAGCAGGAAGAAACAACAGTCAGGAACTTAATCAACACAGATACAAGCAAGATGTCTGAACCAGAATTTAGAACACAATAATAAGAATACTACATGATGTCAAAAATAGATTAGAATCCCTTTCTATGGAGATAAAAGAAGTAAAAGCTAGTCAGAATGAAATTTAAAAATGCCATAACTGAGGTGCAATCTCAAATGGATGCTACAGGAGCAAGAATGGATGAGGCAGAGCAGAGAATCAGTGATATAGAGGACATCCTTATGGAGAATAATGAAGCAGAAAAAAAGAGTGAGACTAAGGCAAAAGAGCACGATTTAAGAATTAGAGATATCAGTGACTCATTAAAAAGGAACAACATCAGAATCATAGGGGTCCCAGAAGATGAAGAGAGAGAAAAATGGGTAGAAGTGTTATGTGAGCAAATCATAGTGAAAAACTTTCCTAAGCTAGGGAAAGACAAGGACATCAAAATCCAGGAAGCACAGAGGACTCCCATTAGATTCAACAAAAACCTAACATCAATAAGGCATATCATAGTCAAATTCACAAAATACTCAGGCAAGGAGAGAATCATGAAAACAGCAAGGGAATAAAAGCCCCTAACCTACAAGGGAAGACAGATCAGGTTTGCAGCAGAAACTTGGCAAGCCAGAAAGGAGTGGCAGGATATATTCAATGTGCTGAGTAAGAAAAATATGCAGCCACGAATTCTTTATCCAGCAACAATATCATTCAAAATAGGAGAAATTAAAAGTTTCCCAGACAAACAAAAATTAAGGGAGTTCATTAATTTAAAAATTAAAGGAGACCCACTTTAGACCTAAAGACACCTTCAGATTGAAAGTAAGGGGATGGAGAACCATCTATCATGCTAATGGTCAACAAAAGAAAGCTGGAGTAGCCATACTTATATCAGACAATCTAGACTTTAAAATAAAGACTGTATCAAGAGATGCAGAAGGGCATTATATCATAATTAAGGGATCTATCCACCAAGAAGACCTAACAATTGTAAACATTTATGCGCCAAATGTGGAAGCACCCAAATATATAAACCAATTAATCACAAACATAAAGAAATTCATTGATAATAATACCACAATAGTATGAGACTTCAATGGACAGATCATCTAATCAAAAAATCAACAAGGAGGGGCGCCTGGGTGGCGCAGTCGGTTAAGCGTCCGACTTCATCCAGGTCACAATCTCGTGGTCCATGGGTTCGAGCCCCGCGTCAGGCTCTGGGCTGATGGCTCAGAGCCTGGAGCCTGTTTCCGATTCTGTGTCTCCCTCTCTCTCTGCCCCTCCCCCATTCATGCTCTGTCTCTCTCTGTCCCACAAATAAATAAAAACGTTGAAAAAAAAATTTAAAAAAAAAAACAAAAACAAAAACAAAAAATCAACAAGGAAACAATGGCATTGAATGACACACTGGACCAGATGAACTTAACAGATACATTCAGAACATTTCATCCTAAAGCAACGGAATATACATTCTTCTCCAGTGCACATGGAACATTCTCCAGAATAGACCACACCCTGGCACAGAAATCAGCCCTAAGTAAGTACAAAAAGATAGAGATCATACCATGCATATTTTCAGACCACAATGCTATGAAACTCGAAATCAACTACAAGAAAAATTTGGAAAGGTAAGAAATACCTGGGGACTAAAGAACATCCTACTAAAGAATGAATGGGCTAACCAAACAGTTAAAGAAATTAAAAAGTATATGGAAGTCAATGAAAATGATAGCACCACAACCCAAAACCTCTGGGATGCAGCAAAGGCTGCCATAAGAGGAAAGTACATAGCAATCCAGGCCTTCCTAAAGAAGGAGGAAAGATCTCAGATACACAACCTAACCTTACGCCTTAGGAGCTGGAAAAAGAACAGCAAATAAAACACAAAACCAGCAGAAGGCAGGAAATAATAAAGATTAGAGCAGAAATTAATGCTATTGAAACCAAAAAAAAACAGTAGAACAGATCAATGAAACCAGAATCTGGTTCTTTGAAAGAATTAACAAAATTGATAAACCACTTGCCAGTCTGATCAAGAAGAAAAAGGAAAGGACCCAAATAAGTAAAACCAAGAATGAAAAAGGAGAAATCACAACCAACACAACAGAAATAAAAACAATAATAAGAGAATATTATGAGCAATTATATGCCAAAAAAATGAGCAATCTGGAAGAAATGGACAAATTCCTAGAAACACATACACTACCAAAACTGAAACAGGAAGAAATAGAAAATTTGAACAGACCCATAACCAGTCAGGAATCGAATTAGTAATCAAAAATCTGCCAAAAAACAAGAGTCCAGGGCCAGATGGCCTTTCCAGGGGAATTCTACCAAACATTTAAGGAAGAGTTAACACCTATTCTCCTGAAACTGTTCCAAAAAAAAAAGGAAATGGAAGGAAAACTTCCAAACTCTTTTTATGAAGCCAGCATTACCCTGATTACAAAACCAGACAGAGACCCCCACTAAAAAGGAGAAGGATAGACCAATTTCCCTGATGAACATGGATGCAAAAATCCTCAACAAGATATTAACCAACTGGATCCAACAATACATTAAAAAAATTACTCACCACGACCAAGTGTGATTTATACTTGAGATGCAGGGCTGGTTCAATATCCACAAAACAAGTAACATGATTCATCACATCAATAAAAGAAAGGACAAGAACCATATGATCCTCTCAATAGATGCAGAGAAAGCATTTGACAAAATACAGCATCCTTTCTCGATAAAACCCTCAAGTAGGGATAGAAAGATCATACCTTGAGATGATAAAAGCCATATACGAGCGACCCAATGCTAATATCATCCTCAATGGGGAAAAACTGAGAGCCTTCCCCCTAAGGTCAGGAACAAGACAGGGATGTCCACTCTTGCCACTGTTATTCAACATAATATTGGAAGACTTGGCTTCTGCAATCAGACAGCACAAAGAAATAAAAGGCATCCAAATCGTCCAGGAGGAGGACAACTTACACTCTTTGCAGATGACATGATACTCTATATGGAAAACCCAAAAGATTCTACCAAAAAACTGCTAGAACTGATTCATGAATTCAGCAAAGTTGCAGGATATAAAATCAATGCATAGAAATCAATGCATTCCTATACACCAATAATGAAGCAACAGAGAAATCAAGGAATCAATCCCATTCACAGTTGCACAAAAAAACATAAAATACCTAGGACTAAATCTAACCAAAGAGGTGAAAAACCTATACACTGAAAACTATATAAAGCTTATGAAAGAAATTGAACAGGACAAAAAGAAATGGAAAAAGATTCCATGCTCTTGGATAGGAAGAACAAATATTGTTAAAATGTTGATACTACCCAAAGCAATATACATATTCAATGCGATCCCTATCAAAGTAACACCAGCATTCTTCACAGAGCTAGAACAAATAATCCTAAAATTTGTATGGAACCAGAAAAGACCCCAAATAGCCAAAGCAATCTTGAAAAAGAAAACCAAACCTGGAGGCATCACAATCCCAGACTTCAAGCTATACTATAAAGCTGTAATCATCAAGACAGTGTGGTACTGGCACAAGAACAGACACTCAGATCAATGGAACAGAACAGAGAACCCAGAAATGGACCCATAAACGTATGGGCAACTAATCTTTGACAAAGCAGGAAAGAATATCCAATGGAATAAAGACAGTCTCTTCAGCAAGCGGTGCTGGGAAAACTGGACAGTGACATGCAGAAGAATGAAGCTGGACCACTTTCTTACACCATACACAAAAATAAACTCAAAGTGGATGAAAGACCTAAATGTAAGACAGGAAGCCATCAAAATCCTCGAGGAGAAAGCAGGCAAAAACCTCTTTGATCTTGGCCGCGGCAATTCCTTACTCAACACGTCTCTGGAGGTAAGGGAAACAAAAGCAAAAATGAACTACTGGGACCTCATCAAAATAAAAAAGCTTCTGCACAGCGAAGGAAACAATCAGCAAAACTAAAAGGCAATCGACAGAATGGGAGAAGATATTTGCAAATGACATAGGTAAAGGGTTAGTATACAAAATCTACAGAGAACTTATCAAATTCAACACCCAAAAAACAAAGAATCCAGTGAAGAAATGGGCAAAAGACATGAATAGACACTTCTCCAAAGACATCCAGATGGCCAACTGACACATGAACAAATGCTCAACATCACTCATCATCAGGGAAATACAAATCAAAACCACAATGAGATACCACCTTACGCCTGTCAGAATGGCTAACATTAACAACCCAGGCAACAAGAGATGTTGGCGAAGATGCGGAGAAAGAGGATCTTTTTTGTATTGTTGGTGGGAATGCAAGCTGGTGCAGCCACTCTGAAAAACAGTATGGAGGTTCCTCAAAAAACTAAAAATAAAACTACCCTACGACCCAGCAATATCACTACCAGTCATTTATCCAAGGGATACAGGTGTGCTGTTGTGAAGGGACACATGCACCCCCATGTTTATAGCAGCACTATCAACAATAGCCAAAGGATGGAAAGAGCCCAAATTTCCACTGATGGATGAATGGATAAAGAAGATGTGGTATATGGGGCACCTGGGTGGCGCAGTCGGTTAAGCATCCGACTTCAGCCAGGTCACGATCTCGCGGTCCATGAGTTCGAGCCCCGCGTCAGGCTCTGGGCTGATGGCTCAGAGCTTGGAGCCTGTTTCCGATTCTGTGTCTCCCTCTCTCTCTGCCCCTCCCCCGTTCATGCTCTGTCTCTCTCTGTCCCAAAAATAAATAAACGTTGAAAAAAAAAATTTAAAAAAAAAAAAAAAAGATGTGGTATATATATACAATAGAGTATTACTCAGCAATCAAAAAGAATGAAATCTTGCCATTTGCAACTACATGGATGGAACTGGAGGGTATTATGCTAAATGAAATTAGAGAAGACAAAAATTATGACTTCACTCATATGATGACTTTAAGAGACAAAACAGATGAACATAAGGGAAAGGAAACAAAAATAATATAAAAACAGGGAGGGGGACAAAACAAAAGAAACTCATAAATATGGAGAACACACTGAGGGTTGCTGGAGGGGTTGTGGGAGTGGGGGATGGGCTAAATGGGTAAGGGGCATTAAGTAATGAACTGAAATCATTTCTTCACTATATACTAACTAATTTGGATATAAATTTTAAAAAATAAAAAATAAAGTTAAATTAAAAAAAATAGTATTGGAAGTGTTAGCCTCAGCAATCAGATAACACAAAGAAATAAAAGGCATCCAAATCAGCCAGGAGGAGGTCAAACTTTCACTCTTCACAGATGACATGATACTCTATATGGAAAACTCAATTCCACCAAAAAACTGCAAGAACTGATTCATGAATCCAGAAAAGTCGCAGGATATAAAATCAATGCATAGAAATCAGTTGCATTCCTATACACCAAAAATGAAGCAACAGAAAGAAAAATCAAGGAATCGATCCCATTTACAATTGCACCAAAAACCATAAAACACCTAAGAATAAATCTAACCAAAGAGGCAAAAATCTATACACTGAAAACTATGGAAAGCTTATGAAAGAAATTGAAGAAGACACACACACGCACACACACACACACACACACACACACACACACACACGTGGAAAAATATTCCATGCTCCTGGATTGGAAGAATAAACATTGTTAAAATGTTGATAGTACCAAAAGCTATCTACATATTCAATGCAATACCTATCAAAATAACACCAGCACTCTTCACAAATCTAGAACAAACAATCCTAAAATTTGTATGGAACCAGAAAAGACCCCAAATAGCCAAAGCAATCTTGAAAAAGAAAACCAAACCTGGAGGCATCACACTCCCGGACTTCAAGATGTATTACAAAGCTGGCACAAAAACAGACACTCAGATCAATGGAACAGAACAGAGAACCCAGAAATGGACCCACAAACGTATCAGCAACTAATCTTTGACAAAGCAGGAAAGAATATCCAATGGAATAAAGACAGTCTCTTCAGCAAGTGGTGCTGGGAGAACTGGACAGCGACATGCAGAAGAATGAAGCTGGACCACTTTCTTACACCATACACAAAAATAAACTCAAAATGGATGAAAGACCTAAATGTAAGACAGGAAACCATCAAAATCCTCAAGGAGAAAGCAGGCAAAAACCTCTTTGATCTTGGCCGCGGCACCTTCTTACTCAATGCATCTCCAGAGGCAAGGGAAACAAGGGCAAAAATGAACTATTGGGACCTCATCAAAATAAAAAGCTTCTGCACAGTGAGGGATAACAATAAGCAAAACTAAAAGGCAATCGACAGAATGGGAGAACATATTTGCAAATGACATATCAGGTAAAGGGTTAGTATTCAAAATATGAAGAACTTATCAAACTCAACACCCCCAAAAAACAAAAGAATCCAGTGAAGAAATGGGCAAAAGACATGAATAGACACTTCTCCAAAGAAGATATCCAGATGGCCAACTGACACATGAAAAAATGCTCAACATCACTCATCATCAAGGAAATACAGATCAAAACCACAATGAGATACCACCTTACACCTGTCAGAATGGCTATAACAATTCAGACAACAACAGATGTTGGTGAAGATGCGGAGAAAGAGAATCTCTTGTATTGTTGGTGGGAATGCAAGCTGGTGCAGCCACTCTGGAAAACAGTTTGGAGGTTTCTCAAAAAACTAAAAATAGAACTACCCTATGACCCAGCAATGTCACTACTAGTCATTTATCCAAGGGATACAGGTGCACTGTTTTGAAGGGGCACATGCACCCCCATGTTTACAGCAGCACTATCAACAACAGCCAAAGTATGGAAAGAACCCAAATGACTATCAATGGATGAATGGATAAAGAAGATGTGGTGTATATATACAATGGAGTATTACCCGGCAATCAAAAAAGAATGAAATCTTGCCATTTGCAACTACATGGATGGAACTGGAAGGTATTATGCTAAGTGAAATTAGTCAGTCAGAGAAAGACAAAAATCATATGACTTCACTCATATGAGGATTTCAGACACGTAACAGATGAACATAAGGGAAGGGAAACAAAAATAATATAAAAACAGGGAGGGCAACAAAACATAAGAGACTCTTAAATATAGAGAACAAACAAAGGGTTACTGGATGGGTTGTGGGAGGGGGGATGGGCTAAATGGGTAAGGGTCATTGAGGAATGTACTCCTGAAATCATTGTTGCACTATATGCTAACTAACTTGGATGTAAATTTTAAAAATATAAATAAAAATACAAAAAAGTAAATAAATAAAAGAATGAAACCTTGCCATTTCAATGACATGGATGGAGCTACAATGTATTACGTTAAGTGAAGCAAGTCAACCAGAGAAAGACAAACACCATATGATTTCACTCACATGTGAAATTCAAGAAACAAAACAGATGAACATAAGGGAAGTGTGGGGAAAAAAGAGAAGAGAGAGAAACCGCAAGAGAGTCTTAATGATAAAGAACAAACTATGGGTTGACAGAGGGACATGAGTGGGAGATGGGCTAGATGTGCAATGGGTATTAAGGAGGGCACTTGTGATGAGCACTGGGTGTTGTATATAAGTGATGAATCACTGAATTCTACTCCCAAAACCAATATTACACTGTATATTAAATAAAATTTAAATTAAAATTTTTTTTAATTTTAAATTTAATAAAAAAGAAAAACCATAGGAATTCATAGATAGGTATCTTTATAAAAGAAGGAGTAGACAGCATATTATTGATGCAGAGAAGTTACAGGAAGTCAGATTTCCACTTAGCATAAGGAGAAAGAGCAAGTAAAAACTATGTCAGACTCACAAAAACCTGCACACAAATGTTTATATCAGCTTTATTCATCATTGCCAAAACTTGGAACAAACCAAGATGTCCTTCAATTGGTGAATGGATAAATGAACTATGGTATATCCAGACAAGAGAATGTTATTCAGTGCTAAAAACAAATGAACTATAAAGCCATGAAGAAACACAGAGGAACCTGAAATGCATCCTACTAAATAAAAGAAAACAATCTGAAAAGGCTACATACTGTAGGATTATAAATAGTATACGACATTCTGAAAAAGGTGAACCTATGGAGACAGTAAAAAGATTAGTTCTAGGGGTTAGTGGGGAGGGAGATAAGGGAACTGAAATCATTATATATGATACTATAATGACAGATACATGACATTACATATCTGTCTAAATCCACTGCTGTTGGATGTACAACATCAAAAGTAGCCTCTAATGCTACCTATAGACTTTGATAATAATGTGTCAATGTTGGTTAGTTCATCAATTTTAGTAAGTGTCATACTCTGGTGAGCATTGCTGATAGTAGGGGAAACTGTGCATGTGTGTGTAAGGCTGTTTAATTTTGCTCTGATCCTAAACTGCTCTTTTAAAAGCCTATTAATTAAAAATTAATAATTATGGGGCACCTAAGTGGCTCAGTCAGTTAAGCATCTGACTCTTGATTTCGGCTCAGGTCATGTTCTCAGTTTCATGAGTCTGAGCGCCACGTTGGGCTCTGTGCTGAGCCTGCAGAGCCTGCCTTGGATATATTCTCTCTCTCTCTCTCTGCCCCTCTCCTGCTCATCCTCTCTCTCACAATAAATAAATAAACTTTAAAAATATAATAAAAAAATAATTAAGAAATTTAAAAATTAATAACCCAAAATATTTCTCTGAAAGGTAGTGATCTGCCTGGCACAATAAGTGGAGGCTGAGAGAATAACTATCAAGAACACTGCAGAAGGAATTTTTGAATTACAAAGAAGATTGTATTCCCAACTTCTGTATGTCCTCCCAACTCTTAAGATGCTATCATCTATTCACTCAATATTCAGTTCACTCATACTGATATGGACTGAATATTTGTGTTACCCTAAAATTCATATGTTAAAGCCTAAATACTCAATGTGATGGTATTGAGAAGTGGGGTCTTTGGGAGGTCATTAGGTCATGAGGTGGAGCCCTTGCGAATGGGATTAATTCCCTTAAAATGGGATGAAGAAAGCAGGGTTCTCTCTCCAATACATGAGAAAACCAGGATGAGGACCCTCACCAGAGCCTTACCATGCTGGCACCCTGATCTCAGACTTCTCAGGCTCCATAACTGTAAGAAATAAATGGTGTTGTATAAACCATCAAATCTCTGGTATTCTTGTTAGAGCAGCCTGAAATGATGAAGGCAAATACTTTCTACAGTTATTTTTAGACCTGAACTGTTTGTACTTCCAGGAATACATGGGGGTAGGCCAGTAGGTACCCAAAGCCACTATGTAAACATGGTGAATTTTTCAAAGGCACTGATTTCATTTGAATTTTTTAATTAAAAAAAGTACATCATTATTTACAACACAAAATACAAAAGAACTTTAAAGATAAAATAGCAAAGATTAACATTAACAACTCAGGCAACAACACACGTTGGTGGGGATGTGGAGAAAGGGGATCTCTTTTGCACTGCTGGTGGGAACTCAAACTGGTGCAGCCACTCTGGAAAACGGTATGGAGGTTCCACAAAAAATTAAAAATAGAACTACCCTACGACCCAGCAATTGCACTACTAGGTATTTATCCAAGGGATACAAGTGTGCTGTTTCAAAGGGGCACATGCACCCCAATGTTTATAGCAGCACTATCAACAATAGCCAAAGTATGGAGAGGGCCTAAATGTCCATGGATGGATGAATGGATAAAGAAGATGTGGTATATATATACAATGGAGTATTACTCGGCAATCAAAAAGAATGAACTTTTGCCATTTGCAACTACGTGGATGGAACTAGAGGGTATTCTGCTAAGCGAAATTAGTCAGTCAGAGAAAGACAAATATCATATCACTTCACTCATATTAGGAATTTAAGATACAGAACAGATGAACATAAGGGAAGGGAAGCAAAAATAATATAAAAACAGGGAGGGCGACAAAACATAAGAGACTCTTAAATGTGGAAAACAAACAGGGTTATTGGAGGGGTTGTGGGAGGGGGGATGGGCTAAATGGGTAAGGGGCTCTAAGGAATCTACTCCTGAAATCACTGTTGCACTATATGCTAACTAACTTGGATGTAAATTTAAAAATAAAAATAATAATAATAATAATAATAATAATAAATAAAATAAATATGAAATAGCAAAGAAATGTCATGTGTGCCATAAGGTGCTTCTAAATTTACCCCCAGGCCTCACTAATGCCCAAAAAATACAAACTCCCATTGATCTTAGAATACTTTAGTGGAAAAGTTAGAGAAAAACTGACTATGTACCAGAACCATATGCTCTGCACGGATAAATAAAGCCCAGTTGTACCTTCAAAGAGTTGGCAGTTTAGAGGGACAATAGGTTCTGCTCCCTCGTGGCAGAATAATACAGAGCTCGGATGGAGGGTGAACATGACTAACTTTCTATACCAGGACAAGTATGGGTTTTATCCCTAGTTGTAGATATCCGCTATCCAGCAGTACCATGCTTATCTTGAGAATATTATCTCATAAATGTCCTAAACAGATAGAAGTAACCCAAGTCTTCTTTCTAGTGGGAATTGCATAGCTGCTTTTAACTAATATCTCTCAATAAAAATGATTTAAGGTGAAGTTTATTTTATCCATGGAAAGTCCATGCTTTCATCAGTGCCATAGAAACAAAGCAATTCTGATTAATTTCTCTTTTACATTTCCCTTTTTGAAGTACACTCATGATCAGACAGTGTGTACAGAGAGAGAAAGGTAAAAACAATCTATTTCCATCATTGAAGAACTTGATATATTTTGTGTACCAATATGAACCACAAAACCAATGAGAAAGAGAGAGGCAGGATGGAGTGAGTGTGTGAATAAAAGAAATGTTAAATATGTAAAAATAATTAAATATAAATTGAAAAACACAGAGGTCATAAAAACTAAAACAGTTCTAGAGTGGCTGCACCGATTTGTATTCCCACCAACAGGGCAAGAGGGTTCCCGTTTCTCCACATCTTCTCCAGCATCAATAGTCTCCTGATTTGTTCATTTTGGCCACTCTGACTGGCGTGAGGTGATATCTCAGTGTGGTTTTCATTTGTATTTCCCTGATAAGGAGCGACGTTGAGCATCTTTTCATGTGCCTGTTGGCCATCCAGATGTCTTCTTTAGAGAAGTGTCTATTCATGTTTTCTGCCCATTTCTTCACTGGGTTATTTGTTTTTCGGGTGTGGAGTTTGGTGAGCTCTTTATAGATTTTGGATACTAGCCCTTTGTCCAATATGTCATTTGCAAATATCTTTTCCCATTCTGTTGGTTGCCTTTTAGTTTTGTTGGTTGTTTCCTTTGCTGTGCAGAAGCTTTTTATCTTCATAAGGTCCCAGTAATTCATTTTTGCTTTTAATTCCCTTGCCTTTGGGGATGTGTCGAGTAAGAGATGGGGGGTGGGAGGGAGGGGAGGGTGGGTGATGGGTATTGAGGAAGGCACCTTTTGGGATGAGCACTGGGTGTTGTATGGAAACAAATTTGACAATAAATTTCATATATTGAAAAAAAAAAGAAAAAAAAGGAATAAATCAAAAAAAATAAAAAAAAACTAAAACAGTTCTGTTCCTACTTTCACATTACCAATAAACTGAAACTAGTCATATTGCTACATAGTTTGCATGTCAGCCCATTTCATTCAAGACTGCAGACAAACTCACTCACCAGCTAGAAAAATTGGCATCCCTGAGGGGCCTGTTGTTACACTGCCCATCACAGGTACATACACACTGCCTCTAAACCCCTCATTCAGTCAAGAAAGTAATTGCTCTTCCCTCTGTCCCCCCACCCATTAAATTACTCAAAGACATGCTTTCCAAATGATAGCAAAATTGAGAGCAAGAAATCAGCATCCATTCAGAGGCTTGTGTTGTCAATGGCTCCAATGGCCTCAGTTTCCAAACTCATTTATTCATTTTTATGTTTATTTCCAACAAACATGTATTATTGTTCTACTATGAGCCAAGTAATGTGCTATGAGTCTTTCCCTAGGTAGCACCACCACCACCCATTCATTCTTCCTGAAAACTGTTCCTCAAGGGCCATCTTCAGCATCACACCCATAGGGAGAAACCAAGGAATTTACTGTTTGACTGCTAAGCCATAAGTTCCAGTACTAGACCTCGTCTACAACCCCAGGGCTGGTAGGCTTGCATGGTGGGTGAGGGTATCCTAGCCCTAGGTTCAGGGACTAATTCATTAGGAGCCCTTCTTCCAGAGGCTCTATTCATTCATACCAACAGATGTAAGTGGATCTATTGCTTATGTTCATTTACAAAATTCTCCTAAAAGCTAACTTGATAGTGAAAGAGAACCTGTCACAATCAAAAACCCAGTCAACCATATTTACAAGTTTCTATAGAAAGGTAAATATAAGGGTGCCTGGGTGTCTCAGTCAGTTGAGCATCCAACTCTTGATTTTGACTCAGGTCATGATCCTGAGGTCGTGGGATCCAGCCCCTCGTCAGGCTCCAGCCCCTCATCAGGCTCCATGCGGAGTGTGGAGCCTGCTTATGATTCTCTCTTTCTTTCCCTCTGCCCCTCTTCCCCAATTGTGTGTGCACTCTCTAAGATAGATAGATGGATAGATGGATGGATGGACGCATGGATGGATGGAAGGAAGAAAGGAAGGAAAGAAGGAAGGAAGGAAGGAAGGAAGGAAGGAAGGAAGGACAGACAAACAGATGATAGATAAGGTAGGATTTGCCTGTTACACAGCAATGGTTAAGATCAGGCCAATAAACAAACAAATATACAGCAGATTCCCTGGATCTCTAGGAAATTGGCAGATGCAATGTCAGGAGCAGCTGGTTCTCAAAGGGCTGGCAAAGTTTTTTTTGTTTTGTTTTTTCCACCCAATTCTTCATTCATTCAACAAATATTTATTTAGCATCTTCTATGGGCACTGCCCGTTCTGGCAATACAGCAGTGAACAAAGTTCTTTTCCTTCATGAAGTTTACATTCATTAGGGAAAATCAGGAAACAGGAGGAAAAAAAAAAGAATGACCAAACAGCTGATGACAAGAGGTATCAAGTTGGCCCTTTAAAAAGTATCCTCCAGTCCATCAGATTCCATCTTATCATCTTCCAGTTTCCAGATTCCAGAAAGCCCATTGAATTGGTAAAAGGCACAAGCTGGGTTTTGAGAGAAAAACCTCTGCTATATCACAGCAGCATAACCTAACCAAAATTCAGGTTCTGATTTGGGAGTAGTTTAATGGAACACCATTATTAATTTCTGGGCTTGCTAGGTGGTTTGTCTGCACATCTCCATTAACCAAGTTCCAATGGGTAGAGGCAAACATAATGGAAATTGCACAAGCTTTAGAGCCACACCTGATGAGGTATTTGGAAATTGAGTAACCTTGAAAAGGTTACTTAATCTGAGCTTTGTCATATGTAAAATGCGGAAAATACCTATCTTATTATGTGATGATGAAATGAGATAAGGTACAAAAAGTCTCTGATAGAGTGGTACATGGCAAACACTTTTGAAATATAGCTATAATTAGATTCTATTATATATTGCTATAGTTTGTCAGTTCCTCCTCAACAACCTATCAAATTACTTGCCAAGCAATGACAAGAGATGCATGTGGGGCTGTGTTATCACCAGGTAAGTGAAAGGAAGTTATGGAAACAACCCTGCAGGGGCCATTGGAACCCAAGAGGATGGGTGTATCCAGATATACCCACAGAAAGATCTATAGAGTTTTTAATGGCCAGCCACTGATTGCAAAATACTGCAAATTCCTTCCCAAAGAGTCTGAGAAGCAAGCCCTAAAAGTTTATTCATAAGCCCTTCTCTATGGGCACTGAATTTGTATAATAGTGTATGCTTCCTCAAATCAGTGTGAGATTCTTGGCAGGCACAGCTGGGTTAATCTAAAAAGTACCAAAACCAACCCAGTTACCCCTGAAGAACTCCTGATTGACCAGTAACTAGAACTGCCATAGACCGATAGCAGTCCACATTGTACAGGTCATGGGTGAGGTGGGACAGTGTAATGGAAAGTGAGCAAAAAGAGGATAAGCAACTGTGTCATGGCATTGGTACCTGAGAGCATTAAAGACTGAAGATGCTGCTGTGCCTTCCCTCTAGTACCAAAGGACGTTTATATGGTTGTTGGGAAACATAGCAGGGAGTGAGTTACCTTTCCAAATACATAGCAAAAGGCAGGGGGGAGATGCTTATAGTTCTGCTAAGGATAAAACAGTGAAGGAGAAAAGGAGGCAGCAAAATGGCAAGTAGATGATACTCACTTAGATCAAAGAATTGTGAAGGGTGCTCACAATGAAACTGTTGTGAGGATACTCACCTTCCAGGGAGGCAGGAAGAATCAGCAGATTCTCACCCCTGGTGAGGCTATTCACTGACATGGAAGTAAAGAGAGAGTGACCATCTTGGATTTTATTTTTAAAATGCAAATTTCCTGAAACTGAGCAAAACCATCACTCATGCCTTTGTAGAATGGACAGATGAAAATGTGGTTGAGAAATCTAAAAACTTTGTTTGACAAGTGAAAGATTTTGGAATGAGGGAATCTCTGCTTTTCCAAGGACAAAGCATAAAGTCTCAGTGAGCCACATATACTTAAGTTTTTACTACAGATTAGAGCAGGGTACAGATTGAACTTCACCTCTGTCAGAGGAAATACAAAGAAATATGAATGTTAGCCCCTAAACCCTGGCCTGAGTAGGTCAAGTCAGAAAAGCAGGCTTATTTTCCCCCACCCTTCTGGGCTGGATGGACCTGGCAGTTGTGGGAGTGTGAGACAGAAGGAAAACTATGGTTTGTGAGAGCCAGTGGTGGCTCATGGGATGGTACTGAGGTACTGAGACGGGCCTCATGTGGGATTCAGACATGTCCACCTTTGTGTAGGAAACTGAGAAATTGACTGATAGAAGTCCATTTCTTATGTGCCTGAGAATCCTCTAAAGAAAGAATTCATATTGAAAAATAGTGATACATAATGAGCTTGACAAAGTACAAAGACAGTTTTATGAAGGAATGGACGGGGGAGTATGAGGCCAAAATGGTGGCTGTTACTCTGATATGTCTCCAGTTAGACACCTGTTTGAGTCCTAGACAGAGGAGGCAAACTGTAAGTAAAAATATGAAAAGGGGTTCAAACCTCAGTAAGACCTCAGCAGAGCTTTGAGGCCAGAGTAAAGCGCTGTAGGAAGGCTTTTCTACCCTTTGTCACAGCCTACCTCATCCCAAGCAGTGGCTTCCCAAAGATTCCAAGATCCATCAATGCTGGAGGATACGGAAATATCCAGAAGTGTGCCTTTTAAAAGTTAAGTAGTTTGTGAGCACATGTGACACAATCCTTGTTAGCAAAAAATATTCTAGGACATGTTATAAGGAACTGAGTTTCTGTGAGAACAAAGGAGTCAATCATGCAGACTCAAAACTCAACCTTGTGGTGCCTGGGTGGCTCAGTCAGTTGAGCATATGATTCTTGGATTCAGCTCAGGTCATGATCCCGGGGTCATGGGATGAAGCCCTGTGTCAGGGTCTGTGCTGGGCATGAAGCCTGCTTAAGATTCTCTCTCTCTCTCTCTCTCTCTCTCTCTCTCTCTCTCTCTCCCCCCCCCCCCTCCCCTGCTCCCATGCTCTCTTTTTAAAATTAAAAAAAGGAGGAGGAGGAAAAAGAGGAGGAGGAAGAGGAGGAGGAGAATCAAACATCCTGGGCTCAAACTCAGGTTCCCTTCTAACTGGCTGTGTGACCTTGTGTGAACAAACCACTAACATGTCTGGGTCTCAATTTTCATATGTGTGAAATAAACATAAAAGCCTGGAGGAGTTCCCAGCACACAAAAGATGATGAATAAATATTAGGTTTGTTTCTTGTTTTTTGTTGTTGTTATTGTTTCTTACTGTTTTGTTTTTGTGGTTGTTTTGGTTATTTTTAATAATATGGGTACCCACCAACTGTTAATGTCTAAGAAAATATGTGAAAGAAATAATGTCTTCACCAAAAAAAGGAAAGATTTCTATTCCTAACATTGATTCTTCTCCCACAATCAAACTTGAGGGAGTTTGGGGACCTCTACTGGGGTTCACGGATGCATAGATGGGTAATTCCTATTCCAAAAATCATTTACGGAAGCTTACAGAGAGATATGTAATCTCTGAAATATTATTTTTAAAAGATTTAAATGAACAAGGAAGATAACATAAACTAGAACCAAGATACAGCTGAGAAACATGTACACTGGTAGCTGAGCAAGACGTGAACACTTGCTAGCTGAGCTATATATATAGGGAGGTTAAGGGTCCTCAGAGAGAGAGAGAGACACAGAGCGAGACTCCTGTTCTGATGTGCTTTAATCTAGCAGGAATGATAGGACAGGGAAAATTGATATTGCTGTTAGCCTCTTTATGGTCTAAGCGCACAAATGTGATGGAGCCAAACATATAGCTGCTGTCCCACTACATAGCCCGGGTAGAGAGACAGGAATATCAGAAGATGAGACCAGAGTAAAGAAGGAAAGAAATCGACTTCAATTCGGTTTCCCTGCCTCAATAATATTTTCTGAAACTCCTTGGACCGACTTAAATATGGAATCATAGGGGAGTAAAGTATGGGTGCTTATCAAAGGAGCCAAACATCTTCATATACCTTAAGTATTTTACATCATTTAAGAATGGCTCCACAGTTGTTAATAGACATCATTCTGCCAACTGAATATATTAAAGGATGATCATCAGAATAATGTGTGTAGGTTGTTTCACAAGCAATTTATCCATAGTGATCAAAGCCAGTTGGAGACTGTTGAACTGGGAAAGCTGGCTGGCAATTTGACAAATGTAAAAAAAATGTCCCTTTAAACCTAAAATAGACAATAAAGAGAAATGCATTTAAAACACTTAAGTTTAATTTGCCCCTTTCTGGAGTATATGCTAATTTGGGTTTAGGCATATGGGAGATAATGGGAAGAGATGGGTATTGAAGAAATACAAATTCTTACTGTGTCTTAATGTAGAATGAATTTTAAGCACACTGTCCAATGGATCTGAATTCAAAATTCAAATCAAATGTTGTCACGAAGTAGAAAGAATTACAACTAAGGACTTTAATGACCATCCTCCACCTGCTCCACAAAGCATATGAAGGAACACAGACAGAACACATCATCCCTCCTATTACCACCAAACAGGTCCTACTGAGTCTCCGTCCCCTGTGTCAGCTCCATTCTCTCAGATTCAGAGTCCTGAAGCCTGAATCAACTTTGACTTATCCCTCTAACTTTTCTTCTCCCTCTCTTCCTTCTTGTGCATCCAGTTAGTAGCCACATCCTATACCTTCTGTTCCAGCGATGTTCCTTGCAAGAATCTGCAGTTTTCTCTCATAACCTTCACCTGGATTACTATAATGCCCAGCTGAGTGTTGCTGTCTTCTATTCCATCCTCCACATAACTCACAATACATATAACTCAAAAAACTTACACATTGCAACCACAGTGATCTAAAACCCCAGCTTTGTAAAGAAGCAGGTGATTTCCTTCCCATCTTTCTTATAGCAGAAAGTGGAACAGCTATTCATTGATTTACAAATGCAAAACTCTTGACTTGCTAAGTATGACACTGAAAGATGTACAAATGGTTCATATCTCTTAACACCCTGCTGTTAATCTTCAGCAGTTCAGTGTTTCTCTTATCCCTGCAATTTTTTGGATAACCTCAT
Organism: Herpailurus yagouaroundi; assembly: GCF_014898765.1. Taxonomy (NCBI): domain Eukaryota; kingdom Metazoa; phylum Chordata; class Mammalia; order Carnivora; family Felidae; genus Herpailurus; species Herpailurus yagouaroundi. The sequence continues at coordinate 50,366,117 of NW_024412403.1, read as the reverse complement.
GAAACCCCAACAAGGAGCCAACACAAGATGAGTCACGGTGTAATGATTCAGACAAGAACAAGATGTCTCTGAATGAAAGAAAGCAGTGTGCTTCAGAAGCAGGAATCACTAGGAGAGCCAAAAAGCAGTCTTGAAACAGCACATCTGCCAACCACCTCAAAATTTCCTCAGGTTAAACTGGATTAAACTGGTGGCTGTCCTGTGAATGAAGATGCCAGTGTGTAAGGTAGATTGTCTCCCCCAATCCCTTAAATAAGTTTCCTTTGAAGATATACTATTTAAACATCTCTTTGGGGTAGGAATTTCCTAAGCAGCTGTTTTGTCCTGTGAGAGGGTTATCTACACATTGATGCCGGGTCTGTCAATTCACAATTTTTTTTAGCGCTTGGGATGTAGCTATGGCACACACAGCTAACTTCTAAACCCATACCTATTTTTCTTTTCTTGTTTATTAACAGAACCCACATGTTAGAGGGCATACTCAGTCCCCAAATAAAACTTATGTTACCCAGTTTTCTCTTCAGTTAATGGTAGCCATGTGACATAGCTCTGGTCAATAAAGCATAAGCTGAAGTCATGGACTGGGGCTTCTAGAAAAATCCTTAAAAGACTCAGCTAACATATCCTATTTGCTCATTCCCATTTTTCTTGTCTCCTGCCTGGAATATGGATATAAGAGCTGGAAAGGTGGCTGCAGCTATCATCTTGCAACCATAAAAAAAAAAGGCAAGAGAATTATAAAGGCCTTGGCCCTAACAGCCTCAAGCTGTTGAGTCAACCAGCAACATCTACCTGTGTGTTTCTTGTTATAGGATAAATCACTGTTTAGTTACTAACATTCATGTGCACTAGTAAATGAACCTAACCAAACAAAAAGACCTGATACATTAGCCTAAGTGGGAAATAACCAAAGTAACTAATATACTGACCATGATCTAGCATGTATTTTTCCTTTTGTGTACATGATATGTGTATTTGTGTGGTGTGTACCCACATCCATAAGTACACCACGTTAACAATCAGATGATGTCATAGGCTGGATGTTGTCCCCTAAAATTTGTGTATTGAAGCCCTAATATCCAGTGTGGCAGTATTTGGAGATGGGACCTTTGAGAGGTAATTGGGGTTAAATGAGGTCATGAGGGTGGGCCCTTGTGATGGGATTAATGCTCTTATAACAAAAGACATCAGAGAGCTTCCTCTCTCCTTCTCCACACTCACACAAAGAAGAGGTCATATGAGCACACGAGGACCTACAAGCTAAAAGAGTCCTCAGAATCACATTTGTCAGCACCCTGATCTTAGACCTCCAACCTTCAGAACAGTAAGAAATAAACTTCTGTTGTTTAAGCTGCCCAGTCTGTGGTATGTTTGAGAGCCTGAGTTGAGACCAATGATTTCTGCATCCTAAAGAGGATCAGCTACTATTTCCGTGGCCTCCCTCCACTCAGCATTTGTATCAGCCTAAGTGTAATTAATTTATCCGAGTCTTTGATGCCAATGTTTGTGTATCAATATGATTAACAGTGTGACCAAACACATTACACTTTAAAATGTTTAATTATACTGAATACCTCAATCCACCCCCTTGCAGGAATCAGGTACCAGATAAATGTGGTTCCTATTTTTTCCAATTAATTTTCTTGAAAAAACCCATTCATACCACTTTTGCCCTTTATCTCCTCAAAGACTGGGGTGGGGTTAGTTAACTAAACAGTCAATGCCCAAATGTATCCCATGAGTAAAAAAGGAGGGAGATAGGCTGTGAAACCGCCACACTTCCATTTTTGTCTGATGATGCAGACTTTTATATATTTTCTAAATATTTTTATATGAACTACCAATTTCACAACCTACTAGACACATTTGACAATTTTCATCTATTTAATAACTTAAGGCTACCACATCCTTCCCAAAGTCAAATTTGTTATATGATAACAAGCCCTATTACTTGGAACTCTCCTACCTTAAAATTATTGTCAGCATTTACATTTGGCAAATCCTTGGCGACAGCTCAAAACCTCAAGGTCTGAAAGGGACTTTGGAAGCTTCCTTACAATGGTTGATGGTTGGTCTCTATCTAGGACTCCAGAGCTTTCAAAGTTCTTTCACATATTAGAGACATTATTATCCTAATCATACATGTGAATAAGATGAAGCTCTAGTCAAGAAATACATGGGGAAATTATCTGCTTTAGTAATCATAAAATCAATACAAAATAACAGTATTAAATTTTTTTTTTAAAGGGGTAGGGGTGTGCCTGGGTGGCTCAGTCGGTTAAGCGTCCGACTTTGGCTCAGGTCATAATTTCATGGTTTGTGAGTTCGAGCCCTGTGTTGGGCTCTGTGCTGACAGCTCAGGGCCTGGGGCCTGCTTCGGATTCTGTGTCTCCCTCTCTCTCTCTTCCCCTCCCCTGCTCGCATTCTCTCTCGCTCTCTCAAAAATATATATTTTAAAAAATTTAAATAACAGTAAAACTCCATTTTGCCAGAAACCTAACCAAAAAGGTAAATAATAGAAAGCAACGCACAGAGGGGCAAGCAAAAGACCCGTTTTCATATACTGCTAATGCAAGGGTAAACTGGTACAATTCCTTGGTGGAACTATATGCACCAAGAATTTCAATATGTTTCTACCCTTAATCCTGTAATCCGACTTATAAGATTCTTTTTGAAAAGAAACAAAAAGAAACAAAAGGAACAACCTAAATGTCCAACGATAAAGAAGTAGTTTAGTAAACTATGGGATGGTAGGTAGGCATTAAAAAAATGTTTATGCAAATTGTACAACAATATGGAAAAAACTTTTTTTTTCCAAGCTTTAAGTATGGGCTGTACAAAAGTGACTTCCATCTCAAGAATATAATGTGGGAAGAGGGGAAAAGATTAACTTTAAAGTAGGGAACCCTGGCAAACACTATCTCATCCAAGTGATCAAGGTCAGCAGCATGGTGATAGATGTAGCCTGGATACGATGTGATGGAAATGGCACTTCACCTCTGTGGTCTGCCTCCCCAAAACCTATAATGCCAGTCTACTCATGGGGAAAAAAAAAATCAGGTAAATTCTAATAGAAGGACATTCTTTAAAATGCCTAGCTAGTACTCCTTACAACTGCCAAAATCATGAAAAACAAAGTTAGTCTGAAAAACTGTTGCAGCCAAGAGGAAACTAAGGAAACATAACAACTAAATGGATGTGATGTCCTGTATGTGATCCTGGACAGAAAAAGGATATTAGAAAAAAATTAAGGAAATATGATTAAACATGGGCATTATAATAATATATAACATTTTAAAATATACTAATATTGGTTCATTAATTTTAACAAATACATCATACTAATGTAAGGTGTTAGTAGTAGGGGAGATTCAGTGTGCGGTGTATGGGAACTCTGCTATCTTCCAAAGGTTTTTTTGGGTTTTTTTTTTTTTTTTGTAAATCTAAAACATTTCTAGAAAATAGTCTATTTTTAAAAAATTCCACATATGGTGTGATTGCAACTTTATTTTTAAAAGGATAAGAAAAAAGAAAACAACTCTCTTCATTGCTAAATATATAAATAATACTACCAACATATAACAGTGACTGTTTGGTTAGTACCACCAAATAGGTGACTATTTTCCTGTAATGAGTATTTTTTATATATTTTCCAAATTATCTTTCATGAAATTTTACTACTTTCATAATTCAAAACTATAAGCCTAGAGACAATAAACAAAATCAGTGATGCTACAAAGTTAGAAGTTAGTAGGAGACAGAGTTAGATGGGAGTCCAGGATGTCCAACTCTTAAGTCATGAGTTTTCTCCGTTATCCTGGACAGATTTACTTGACTCTGAATCTCAGCTTCACCTACTATGAAACAAGAATAGTGGTACCACCTATTTTGTACAGGCATTGTAAGGATTAAAGGCAATATTCATAATCACTTAGAGTAAGTCTCGGTAAAGAGTCAATGTTCAATAAAAGCTGCTGTTATTATTGATCATGATGATAATGATGATGATCCTCTGAATTGCATAACTGCCCCTAAACTTATTATATCTAGCAATGGAAATGATATTCTGGTACAATTAGTGCTGTTCATATTTCATGGCTTGTAATAGGTGAAGATTAGAATTACCAAGAAGGGTACTTCTCCCCCTGAAAGCAATAATGTACATGTGCAGAGTATCTGTCTTTTAGAAAAGACAAAGAAGAGCAAACTAAGGAATAAAAAAACACTAAAGAGAGAACTAAGTGGAACCTAAATGGACTGTGATATAAAAATATTATTTATTTACCAGAAGACTTGAAGGGAATACTTGTACCTTAATAGGACCCAATAAAAATTATTTGGTTTTCATATTAGGAATTTTAAGTGACAAGTGGCTAAAAGCCTGGATTTTTGGAGTCAGACCTCAATTTGAGGCACAACTTCAACACTGTTATATTCTATGAACTCAGGCAAATTCTCACCTCTCTGGTAATACTATATGAGGTTCTGTGGAGGGTTAAATGAACATATGCATGTAAAGGGCTTAATATGCACAAGAAACCCAAAGTGCCATGAATATTATGCATTAAACTTTGATTAACTTGTTAAATTCATAACACTTACAGGACTTCCCACCATCCCATCTTCCTTTACCCGCTATTCCAACTTTAACTGAGATTTGGTGAAAGACAGTGATTATTTGGTCAAGTTCCCCAAGAGTAGCCTCAATGAAATAACCCAGCAAATGTAGTCTCATTCAAGAACAGATTCTCATAGCAAAAAGACTCTGGGCACTTGAAATTCAATTAACTGCTCCTTGTGGACTGAGCTAGCTGCAAGTCTAAGGCAATAAATTCTTAATTATTATTATAAACAGAGCATGGTAGAATCAGATCGAGTGAACAAATTCACCCTACCGCTTGTTTAGATGTGTCTAAAAGTTACAGGAAATTGAAAAACAATACCTCTTGTTGAGATAACAAGACAACCAAAACACTGCCCATTAAAATATATTAAAGTTTAATAAGGTGAGTTAACCAAATTGAAAAATGGATTAAATTCAAAATAATTTAGATGGATAAAAAAGATCAGCTTCTAAAGACAATACCTCAACCACAGTTTCCATGTTGCCTCTGTAGATGAAGACAAGTGACCTATGTCTTCAGTTCACTGGCATAAATGGGGCTTTCTAGGATTTCCAGCAATATTTATTTGAGGAGTTTTCAAAAGTAATATTACATCTGAGCTAGAAGCACTGATTATAAAATTGAACTCTCTCCCTGTTATGGTTTTTAATCTCATGGAGCAAAACAGCACACAGAATAAAGCAATGTATCATAAATCACTGGCATCTGTCACAGGCTATAGCACAATGGTTGTACACAAACCAAGAGGTCTTGATTGGTAGAAACAAAAATGACTTTGCATGTACTCCTCCCTGCCCTAGGGCTCCAAGAGAGATGAGAGTTCTCTTTAGTAAATAGGTTCTCACATTTCCAATTATGACACAGGGAACTGATTGTGTAATAGCATCCCTAACTGAAGTTACCCTAACTTTGTTTTTGCCTCTAAAGGTCATGCTTGTTGTTTCATCCTAACACATGACAACACAGGCTTGCTTTGAGCTTTACCCTTTGAATAAATTATTTACTTTTCTTAAATTTGTAGATTCAAAGAAGGGAAATGGACATTATTTAGAATACTTTCAGGTTAAACTTTTGAGTATCTTAATTTGGAAGGTTACTTTAGTACTGAACAGTTTTGTAACCACTTAACAAAAAATGGCAAAAGCTCTAGGTTCTCCTGATGTTTGTAACAGCATTATCAACAATAGTAAATTAAGGAATGAGCCTAAATGTCCATTAACTAATGAACAGATAAAGATGATGTGGTGTATATGTGTGTGTATGTACGTATGTATGTGTATATATATATATGTATGTATGCATATATGTATATAATATGTAAATTTCATATAAATATAATATATATAATATGTATAATATGTATAATATGTGTGTATACATATATTTTCTATAATGGAATATTACTCAGCCATCAAAAAGAATGAAATCTTGCCATTTGCCAACAATATGGATGGAGCTAGAGTGGATTATGCTAAGCAAAATAAGTCAGCCAAAGAAAGACAAATACCATTTATTTTCACTCATATGTGATATTTAAAAAACAAAGCATATGAACATGGGGGAAGGGGGGAAAAGAGAGAGGGAAGCAAACCATAAAACACTTAACTATAGAGAGCAAACTGAGGGTTGATGAAGGGAGGTGGGTGGGGGTTGGGCTAAGTGGGTGATGGGCATTAAGCAGGGCACTTGTCGGGATGAGCATTGGGTGTTACATGTAAGTGATGCATCACTAAATTCTATTCCTGCAATCAACTTTACACTATATGTTAACTAAATAGAATTTGAATAAAAATTTGAAAAATAAAGTAAGTCTTGAAATAAAAAAACAGTAAAATCTCTAGGCTCAAAGAGGAAAATTTGAATTTTCAAGTCTTTATGGATATTTTCTTTGCAAGTAACTTGAATTAAGATTTTAAATTAAATTTATATGCAAGAATGATACTGAGCAGGTCTATATGGGAAGGAAATGACTATGCTTAGCACAGTTTTGAAACAGATCTTAACGGTGTTCTCTGGAGCATAGGAGCACAAGGAAAATATTGTACACATCCATTTGCTCTTCATGCCTGTATCTGGTCTTCTTTCTAACATCATGTATAAAAGATTAAAATAAATATACATCCTTTTCCGTTGTCACTTCCAATCAAAATTACAAACAGAAGTGTCAGTCACCTTAATGGAAGGAAATATATTCACAGATGCTTCATGAATAACACTAATACAATGGACCCTGCTATATAAACAGACTTGATTCTTCAGGCAATCTTACCTCAAGTCAAATGAGGAAGGACCAGCTACATAATTTGTGGGGCTTAGGCAAACTGAAAATGAGGGACCAGCCACCTCTTTCAAAAATTACTAAGAATTTCATCAGGGAGACAGCAGAGCACTAACAAGCATGAGGCCCTACTAAGCCTAGGCCTCTGTGATTGCTCAGTTCACATGCCCATCAAGCCAGCCCTGGGCCACATTTCTTCTGTCAAAATGATCTGTGTTATGCTATTAACTCTCTAAATAATGTGACTGTGTGCTTACTATGTAGGAAAGCTAAGGTGTTGTGTTTAAACTGTGAAAGCCCTTAGCCAGAGGATATGGATATCGTGTCATGTCCAGTATCAAAACCCAGACACTTTAAAGCCAACAAAGTTAAGAGAGGGATCTCCATCAGGATGTAGAGGGCAGATGCCACCACACCCCACAATCTCTTTCTCCGTGCATTCATTTTTGCCAAGGACTCTTACGTATCAATCCTCTGCCAATTCTCTCTACAACCTCACTGTGCATTTGTATCCAGATGCAAGAAATGCCTCTACACACTACCTATGTGCAAACAGTCTTATCAGCCTAAAAGCTGTAGGAAAACTTCTCACATTGATAGTGTTGATCACTCTCTCTTCAGTGAAAGAATATCCAGTCTTCTTGAATTTGAACAAAAAGAAGGAAAAGTCTTCGTTTTTTGTTTGTTCTTCTTTTTTGTTTTGGTTTTATTTGTTTGTTTTTGGTGAGTAAGACTGTAGGGAACTGTGTAGTAATAAAATAATCCTAGTGAATATATCAGCGAGGAGATACTGGCTAGTAGAATTACTACTGGAAAGTAATTCTATAGAAAGACCAAAATATGCATAATGTTGAATTAAAATGAGATAAACAGGGGAAGATGAAGAATACTGTTTCCAAGTGTAAAATCAATGAGAAGGCTGGAGAAGAGCACCCATAGTTTGGGGACGTGGCTTAGTGAAGCTGTGGATAACTAAAGTAGAAACAGTTGTTTTGCCATAAGCCTATGACAAATCTCAGGATCGAGAACAGAATCTTAAAACATAAATGGTTCTTGGACATTTAAAAAGATGATTAACCAGAATCATAAAAAGAGAAATGCAAATCAAAATTGCATTGAGATACCATATCTAACTTACTAGATGGGCATAAATGCAAGAGTTTGACAGTGCATTCTGATGGCAATTTCATACAAGGCACTTTCATACAATCCTAGCGGAAGGGTCAAGTAGTACAATGCCAGTGGAAGGTAATTTGACAATAGCTGTAAAAATTACAAAGTTAAAACAATTATGCACCTTTTGACCTAGGGTATCCCACTTCTAGGGACTTATTCTCAGGTACATTTATATATATTAGAAATGACACAGGCACCATGTAACTTACTATGACATAGTTATAATAGCAAAAGATAAGAAGCAACCCATATAGCTATCATTAGGACACCAAATATATTAAACTGTATCATTAAAATGGAATGCTAACCAGCAGTACAAAGAGATGAAGGCACATTATATCAAAAAAAAAGATATGTTTTTAGGTGCAGAAAGTGTATACACTGTGCTTATATTGTGTTTTTAACAAGGGGGACAAGATAATTATATCTGTGTTTGCAGGAAGACTTTCTGTAAGAAGACCCCAAAAATGAATAAAAATAGCTATCTATGGGGAAGGGTGGGGTGGGAACTGGGAAAATGGATGACAAGAGTGGAAGTGAGAACCTTTACTGTATATGTTTGTAGCATTTGGATTTTAAGGCATATGAATATATTGACTATGTTAAATATTAGAAATTTTAATAAATAAATGCATGACTGAAAAGAAGAGAAACATTAAAATACAATAAAGATAATAATATCTAACCTCTTGTGCACAAAAGAAACGAAAGTCAAGAGAAGTAAAATAATAACTCAAAATCCAAAGGCAGTTAATGGCAGAGGCTGCATTGGAACCTTGGAGATCAGACAACTCACTGAAATGAGACACATTAACACTGATATCCAAGTCATCAAAGGTAGTTGTGTGGCCAGGGACAGAGAAATCTATGAATTTGATATTCCTTAGCTGTCAATATTTCTTATCTCTGATGCCCTTGACACTAGAGAAAATTTCTGTCTTTATAAAAGTGTTAGACTCCTAATTGAAATTGCTAAGTTACATGTCACCAACATTTTTAATAAGAAATAAACTTGCTGAGGACAGGGAATATATCAGACAAAAAAATGTCATGTATGAATAAGAAAAAAAGAAGCTGAGTATGGGGGAACTGGTAAACTAAAGTCAATTTAGAGGCAACAAAGACCCTATGTTAAGACCTGGAGAAGGTTCCCCACCATCAACCATGCTGTTGGGATGGGGCTAGAAAGGTCCAATCACAGCAAGGCTTGCATATCATGGTAATTTTCATAGACAGTCCATATTTAGTACTCTCCTCTCCTCCCTCCACCTTTGTTCATTCCCTGCTATTATTCATGCAAAAGTCTCTGTCTTCTGCTAAATCTGGATGTCAGGGGTGATGTCTTCTTTATTTCTATGTGCCCCACTATGCCCTATGCCCAGCATAGTACCTTGAACATACTAGGCTTCTAGTTTCCAAACATTAAAAGCAGAAGGGGCCTCAGCAAATACTTAGTCCGATTTTTTGAAACTTGTTTACAAGTATCAAATCCCTTTCAAATGAAAAACTATATAGTATCCCCATAAAATGGATTTTTTAACAAAGTTGTATTGATTGAAGAGGGAGCAAGAGAGGGGAGAGCACACAAAAGCCAACCTACAAAAATCTGTTTCCCTTGCCAACCCCTGCAGCACCTCAAGGAACATAGTTTGGAAACTTTTGAGGAAGTGCAACCCCTTCGTTTTTTAAATGGAGCCATTTCTTAAAGTTTTTTTTTTTCCACATTAAATTAACATACCCAAGGTAGGGCTGGTGAGCTGCAAAGCAAGGGTCACGATATTCCCCTTGCCTATGATGATATCAGTTCTACTAGCTGAACAGGGTGAGGAATAAGGACAATAGATTCTGTGTAGCCTCTGGAAACACCACCTTCTTCTTTCCTATATGCACATTTGGAGAAGAACCTTGCCAGAGGTGTGAAACAGTATCTGTTCTCTCAGATCCTGCCCAGTCAATAGTCCTCTGGAACAAGTTATGTACTTCCCTCCATCGGAAGAAATGAGCCAGGACAGGGAGAGACTGAGGTAGTGGGAACCTAGCTTAGTTCATTCATGGATAACTCCTATTTACCAGATTAGTGCCAAAGCAGTTAGCAGAATGTCTAATGACTGTTCTGAAAAACTTGTTTAAGATATATGGGGATCCACAGACAACGTAGATAGTTAATCCCTTACCTATTGGGTAGTACTAATGCACCTAGAAATGTTTGGAAGAGAAGACAGATTAGTAATAAATAGATGAGAAAAAAAAAACTAACTTGTTTAAGATAGATGGGGATCCACAGACAACATAGATACTTACCTAATGGGTAGTACTAATGCACCCAGCAATGTTTAGAAGAGAGGACAGATTAGTAATAAATACATGAGATTATTTCAAAGGTGCTATGAAGAAAATAAAGAGGATTCTTTTTTAGACCAGATAGGATCTAAATTGCAATAACAAACAACCCCAAATATCTCAGTGTCATAAGTCAACAAGTTGGAGTTTTTTCCTTTATATATGCCCCTCTACACCTTACATCAGCAGGGTTCTCCTCCATGTTGCTTTCACACCTGGAGAGCACCAAGGCTGATGAGACTGCACAATCACATCACTTTCATCTATGTCCTAAAGGCCAAACCTTGTCCCAGAGTCCTGCTCAACTGCAAGGGTGCCAGGAAGTATCATCTCCCCAGTATCCCACCAGAAAGGAGAGCCATGGATAAGCACACAAGATGGTTGGGGGCGGGGGGAGGTGCAGGAAACACAAAGATCAATTAGGATGGTCTAGCAAAGGCTTTCCAAAAAGATACTATTTGAACTGAGACCTGAATGATGAGAATGAAGCCACCAAATAAATAGCATCAGGAAAGCCATTTCAGGCAGAGGAAATGGAAAATATAAATATCCAAAGCAAGTGCACAAGGAGAACAAAGGCCAGTTCCACAAGGGTGCTGTGAGGGGAGAAGCATAGGTGATATGGTCAGTGAAGCCAAATGACAAAAAGCTTTAAAGATCATGATAAAGGATTTAGGTTTCATACAACACAAGTTCACTAATCTGTCCTCTTTTCAACAAAAATGAAAAGCCACCCTTATACCACAGTGAAATTAAAAATTCACATTTCGCTTTTCAGACTTCTCTGTTTCTCATACTAAGCTGAGCCTTTACCTTTTCCATATTCACCTCAGGTTCACCTTTCTGTAAGCATTTGAAATACCACAGAATATCATGATAGGTTTTACAGTGCTTCCTGGAAATTTTTACCTCAGTTCTGCATTTTCTCAGGCCTCACTTCACATTCTTGATCAGCACCCAGATCTGTACTTTTATAGCTGCTGACAGAACACACATTCTCTGAAAAGGCAAGAAACAAGGAAGTTACCATTATAAGGAAAAAAAAATAATATTTTCTTGTCAGAGAAATAGCTCAGCTCTATTAGAATCTAATATTTTTAGAACCAAACTGAATACAGAAAGTTTTTGACTTTCTAAAGAAATTATCTAGATGGAATGGACTGGAAGATGGTGGCAGAATAGGAGGACCTAGGCTTGCGTCATCCCATGAATACAACTGAAACTATCAAATCATCCTAAATACCCCAGAAATTGACCTCGAGACTGGCAGAACAAAATCCACTACTAAAATTAGAGAAAAAGCCACATGGAATAAGCAAAGAAGGGCAGAGACACAGCTTGGGACAGTAATGGATCTTGGGCACCACATTGTGGAGGGAGCAGAGGTCATGGAGAAGGGTAAGAGACAGACTGGCACACAGGAAATCCCACATGGGGAAAATGAATCTCCATAGCAATTGGCTTGGAAAGCAAGAGGGGCCAAATTGCATGAATTTTTGCAATGATTAAGGCTTAAAGCCTGGAGTTCTAAATGTCAGCATGCTTGGCTCTGGGAGAGCCCTGAGGACATTGGGACTGCTCTTGAAGAGAAAGCAGGCAAAGAACCCAGGAACATACAGCATGGAAACAGCAATCTGAAGAGTGCCTAGAGCATACAGTGGAGAGGATATTTTCTTATCTCAGGGTATGTCCCAGAGAGACAGCATTCACAGAGAGACACCTCCAGCAACAAAGGAATTGACCAATGCCTTTTCCTTCCCCAGCCCCTCAGCATAAGCTGAAGGACACCTGCGGGAACCAGCACAGCATGAACCTTTCTTACCTAATTTATTTACACCAAACTCTGCTACCACGCTCTGGTGGAACTGCCATTCCCAGTCTCACTTACCCCAGTCCCAGTGTGGCAGACCACCTCCCCAAGAACACCAGCCCAAACCTCTGCTCACACCACGTCTCACAGGTTTTGCAGAGCCTCAGTTCCAGCAACAGTGGTAATAGGTTTCATTTCACAAACAGACTAGAGCACACCTATATAAAGGGCACCACATTCAGGCCAGAGACCAAACATTGGTCACATCAGGCAAACAGAACGTGTGTAGACCACTGGCCTGAAAGATAAAGTGAACAGGACAAAATAGCAAAGCAAACACAGCACATACTGGAGACACTCCTGGAAGCGCCAGGCCCTGGGAAACAGGAAATACCACACATTACAACCCTTTCCTAACACACAGAAGCAAGCACACAGACTTAGACAAAATTAGAAAACAGAGGGATTTGTCTCAGATGAAAGAACAGGACAAGGCCACAGTCAAAGATCTAAGTGAAACAGATATAAGTAACATCGCTGATGGAGAATTTAAAGCAATGATCAGGAGAATACTCACTGGACTTGAGAAGAAAGTGGAGGACATCAGTGAGACCTTTAACAAAGAGATAAGGAATAACATAGCAGAGATAAAGGGCTCAATAAATGAAATGAGAAACACAGGTGATGGAATGGACAGCAGGATGGAAGACATGAGGAATGAATTAGTAACCTAGAAGACAGAGTAATGGAAAGTAAGCAATCTGAACAAAAGAGAGAAAAAAGAATTATGCAGAATGAGAATAGACTTAGGGAACTCAGGGACTCCATCAAATGTAATAACATTCATATTATAGGATTTCCAGAAAAAAGAGAGAGAAAAAGCGGGGGGGGGGGGATTTATTTCAAGAAATAAAAGCTTAAAATTTCCCTAATCTGGGGAAGGAAATAGACATCCAGATCCAGGAGGCATAGAGAATTCCCATCAAAATTAACAAAAGGAAATCCACACAAAGACATATTGCAATTAAAATAGCAAGATATAGTGATGAAGAAAAAAAATTAAAGCAGCAGGACCAAAGCATCTTACAAGAGAAAACCCGTAAGTTTAGCAAGGGATTTTTCAATAGAAACTTTGCAAGCCAGAGGGAAATAGCATGATATATTCAAAGCACTGAATGGGAAAAAAATCTGCAGTCAAAAATATTCTATCCAGCAAGTCTATCATTCAGAAAAGAGATACAGAGTTTCACAAAAACTAGATGAGTTTATGATCACTAAACCAGCCCTGCAGGAAATATTAAAAGGGATTCTTTGAGTGGAAAGGATAGATAAAAAGTAACAGCATAGAAGTAGGAAACACAAAAGCAGTAAAAATGAGTATTTCTGTAAAAAAAATTAGCAGCAGAACTCACAAAATAAAAGGATATACAATATAACTACATATACCTAAAATGTGGGAAGGAAAAGAGTAAAGAATGAGTTCAAACTTATACAACCATCAACTTAATATAGGCTGTTATATGCAGAAGAGGTTATACATGAACCTCATGGTAACCATGTAACAAAAACCTGTAATAAATATGTAAAGAATAAAGAAAAAGAAATCCAAATGTATCTCTAAAGAAAATCAGAAAAACGTGAAAAAGACAAGAAAGGATCAGAGAAAATCTTCAGAAATAACCACAAAACAAACAATAAAATGACAATAAATACATACCTACCAATAATTATTTTCAATGTAAATGAACTAAACATTTCAATCAAAAAACACAGGTAGAAAGAATGGATAAAAATATAAGATCCATGTATATGCTGCCTATAAGAGACTCATTTTTGACCTAACAAGGCCTGCAGATTGAAAAAGAGGGAATGGAGAAACATCTATCATGCAAAAGGATGTCAAAAGAAAGCCAGGTAACAATACTTATATCAGACAAAATAAACTTTATAACAAAGACTATAACAAGAGAAAAAGACACTATATAATAATAAAGAGGACAATCCAACAAAAAGATATATCAATTGTAAATTTTTATGCACCTAACATAGAAGCACCCAAATACATTAAACTGTTAATAACAAACATAAAAGAACTAATTGATAATAACACTATAATAATAGGAGACTTTAATACCCCACTTACATCAATGGACAGATCATCAACAATGAAACAATGACTTTGAATGACACACTAGAAAAGAAGAATTTAACAGATATTCAGAACATTCTATCCTAAAACAGAAGAATATACATTCTTTTCAAGTGAATACGGAACATTCTCCAGAATAGATCACATATTAGCCCACAAAACAAGACTAAACAAATTCAAGAAGATTGAAGCCATATTATGCATTTTTTCTGACCACAATGGTATGAAACTAGACATCGACCAAAAGAAAAAACTGGAAAGACCACAAATACATTCCGGTTAAACAACATGCTACTAAACAATAAATGGGTCAGCCAGGAAATAAAAGAAGAATAGAAAAGTATATGGAAATAAATGAAAATGAAAACAATGGTCCAAAACCTTTGGGATGTAGCAAAAGTGGTTCTAAGATGAAAGTTTATAGCAAAACAGGCTTACCTCAAAAGCAAGAAAGATCTCAAAAAAAAATAACCTAACCTTTTACCTAAAGAAGCTAGAAAAAGAACTAATGAAGCCTAAAGCCAGCAGAAAGAAAGGAATAATAAAGATTAGAACAGAAATAAATGATATGTAAACTAAAAAACTAAAATAAAATTGGTAAACCTCTAGCCAGACATATCAAGAAAAAAAGAGAAAGAACTCAGATACATCAAATCACAAATGAGAGGAGAAATAACAACCAAAACCATGGAAATACAAACAATTATAAGTGAACATTATGAAAAACTATATGCGAACAAATTGGACAACCTAGAAGAAATGGATAAATTCCTAAAAACATAAACTACCAAAACTGAAACAGGAAGAAATAATTCCCAACAAACAAAAGTCCAGGACCAGATGGCTCCACAGGAGAATTCTACCAAACATTTAAAGAAGAATTAATACCTATTCTTTTCAAACTATCTAAAAAATTTTAAAGAAAAAGGAAGCTTCCAAATTCATTCTACAAGGCCAGCATTACCCTGATACCAAAACCACATAAAGATACCATCAAAAAAAGAGAACTACAGGTCAATATCACTGATGAACGTAGATGCAAAAACCCTCAACAAAATAATAGCAAACCTAATCCCACATTTAAAAAATTATTCACCATAATTAAGTAGGATTTTTTCCTATATTGGCAAGAGTAATTTAATATTCACAAATAAATCAACATGATACATATCAATAAGAGAAAGGATAAGAACCATATCGCCATTCCAATAGATGCAGAAAATACATTTGACAAGATACAAAATCCACTTATGATAAAAAGACCCTCAACAAAATAGGTTTAGAGGGACTATAACTTAACATAATAAAAACCTTATATGAAAACGCACAGCTAACTTCATGCCTAATGGAAAAAAAATGATGGCTACTCCCCTAAGGTCAAGAACAAGACAATGATGTCCACTGTCACCACTTTTATTCAACATAGTACTAGCTCTAGCCACATCTATTAGACAACAAAAATAAATAGACAACAAATTGATTAATT
The DNA here is from genome assembly GCF_014898765.1 of Herpailurus yagouaroundi. Classification (NCBI taxonomy): domain Eukaryota; kingdom Metazoa; phylum Chordata; class Mammalia; order Carnivora; family Felidae; genus Herpailurus; species Herpailurus yagouaroundi. Next base: position 50,350,253 of record NW_024412403.1, on the reverse strand, counting down.
CAGTAAAGTTGCAGGATACAAAATCAATGTACAGAAATGTGTTGCATTTCTATACACTAACAATGAAGCACCAGAAAGAGAAAGTAAGAAATCAGTCTCATTTACAATTGCACTAAAAATAATAAGACACCTTGTAATAAACCTACACCAAACCTGTACTCTAAAAGCTATAAAACACCGAGAAAAGACTGAAGATGACAAAAATAAATGGAAAGACATCCATGCTCATGGATGGGAAGAACAAATATTGTTAAAAGATCGGTACTACTGAGTAAGGTGGAGGAGGCATGGCAAGATGGCAGCATAGGAGGACGTTGGGCTCACCGTGTCCTGCTGATCACTTAGATTCCACCCACATCAGCCTAAATAACCCAGAAAACTGCCAGAAGACTAGCAGAACAGATTCTCTGGAGCCAAGCATAGACAAGAGGCCTACGGAAGAGGGTAGGAAGGGCGGAGAGGCAATGTGCACTACACAGACAGGCGGGAGGGAGCCAGGTCAGTGGAGGGGCAGCCCACGCTACAAGGCAGAGCTCCTGAGTCTGGCTTGCAAAAGTGGAGGGGCCAGATGGATTGGGTCCTGACAGCCAGTGGGCCTTAACATCTGGAATGTTATAAGTCAACAGCTCTCCTTGGAGAGTGGGAGGGCTAGAGGACAATGGGAGGGAGAGTTGTTGAGCCCTGGATGACAGAGCTCAGCTTGGCGGGGAACAAAGGCGCTGGGAAGTGCCATCTCCCTCCCCATCCCCCAGCCAAAATCCCAAAGGGAACCAGTTCACGTCAGGCACCTGCTTGCACCCCGCAAACAACAAACAGTGTGCTTCTGTGGATCCATCACACCGACGGGTCTGCCTCCCTCCCGGTGCCGCAGGGCCCCTCACCAAGCATACCACCGAAGGCAAAGCAAGCTGAGTCTACCCCTCCTGCCCCTGTGCACCTTGCAGATCCACACTGGCTAATATGCCAGATCCCATAGAAGCAGCACCACAAGCCTGGCAGTGTGCAAGCAGCACAGACAGGGGCCACACCACTCCACAGTGAGTCCTGCCCCTGGGAGAGGGGAAGATAAGGCACACACTAGTCTGACTGTGGTCCTGTCCACCAATACAAGTTACTCCCGACAGCACAGAGGAAGAGCCCTGCAGTTCCCTGCCACTCCAAGGACATTCCAAGATGACGACACGGAAGAATTCTCCTCAAAAGAAACTCCAGGAAGTAGCAACAGCTAACAAACTGATCAAAAACGATTTCAGTAATATAACAGAAAATGAATTTAAAATAATAGTCATAAAATTAATCGCTGGGCTTGAAAAAAGCATAGAGGACAGCAGAGAATCTATTGTTACAAAGATCATGGGACTAAGAAACACTCAGGAGGAGCTAAAAAAGGCTATAAATGAGCTGCAAAATAAAATGGAGGCAACCACAGCTCAGATTAAAGAGGCATAGGAGAGAAGAGGTGAATTATAAGATAAAATTATGGAAAAAGAAGAAGCTGAGAAAAAGAGAGATAAAAAAATCCAGGAGTATGAGGGGAAATTAGAGAACTAAGTGATGCGATAAAACACAATAATATATGCATAATTGGGATCCCAGAGGAGGAAGAGAGAGAGAAAGGTGCTGAAGGTGTACTTGAAGAAATCATAGCTGAGAACTTCCCTGATCTGGGGAAGGAAAAAGGCATTGAAATCCAAGAGGCACAGAGAGCTCCCTTCAGACGTAACTTGAATCAGTCTTCTGCACGACATATCATAGTGAAACTGGCAAAATACAAGGATAAAGAGAAAATTCTGAAAGCAGCTAGGGATAAACATGCTCTGACACATAAAGGGAGACCGATAAGACTAGTGACGGATCTATCTACTGAAACTAGGCAGGCCATAAAGGAATGGCAGGAAATCTTCAATGTGACAAACAGAAAAAATATGCTGCCGAGAATACTTTATCCATCAAGTCTGTCATTCAGGACAGTAGGAGCGATAAAGGTCTTCCCAAACAAAGAAAAACTGAAGGAATTCATCACTAC
>NW_024412403.1:50328888-50348217 GCF_014898765.1 Herpailurus yagouaroundi | reverse complement strand
TACAGCCACTCTGGAAAACAGTGTGGAGGTTCCTCAAAAAATTAAAAATATATCTACCTTATGACCCAGAAGTAGCACTGCTAGGAATTTACCCAGTGGATACAGGAGTACTGATGCATAGGGGCACTTGGACCCCAATATTTATAGCAGCATTCTCAACAATAGCCAAATTACAGGAAGAGCCTAAATGTCCATCAATTGATGAATAGATAAAGAAATTGTGGTTTATATACATAATGGAGTACTATGTGGCAATGAGAAAGAATGAAATATGGCCCTTTGTAGCAACATGGATGGAACTGGAGAATGTGATGCTAAGTGACATAAGCCATACAGAGAAAAAGAGATACCATATGTTTTCACTCTTATGTGGATCCTCAGAAACTTAACAGAAACCCATGGGGGAGGGGAAGGAAAAAAAAAAAGAGAGAGAGAGGTTAGAGTGGGAGAGAGTCAAAGCATGAGAGACTCTTAAAAAATGAGAACTCTGGGCTGATGAGGGGTGGGAGGGAGGGGAGGGTGGGTAATAGGTATTGAAGAGGGCTTCCTTTGGGATGAGCACTGGGTGTTGTATGGAAACCAATTTGACAATAAATTTCATATATTTAAAAAAATAAATAAAATAAAATAAATTTTAATTTAGCCAAAAAAAAAAAAAAGAAAGAAAAGAACTTTGTGTAAAGTGCAGCATTCTTTATAAGAACAAAAAAAGAAAGAAAATATTAGGACGAATCCTGAGGGGATTAGTACAAAATATATAGGCTCAATCAGTTAATGCTGCTTAGAGAATTTTTATAGCTTGAAATATTCATACAATAATATGTGGAAAGTATCACATAAAATTTAATGGAGTATATTTTCATTACATTTAATTAAAATAATAAGCATAAATTGAAACTCACCAATACTACCTCTTTGAACATTTCCCTAGAGTTACCTGTGGTCTCTAAACACATCCTGGCTTTCAATTTCAACTACTTGATCATTCTATCCTACTCCCTGGAACATATCTCAGTGGCTGCTCTGTTCATTCAAAATTCCACCACAGACATATAATATGTAACTGTTACATACCAAGCTTGGTCCTGGGATCCAGGGACACAACAATGAGCATGATTTGGTGCCTATCATAGCACTTCCATCCAGGCAGAGGACAGACAAAGCAACAGAGCAACATTGTAAACACTATGGGACCACTGTGTGTGTGATGGAGGCATTAGTAAGCTTCCTCCTGTTATACATTTGGTTATACTCTACCGAGCCTTGCTCCAGTAGCTATGCCAAAAATATTGATTATTTAACTGGTTGAAATTCAAATAAACTAAATAAATGCATCTAGTTAGTTGAACAAATGATTCAGCTAGAATCTTCCGAATACCTGGTCATGTCAACTAACTTAATGGATAGCAGTTGATTTTACTCTAGTAACAAAATATGAAAAAACAGCTGGCAAGGAAAATGTCACTGTCTTTAGAGACAGGGATATTTTTAAACTTCTACTCTTCTCTGCATTGAAATCAGAGGTTTCCAACATTTTATGTACATAAAAATTATATGAAGATTTATTAAAAACACAAATACATGGGGAGCCTGGGTGGCTCAGTCAGTTAAGCATCTGACTTCGGCTCAGGTCATAATCTCACAGTTCATGGGTCCAGGCCCCAAGTCAGGCTCTGTGCTGACAGCTCGGAGCTTGGAGCCTGCTTTGGATTCTGTGTCTCCCTTTCCCTCTGCCCCTCTCCTGCTTGCTCATTCTCTCTCTCTCTCTCTCTCTAAGATAAATAAAAACATTTAAAAATTTTTTTAAAAAACACAAATTCATTGGCTATTAGCACTTCTGAAAAAAGCAAATGTAGTAGGCCGAGGCTTAGTACCAGGAATAAGCACCTGAAGTTATTCAGATGCCATAATACAAAGACTATACTTTAAAATATATCATTTTAAATAATTTAATAAACATATTTTGTGCGGTAATATTCTACCACAATGATAGTTTTTATAATGGCACTGTAATCAAGGAAAACACTTTAAAATACTCAAAACAGAAAAAAGTTATATACATTTTCAATTTAAGCAATGCCGTCTCTGTACATATAGACTCAGATATTAATTAAAGAATTTCATATACACTACTTCCATCTGTCAACATTGCAAACTCTGTTTACTCTGTCTCTGGTTAAAGTAAAAGACAATATTATGAAATTGGATTTTTACCAACTGAGTCCTAGCTCTATGCTAAACTGATATGTATCCTTGGAAGTGGTATTAATCAAATTTCCTTGCAGACCTTCATGTTGGTGACAGGCACACCTACAGTTTTACCAGCTGATGAGTCAGAATCCTGGAAGCAGAAAGTTATGGAAAATTGAAATATGTAATTAACTTTTGGGAACATCTTGTCTTCCTCTAATCCACAAGTTAAGATTTGCTCATGAAAATTGCAGCACTTTTGCAAATTTGCCAAGTAAAGAGAAGGCAAAATGCTTACAACAAAAGAAATGTTTCAAGTGGAAAATTGGTCCAAGTATGCAACATTATTAGCTTTATTATTTGCTATAAAATAATAAAGGTTTGTTTACACAGGATTTGTATACTTGTGTGCTTGCTCCAGTGATCATAATGCAGAAGAAGGAGGAAACATAAGACTTGAATTCTAGTCCAAGATCCACCACTAATAAACTCTACAAACCAGCTAAATCACTTAACCTCTATAAACTTCAGTTCCTCCATTTGTCAAAGTCAGAGTGTGAATACAAGATGGTCTCTACTGTTCTTTCCAGATCTAAAATCCTAAAAAGCAGGGAATAACGTAATAAAATATATTTCAAACTCACGGGAGGCTATGTGTTGACATTGAAAGATGCACATGATGTAGTGGGAACACTGTATTGTCAATGCCTAGCACAATCTTTGACTCTTAACAAGTGCTCAATTATATTTGGTAGATAAATGAATGAACCAGTGAAACTACACAGAATAAGAAACAGGGTTCAGTAGTTTAATTTATTTATGCTTCTATAAAATTTAGCATACCAAATCTTGGTCAGCCACTTAATGAACACTCATTTTGACCCCTTGTGAAAAGAGGCTATGAAAGAATCAAAAGATTCTTGTTCAAAGTCCACACATGAAGTGATATGAACTAGGTACTAATCCACATGTAGGTATCAAGTGGTATCAACTGGTCAATCTTTGCACAAAGTAAGGCAGAGAGCAAGATCTGGTAAAGGCTTCCTGGTGGAGGTAGCGGGTTGAAATCTTGAACCAGGTAAGGCTGATGGGTTGGTGGATGAGGAGTGTGTGGGGTGGGGTGGGGTGTGAAAAGGGGTAAAGCAGAAAAGAGAAAGCAGATTTTCATGATAGAGCAAGCCAATTCACTTTACTAGAAACAAGATCTGAAAACCAACGAGGCAAATGGGTGACTGGAGATTGTTGATGGGGAAATTTTAATACTTGAAAATTGATCACCATTTTTTTCACCAGGAATAAGAAGAGTAAAAAAGATGTCCTTCGATCTGCGCTATCCAATATGGAAGCTACTAACCACACGTGGCTACTGAGCACCTGAAATGTGGCTGGTCCAAAGTGAGATGGCGTGTGAGTGTAAAATACACACCAGATTTCAAAGACTTGGTGTCAGAAAAATAGGAATGTGAAATATCCCATGAATGCATTTTTTACTGATTACATGTTGAAATAATATTTGGGATATGATAGGCTAAATAAAATGCATTGTTTAAATTAATTTCACCTATTTCTTTGTACTCTTTTAAGAAAGTTACTAAAAATGTTTAATTAGACATGTAATCCACATCACCTTTCCACTAGACTGCTGTAAACAGATTTTCCCAGCAACAGTCATCAGCAGTATATTGCAGTATTAAAGGAAGAGAATCCAGAGGACCAAGCAAAAGGTGAAATTGTACGTATGGATCAATAATGCACAGTAGAAAAGGAACCCACAGATGAAAGACAGACATAATAATTGCTATTTATTCACAGATAAATTAATATACTAGAAACTTAATCTAGAATATCATCATGATTATAAAACACATAAATGAAACTTAAAACTCTCAGGGCTTCCTGCCTGATGTAGAAGATGTACTCAATAATTGTATTTCTTTTTAGCTTTTATAACTCTTTCTGAATGTGATGGCTCTTAGCAACCCCACATGCCTGCTGATCTCAAGTCTGGATATTATGTGGCAACTTCATAAAGGATTTCATATCCAATCATTTTGGCAGCCTCAAAATTTAACACAATCCATGGCATATACTCAGTGCTCAATAAATATTTGTTAGATAGGTGAAGGACATCACACCAAAAATTATGACTACACACAGGAGACTAAATACCAGGCCTTCTAGGTAATCTTTGCTCCTCTAGAAAGTGAAAAGTGCCATTAAAATTCCTAGTGTCCAAAAGAGTATCCCATATGCAACTTCCAGAAAAATACTGGTATTTCAGTGTGCATAGATTTTTTTAAGAATTTAATAAGAAATACAGCTGATTATAATGTATAAAAAAAACACTTATTTGTAGTACTTAAAAGTATTTATTTACAATATACTCCTTTTCTTTTTTGTTAAAAGAGAGAGAGAGATCCTACAGAAAATGATTTTTACTAGACTATTCTTGTAAATAAAATGCTATGAAGCAATTTGCCATTCTCCCACTTCAAAATCTTCAGTACTTTGTTTACTTAATCCTATTTTAATTAATATAACTTGGTACTCATGTGGTAGAGTCCCCTCTGTAAGGAATGAAGAAAAAAAAAAATCAAGGCAACCTGGTTATATCCGTAGGTAACATCCCTCAGGACCTTGTAACATGAGACCATTTAATCAGACTTCATGTTTGTATGTTACCATATATGCGAGACAAAGAAGTAGAAAATGTGTAAAAAAAAAACTACTCCACATGGCATTCAGGGCTCAGTTCTTGGGGGTACAAACCCAACTGAAATGTGCTGGCATGAATAAAATTGCTTCGTGGAAAGAAAAGCCTCCATCCATGTCACGATTCTCTGTGTGAGATTATTGCTACACTGGAATGGAAATTCTGGAAAAATTCCAAGTAGCACTGGGAAATTGTATGATTTAATCACTTTATTTTCCTGTTTCTGTTTTAAGCCAGTATAACATCAGGGTGAGGTGAATTTGGCCTTTCAGCTGCTGAACTTCACTCACACAGGCCCTGAAGATTACATGATGTTGCTGAACCTGTAAATTGCTTATTCCAACCGCTTGCCACAAATATTCCTCCTTCCCCCAGAGGTTCTACGCCACTTGGCTGAAATAATAAGAGCAATACCACTGGGCTTCACGAGCCAGGCAGTAATCAGTATAAAAAATGTGTTGTCTCTCCACCCCAAACCCCCTAGTGAGTCCACCTGACAGGAATCCCCACTGACATTCTGCTTGCCACGTCTAGCACCTCTCCTGATTTAACAACAGAAGTTACATTTCTTACCAGCTGGATCAGGAAATCCACTATTCTTGTTTTCATTTTTTTTTCTAATTCCCTCCTTCACTACTGTATTTGAACAAGAAAGCACTCTGATATTTATCCATTCCTTCGTGTCTTTACAAGAATAATGTCCAGGGAAAATTCACCAGGCTGGCTGTTTTTCACCTAGAGCCTAATGATAAACATGAGGAGTTTGACTTGATTCATCGTGATAGTCAAAGACTATTATGGTTCTCAGATCATTAGACTCCCTTGACTGACATTTACATAAATGGTCTCTCAGTCTTACTGCAGCCCAAATACCATCAACTACAGAGCTACATCCCCACAGTGTCTAAATTCTTTGTATTCTCTAAGATCCTGACAGTCGTTCTTTTCAACAGAATTCCATTTCTTCTCAAACCACACTGTTTCTCCCAGTCTTGATTCTACTATGGATCCCTTTTCAATTTAAGTAATTCATAAGGAAGCTGAGTTCTCATGGCACAGTGATGGCCATATATTCTGAGCTTAATTAGGCCAACAAGCTTAGAAATAAAGACTTTCTTGTTAATATCTTCTTTTCTATTTAAAAAAAAAGTCAATGGCATTAAAAGGGTGTAAGAAATTTAAAAATATTACCAAAAATAAACTACGTAGTAAAGTTGATCCCTTCTTTAAAAAAAAAAAAAATGGTGCTTCTCACCAAAAAGTGGAAGTGAAAGTAATTTTTTTTTTACTTTCCAAATGTAAATGTTTATAAGGGGAAATTGTAAATAGAGAGAAAAGGGATTAGGGAGAGGTCTTCTAGCAAAATTTTAATGTTGCTGGAGTACAAGATTTAGAAATATGGTCTAGAAACCTTGTGGTGATTTCACTGAGGCCCTTAAGTGTGTAAATTTTTAGACTCTAACCTACTCTAGAAATATGTAAAATGCATCAACTCCCTAAAACTCTCTCCAGAAAAAAAATCTGCTTAAAGAAAAAAAAAAAACTTTTAACATGAGTTATATGACATTCTATACTTCCATTGTCTTTCCCTTGAGCCTCTCACAATTATTACAAACATTATAGATTTCATCTCCCAGGGTCCAGTGTGGATGTGCTTCTCACACTGCAGTTAAAAACAACTAACATAACTTTCTCATGCAATTACTGTCACATTTATGATCTATTTTTTATCAAATACAGTTTTCCATTATACTCAACTCTCCTTGAGCTATAGCCATTACAAAGAGCCAAAACATAATGATGCTGTAATTAATAAACAAAAAAGAACAATTCTGCAACATATCATGACTCCTAGAATATTCAAATTTTCAATGATTAGAAATTTAAGAGTGTTCTATTACTAGCTCCTGCTTGCCTCAACCTTTTTTCCTAAGAATCACTGATACCATCTACTTTTGGGTCCAGCACTGCCCAATACCTGAAACATGCCTGAGAAGAACAGATCACTTAGCAACCCAATCACCCAACTTAGAAGGCCTGGAATTAGTCTGACTTATACCTGGTGTTATGGACTGTCTATGTTCCCCCAAAATTCATATGTTGAAGCCCTAACTCCCAATGTAATGTACTAGAAGGTGGGGCTTTTGGGGTATATCTAGGTTTAGATGGAGTCATGAGGGTAGAGCCCGTGATGGGATCACTGCCCTTATAAGAAGAGGAAGGACACCAGAACTCTCTGCCATGTGAGGTTACAGGGGGTAAGGCAGCCCTCTGCAAGTCAGGGAAAAGGCCCTCACCAAAATCTGACCATACTAGCACCCTAAGATAAAACTTCCCAGGCTCCAGAACTGTGAGAAATAAATGTCTGTTATTTAAGTCACCCAGTCTATGGCATTTTTGTTACAGCAGGCTGGGCAGCTTGGGACGTGTGGTACCCAATGTATTTACCTTAGATCCCAAGTACTTCCAAGGCCATTGGGCCTGCACCACTCTGGCAATGGTGGTTCAGCTCATATGATTGGATTTCTTTTCCCCCATTTGATTAGATTTCTACCTTCACTCCCTTGCATTCCATTGCATTCATTTGATAATAGGACAAGAGTTTTGTCTTCTCCAATTGCTAAGACATGATACATCACCTAGCTCTTGCAGGTTCATTCACTCTCAGCTGCTAAAGAATGGTCACATTTTCTGGAACCTCAGTGGTGATGCCCACCTGACATCAATACTCAACTGCCACCTGCATTTCTGCTGATGTCTCTGCTGGACTAGATCTACTTACTTTTCTGTGCTAACAGAACCGTACTGAACCATTTCCCTTTGCTCACTATCTACAATTTAATCTTTTCTTAACCTGTCTCATGTTTCTTCTTTATTACTTTTAGCCTATATTTTTTATGGCCCAATATGCCTTGTTCTGAATGCTCAGTCCACAGGTAAACAAACTAAAACACAGAAAACACTCACCTATTTCTATCATGATTATCTTACTGGCCTTAATTTTAAAAATGGGGTTTTCAACACAGAGTAACATATGAATCTTCAACAGCTGTAATATAATAATGATAATGATAATAAATATCTATGAGATAAATAGATGATTGTACATGGGTACTTATTAGTGACTACCATTATGCTCTTTTATATACATTAACTACTTAAATCTTAGGTTTTATTACCCCAACTTATAACTGAGGAAACTGAGCTTTGGGGGAGTCCAAGGAAGCCCTCAAGATTCCTCACCTAGGGCGCCTGGGTGGATCAGTCCAGCTGAGTGTCCAACTTTGGCTCAGGTCATAATCTCACAGTTCATTAGTATGAGCCCCACATTGGGCTCTGTGTTGACAGCTCAGAGTCTGGAGCCTGCTTCGGATTCTGTGTCTCCCTTTCTCTCTCTCTCTCTGCTCCTCCCCCGCTCACACTGTCTCTCTCTCAAAAATAAATAAACATAAAAATAAATAAAAATAAAAGATTTCTCACCTAATACCTGGCAGAAATGGCTTCCCATCTAGACCTGACTTCAGAGCCTCAGTTCTTCACAACTACCCACATGGCCTCTGTTTCACTTCTAAAGAACTTGATACTGAAATTATGACATATTCTTGCTTTGCTGTAACTGTTCACTGTTAGAAAAAGCTTAACAGAACATTGCCTAACATACCTTTTAACTCCAAGAATCTAAAATTCTAATATTCATTCTGAGAATGTGAGCCATAGCAGTAGCTAGCCTGTTGGCATCCTTAAAAAATAAAATCTTTGACTTGTACATTTGTTTTACCAAATGTAAAGTGTATTTTTATGCATCAAATTTTAATTTGTACAGTTCTTTGTATTGAAAATTTTCAAAAATGTATGACATACTTCTGACTGCTTCCATACAACAATATGAAGAATTTTTAAACTTTTTTTTGATGATTTAGAATCCCCACCGTGAACATCACCTATTGTGATACAGTGATGTTCTTTGTGACTTAATGCATGAGATCAGTGTACTTCACACTAAATAACCCCATACTGTTATTTTTAAAGTTATTTCATCTACTTTGATCAGTTTATCTTTTCCATGGGCTTGTGGCCATTTGTTCCTCTTGTTTTTAGAATGCTTAAAAGAAAAGCAATACTTTTCCAATTTGCCACTTTTAATCTACTAAAGATTGTAAAAGCAATAATACTCATTTGTTTAATCTGTAAGTAAAAGAAGAATAAATGGGCTTAGAAACTAACTAGGAACTCCCATTTGAAAAGAATAAAGGCCTTGTAGAATATGAGTTAACTACAAATACACGGATTTATTTCTGGTCTCTCTTCTCTGTTCCATTGTGTCTCTATCTTTATGCCAGTACCATACTGCTTGCAATATATTTTGAAATGAGGAAGCATAATGCCTCCAGCTTTATTCTTCTCTCTTAAGATTTCTTGGATATTCAGGGTCTTTGATGGTTCCATATGTTCTATCTCTATGAAAAAAATTGCCACTGAAATTTGGACAGGAATTACAATGAATCTGTAGATCACTCTGGGTAGCATGGACACTTAAACTATACTAATTCTTCCAATCCATGAATACAAAATAGCCTTATTTTTATTTGTGTATTCTTTAATTTCTTTCATCAATGTCTCAAAGTTTTAAGTATAGAGATCCTTCATTTCCTTGGTTAAATTTATTTCCAAGTATTTTATGGTTTTGCTGCTCTTATAAATGGGATTGTTTTCTTCATTTCACAGATAGTTTACTGTTAGTGTATAAAAATGCAAACTATTTTTGTGTGTTAATTTTGTATATTGCAACTTCATTTTGTTCATTAGTTCTAACAGTTTAGTAGAATCTTTAGAATTTTCTGTACATAAAAACATGTCATCTGTAAACAAAGTTTTACTTCTTCCTTTCTGATTTAGATTTCTTTTTCTTGTTTAATTGCTCTGGCTAGGACCTACAGTACTATATTGAGCAGAAGTGCTAAGAGTGGACATCCTTATCTTTTTTCTGGTCTTAAAAGATTTCAGCTTTTCACCACTGAGTATCATATAATCTGTGGGTTTTTTCATATATACCCTTTATTATATTTAAGTACATTCCTTCCATACCTAATTTGTTGAGAGCTTTTATCATGAAAAGGTGTTGAATTTTCTCAAATACTATGTCTGCACCTATTAAGGTGATCATAACTTTTATCTTTTATTTTATTAATTTTAATTGTCACATTTATTGATTTGTGTATCCTTGCATCCCAGGATAATTTCCACTTAATCATGGTGTATAATCCTTTCAATGTGTCTGCTGAATTCAGTTTGCTAGAATTCTGCTGAGGATTTTTGCACTTATGTTATTCAGGAATATTGGTCTGTAACTTTCTTTTCTTATAGCATCCTTCAGTAAGGATTCGAAGAGCACACAATGGAGAAAGGACAGTCTCTTCTGTAAATGGTGTTTGGAAAATTAGATATCCACATCAGAAAAATGATACTGTACTTATATCATACAAAAATCAACCCAAAATGAATTAAATAGCTAAACATTAAACCTGAAACTCTAAAACTACTAGAAGAAAATATAAGGGGAAACCTTGCCATTAGTCTGGGCAATGATTTTTTTGGATATGACCCCAAAACACAAGCAACAAAAGCCAAAATATACAAATGGGATTGCAACAGATGAAAAAGCTTCTATGTAGCAAAGGAAGCAATAAACAGACTGAAGAGACAACATATGGAAGAAAATATTTTCAAACCATGCATTTAATAATAGATTAAGATATATAAGGAGCTCCTACAACTCAATAACAAATAAATAAATAATCCAATAAAAAATGGCAAAGGACCTAAGTAGAAATTTCTCCAAAGAAGACATAAATGGCCAAGAGGTATATGAAAAAAGGCCTCAGAATTATAAATCATGAGGGAAATGCAAATCAAAATCACAATCACATACCACTTCACACCTGTTAGAATGGCATTATCAAAAAGATAAAAGATAACAACTGTTGGTGAAATGTGGAGAAAAGGAAACCCTGTACACTGTCCCACTGTTGGTGGGAAAGTAAATTGGAACATATGTTATGGAAAACAGTAAAGAGATTCCTCAAAAATTAAAAATAGAACTATCATATGATCCTACAATCCCAAACTGGGGATATACTGAAAGGAAATAAAATCAGTATCTCAAAATAATATCTCCTCTCCCATGTCTATTGTAGCATTATTCACTATAACAAAGGTATTGAAATAATCTAAGTGTCCACCAACAAATGAAAGAATGAGTAAAATGTGAATATATATGGAATACACACATACCATGAAATATTATTCAGCCATAAAAATGAAGGAAAGTCTGCCATTTTTAACAACAGCAATGTACCTGGAGGACATTATGCTAACTGAAATAAGCCAGACACAAAAAAAATAAATATTGAATGATCTCACTTCTATGTGGGATCTAAAAAAGTTAAACCCATGAAAGTTGAGTAGAATGGTAGTTACCAGGGACTTGGAGGGGAGGAGAGAGAGGAAATAGGGGAAATGGGGAGATGTTGGTCAAATGGTACAAAGTTTCAGTTAGGCAGCATGAATAAGTTCTAAAGTACAGCATGGTGACTATAGTTAAGAAACTATGTTTTGTACTTGAAATGCTCTAAGACACTAAATCTTAAGTGTTTTCACCACACACACACACACACACACACACACACACACACAGGTAACTATAAGAAGTGATGGATACGTTGATTAGCTTGATTGTGGTAATCATTTCACGATATATGATTTCTCAATATATGTGATTTCACAATACATATCACTTCACAATACATCTATAGATATATCAAGACATCACATTATACACTTTGAATATATACAAGTTTTATTTCTCAATTATACATCAATAAAGCTAGAGAGAGGAAAAAATACAGACTGAATGGGAGGGCTTTGCAACATCTATTTGAGTTACTCAGGATCTCATTGCTTCCTTTCTGATTTCCTGACAATAGACAAAATCCTCTGCGCTGACTGAAGAAAAAAAGGGAATCAGTTGGCTTGGTAGGGATAGAACTGCTAATCTAACAGGAAACCTCTTCATCTCTCCCTCTCAACATTTGCTGAGTTTAAAATCAAGACCAAGACATGTGTTTCCCTGGCACATGATGGCAACCAAGGCCACTGATGCCTGACCAATGACAGATAACAATGTATTCCTTTCTAAAAGTGAAGCTTAGAATATACTCTATTGCTGATGAACATTGACAGAATATCATTTGGATGATGTGAAAATGAAGCAGAGTTTATCACTTGACATGGCTAAATCAGCAAAGAGATGATTTGTTTAGCAAACATTTACATGGCACTTCTTATGTGTAGGCCTTCTTTTAAGCACTGTATACATATTAATACTTGTAGTGTAAGGTAACAAAACTAAGAATGAAATACAAGACCCCGTATGCATCACAGACATTTGAGACATCACAGAACTATAGATCCTAAACCAGGATAAACCTCAGAGATCGTCTGTTTAGTCCCTTGCCAGCCAAAGCACTGCATGCGTGGAGCCACCAGAGCCATAAGGACCATATAAACTTCCTCGGATCCCTCTGAGATGAAGGGAGAACCAGAACTCAAGTCTTTGATCTCTTAGTACAGTGGTCCTCCCTCCACATCCAGCTATTCCTTATGGATTCATAGTTTTTCAGGGTTGAAAGAAACATGTAAGATCATCTACCTAGTGTTCCTCTGGGGAGATCTAATTTATATAAATGACATACCCACTAATAACAGATGCTCACTGCTACCTTACTTCCACCTCTCTCTCCTACCACCTGGGAAATTGCCTGGAAGTTATGATGCAGTGGCTAAAATTTGCTCAACTACACTCTAGAGACCATACTCTACGACCCTCTCTATACTCTGCTTCCTCTGGGAGGAAGAAAAAAGGCACTCTCCTTTCCAAACTACATCAAGTCCAGGCTGGCCCTCATTCTTTGCCTGCAATAACAGAAACTACCAACAGTTTAAAAGAGACCCTCCATGAGCCAAACCCAAGAGGCTGAGACGAACAACTCACTGGAGGATACTTCCCTGGAATCCTCTGTGGAGGCTGGAGCTATGGGCGAGAGAAACTTCTCTAGTCCAGGGCCCCTCTGAACAAAGCCCCCATGCCAACCACGCCAAAGCCCTAAGATTCTTTCATCTCTGCCAACCTTGTACCCTCTACCCTGAAACCACAGGCTGTAAATAAGAATGTATGATCTTATAATTGGGGTAGGTTTAGATAGGCATTGATTACTAACTGGTGATGGTCCCAGAGGATATTATTGTTATAATAACCACACACTTTGCAAAGGGAGCTGCACAGATGACATAACAAACTCCGTTTCTTGGTTATTCACTATATGTTTTATAGCTGCATTAGTTTTTATAGCCTAATTAACTCTTTAAAAATACTGACATGCACTAACTGGATTATAAATTCAGCTAGAGATTTCATTAACCATAGGTCATTTTTATTAAAAATTGTGTTATCTCCTGAATTGACTTTAAAAAATAAAATGAAACCCAAATCTTATGGACTTGCTAAAGATGGGGCCTTTATAAAACTTTCTCTTCCAAAGCTTAGTGGCCTCCAGCAACAAGAAATGAAGCTTTCCTCACTGGAAAAACAGAAATGTTAAGACACTCCCTCATGTGAGGATTCAGCAAAGAAATCAGAAGCTGTGTCACATATTTTAAACAGGCATGGATTCAATTAAGGAATTGGGTGCTTATAAAACTATTGGAAACACTAGAGGAGAAAAAGACAGGAGGAGCTGCCTTAAGTTTCAGGTTTGTGGCCACAAAGAAAGAGGAGGCTGTTGTGCCCCAAAATCCAAATGGTGGAAGTAACTTCTCAGCTTCTCACAGCTCCAAAGTGGGTGAAATGGCAACCACTCACATCGGAACATCTGGTAATACTCATCAGCTCACTGTCCCTGCCAGAAGACAGAGGGGAAAAATGCCTATCCCTCTTCCACATTGGCAATCCCATGTGCAAGTGTCTCATTGGCAGAGCCCTGCCATCCTGGAATCCTACTACCAAAATAGCCCAAGAAACATAGTTCTCAAGCTTCTGTCTGCAGCATTATAGGGGAGGATTTACAAGGGACAGAAGAGTACCAGTGCCAGCAGACCATTCTAATTCTAGGATTACTCCATCAGGTAAGCAAACCTCCAAATTCCATTCTCCTCAGAAGAGAACCCAGAACACACCATTTGTCACTGAGACAACTCTAAGAACACAACTGCCTTTCAACTACATACAAATCATCTGCCCAGGCATTCAGTAACTCCAGAAGATGATGTAATCCCTACAGATAAATTACAGAAAAAAAATGCTCACAGCCAACATTAACATTACATAATCCACCACCACTAAAACCCACTCTTAAGAGAACTTTATGTAAAATGTTAATGGGACATTTCCTTCAAAAACAAGTTTCCCTTAAAGGAACACCAAAAAGAAGAGAGGATTCCCTTTGTGTAAGGCTAGATACATTCTTCTCAAAGTTCTTAAGAAATATTTAGTTTTGTTTTCTGGATTATCAAATAATTTAGATCAAGAAAAAAAATGACAAATTAATTCATAGTTTTCCCAAAGGTAACACTCGGAAAACTATCACATTTCTTTTCAGCATAAAGATTATTAGTTTATAGCTCTTTTTCTGGTTTTAGACTCTGAACTTGTTTCTTTCCATTTCAGTTAAAAGTGACCTTTTAATTGGGGGTTTTCCATCCATGATTCTTTTTCTGGAATAAGAGCCAGAGTTTTCCCATTTACACCACCTTATGAAAGGGTTTCCTTTCTTCTAAAGGAATTTTAAAAATATCATTCTAAATTTCTTGTCTTCAAGTCTTTCTTAGATTTAGACTAACAAGGATATTGATTCCAATAGGTCAGGTACAAAAGTGCCATATCTTAATACATTATTAATTGTATCCTTCATGTGAATCTTTTAAGGATGCTTGAAAGGATGCAATAATAAATGCAATTCCTTGGGTATAAGAATGTATCTTCTCCCTCATGGAATAATAAATCTGCCACAACACCACACTAGTAACTACAAATGTATTTTTACCAGGAAATAGGTTATGAATATAAAAATCTCACACATAACCCCAAAGCAGATATTAGGTAGCAGGAAGACTTGTTGCAGGGACTAAAACAAGAATGAAAGGTTCAGAGTCTGCCCTCACAGGAGCTCTAGGGAGCATAATTTAGAATCATTTATACTAAACAGCACACAGTCTTTCCTATCATCTTCAATACCCAGGTTTAGGATTATAAATATCTGACTTGCCCTTTAAGCTGTCTGCAGCCATCATAGCTAATGCTAACGGCAGAAGACTTTCCCAGGAAGTCGTCTAAAAAGCAAAGGGCGGCCTTATCTCCAGAGAAGAAGCAGCCACCAAATTGAGCAGGCAAGAGCTATCCAGTCCTCCTGGTCACACACCCCCTGACAGTTCCAGGGCATGACAGGTCAGACCCAATTGCTTCTGCACTTCTCTGGCCAAACGGTGAGAAGGGACAGCTACGATCTGATGCCTACCTAATGCCGGCTTGCTCAGCCCACCTCGGGCCAGAGCACTGCCAGGTCTGGCCTTGGCTGCCAGCCATGCTTACTGGCCATTGGGAATTAAGGCCTTAAGGAAATCTGTCTCAGTAAGAATGAAATGGTGGACTTGATCCTTTAAACATTAATTATAAGCCACTAATTTGTATAGTATAGTTCTTAGTATATGCTTACTTCATAAAGGAGTGATCTACAACCACACTGTTTCTACTTATGCTGGGTTTCAACCTTGGTCTGCCACTTACCAGCTTTGTAATCTTGTGTAAGCTAATTAACGTCTCTAATTCGATTTCTTCACCTGCAAACCAGAATGATAACAGCAATGATACCTCATATATTTACTGAGTGCCTTAAATGAAATAATGCAAGTAAAATGTTTAACACAGAGACTATCACACAATAAGCACTCAACAAATAATAGTGACAGTATTTTTATCATATAAAATTTTTGTTTCTTTCTCATATCCATTATTTATTTCTTTAAAAGCTATTAGATGTGGGAAGGAGGGATATGAGAAATATTGTATAAACCATTTCTCTGATAGGAATACTCAAGTTGAGATACCTTAAGTGAGCAACCTAGGGTATATAATGTTGCAATAGCCATTTACTAAAATAAAACCAGTCAATTTTGAGTGATATACAATCTGACAGACTTTATGGAAGAGTTATTACATAAGCCTAATTATCTAACCTTCCATGTTGTGTGGTCAGCATTATTTGTTACCAGAAGTCATTGCTGGGTTAGTCAGGGGTTAACTAATACGTACTAGTAGTAATTGATATGACACACTAAGGTCTATACTCTCCTAAAGTAAATAGAAAGGTTATTACAAACCAAAGCACCTTTTCTTGTTCTTACACCTGCAAAATAAGGTGCCCAGCCCATTATATGACTTCCTTCCTCATTCAATCCTAGAGCTTTTCTCAGTGGTAATGGTGCTATTTATTGGGGTGCCTGGGTAGCTCAGTCGGTTGGGTGTCCAACTTCGGCTCAAGTCATGATCTCATGGTTTGTGGGTTCGAGCCCTGTGTCAGGCTCTGTGCTGACAGCTCAGAGCCTGGAGCCTGCTTTGAATTGTGTGCCTCCTACTCTCTCTGCCCCTTCCCCTGCTCACACTCTGTTCTTCTCTCTCCAAAAATAAATAAACATTAAAACTAAAAATATATATATTTATTATCTTGTATCTTAGAAATGACTTTGAAACATCAAAATGAACAAAGTGTAAATACTGCAGGGAGATCATGTTCAGCTGATAACCATCTACCTATTTATTTCATAAGAGACTAGCCATACAAATTCTTGAGAAGACAAATATTGTAACCTATCATTACATGGAACCTTTCCTCTGTGACTATCAAGTTCATAGCATTTCCCAGGGGCAAACATTATTTCCTTCTACCATATCTGGCTCAGGAGCTAAATGACTTACCTGAGATCATACAAATCATATTGTAAGGCCATAAACAGAACCCCCTTTGGATTCTCACCCCATGGCTCTCTCCAATAAGTATCTTAATTGGCTCTTCACGTAACGAAATGGGACAGAAGTGGGGGAATGCTATTACTGAACAATCTTTCAAACCCCAGTTTGAAAAAGATATAGAATACATATGGATACAGAAACATAAAAACTTCCTTACATAACTAAAGCCAGATATTATTAGAAACTTTGAAATTTTGGGGGCACCTGGGTGGCTCAGTTGGTTAAGTGTCCAACTCTTGATTTTGGCTCAGGTCATGATCTCACAGTTCTCTTGAGATTAAGCCCCATGTCAGGCTCTGAGCTCTTAGCTCAGAGCCTGCTTGTAATGCTCTCTCCCTCTCTCTCTGCCCCTCCCCTGTGCTCACACGTGCGTATGCTCTCTCTCAAAATAAATAAACTTTAAAAAAAAAGAAAATTTGACATTTTAAAATTGTAATCTAAATATTTGTCAAGCAAAGTCTCTACCATTGGAGTAAGTATATACCTTCTTAAGATGATAGCTTTGAAAGATAGCTCTCATATGGTTTATATATACACACCTATGTTAACTTTATATAGATGGGAATATATAGATACACGAAGAATTGAAGAACATATATAAATACAGTAAGTTGCATTTGTACTACAGGACTCCACATCCCCTGCTCTTGTCCCCAGTCACATTTTCTTTCTAAATCAATTACTAAAGTCCCCTAATTTCATAGCATGTGAGTGAACTATTTAATGATCTCTTTTTCAAAGTAAAAAGATCACTTGGAACAGTGAAGAGTTTTGCCATCCCATAGCTACTTCGCTATTACAAACAAATGATAAGGATTAACAATAAATGTGTGAGTCAGAGATTATGGAAAGAGCCCAAATACACCAACCGTACCTTTAGAATCTAAAAATACACAAAACACCAAGCTATAAAATGCTCTTGACGTCAGTGGAAGGCACAGTAGTCAAGTAAGATCACTTTATAGCCTTTCCCTAACTGCCTCACAGATAAACCTGTGCTGTGGTTTTTCATGTCTGGACCATAAAAATATCCCTCTGGACTTCACAGGCAGTCACCCGTTAACTAAACAATACACTAAATCCTTACAAACTATGACTCATAGGATCAGCCATAGACAATATATATAAAACCTCATTCTCTGAACATAAAATAAATTATGTAGAGAGACCTAGAGAACATTTTTATTTCTCTTTTTCAATATTAATTGTTTTTAAGTAATTTAAGTTTAAACCTAAACTGCTAAAAAATATCCTCCAAAGAGTTTATGAAATTTGGTAAAAATTCAATAAAAATCAATTCAATTATTTGAATGTCTAGCTAAGTATATCAGATTTCTGTTTGCCATGGACTCTAAAAGCATTATCTGAAGTCACTTGTCACCATCTATTGTCGCTAATCATCTTTTCATCTGGAATTCAACAGCAATCACAGTAGCTCATGCTTTGGGGACTTTTTCCCTCTCTCTAGTTACACTTAAAATAAATACGCTTACAAGCAAAAAGTAATAATCAATGAAGAGAAAAAAATAGCCCCAACTTTTATATGTACCTGGCCTATTAAAATCTTAAACTTAGAATCTGTCTAGAAATCCCATGTTGACAGAATCTCTGGCACACCAGCTACAGCTCATGGATCTAAGGTCTCACGAGATCTTCCTCCACTGAAGTCATGTCCAAAGGCCAAATACAGATACACACTTCATTTGTGTGGGAGCAGAATTATGGCTCTATAACTCACCAACTTTGGAGCAGAGCCATAATTCATGGTATTTCAGTCAGTACAAACAAGGATAAAGAAATATTATTATTTCACCATGGAACACTGAGTAGAAAAGAAATAGAAATGTTAGCCAACCTGGCATCTCTGTACAGCAATATATCTAGTTTATGTTCTGTGTGAAATGAAATTTTTTAATGCTTTTAAGATATCAAAATAAATTGTGTAGACAGGTAGTATCTTGGGGGTTCTACCTGGTGGCTGGTATTATGGGTGGAGGGAATTATATACACAATAAAGTGGATTTATAAGGTCTAGGAATTGCCTAATCCAATATATTGGGAGCAATCAGTTGAATGATATAGGCTGAGTGAATTTAGGCGTATGAATAACAGTCCAGTTAATACAAAGAAATTATTCTCAGGAGTAGGTAGGAAAAATGTTAGATCATTTCTAACTTCCATCGTATTACATAGGCATGGACTTCAAATTTCAGAGCAGTTGACTTGTATTTCCCAACCCAAAGTAAGCTTTGTCTGGGAAAATTCTTTTGAAAACAATGGGTCTGAGCTCACAGACCTCAGTGTGTGTGTGTGTGTGTGTGTGTGTGTGTGTGTGTGTGTGTGTGTG
>NW_024412403.1:50251450-50328878 GCF_014898765.1 Herpailurus yagouaroundi | reverse complement strand
GTGTGTGTGTGTGTGTGTGTGTGTGTGTGTGTGTGTGTGTGTGTGTGTATACACACCCAAAAATAACTTGGGTCCCTTGTCTCCAGAGATGTATCTAGTCAGAAGTTGCTATAGCTGATGTCAAAGAGGTTGCTGCCTGTGTTCTCCTCTAAGAGTTTGAAGGTTTCCTGTCTCACATGTAAGGTCTTTCATCTATTTTGAATTTATTTTTGTTTATGGTGTAAGAAAGTGGTCCAGTTTTCCCAACACCATTTGTTAAAGAGACCATCTTTTCTCACTGGATATTCTTTCCTGCTTTGTTGAAAATTAGTTGACCATATAGTTGTGGGTTCATTTCTGGGTTTTCTATTCTGTTCTATATTGATCTATATGTCTGCTTTTGTACCAGTACCATACTGCCTTTATCACCACAGTTTTGTAATATACAATCCAGAATTGTGATGCCTCTAACTTTGCTTTTCTTTTTCAAGATTGCTTTGGCTACTCAGGGTCTTTTGTGATTCCACACAAATTTTAGGATTGTTTGCTCCAGCTATGTGAAAAATGCTGGTGATATCTTGATAGGGATTGCATTAAATGTATAGATTGTTTGGGGTAGTATGACATTTTAGCAATATTTGTTCTTCCAATCCATGAGCATGGAATGTTTTTCCATTTCCTTGTGTCTTCTTCAATTTCTTTCATAAGTGTTCTACAGTTTTCAATGTACAGATCTTTTATCTCTTTGGTAAAATTTATCTTAGGGTTAGGTATCTTAAGGTTTTGGTGCAATTGCAAATGGGATCAATTCCTTGATTTCTCTTTCTACTACTTCATTATTGGTGTATAGAAATGTAACAGATTTCTATATATCTATTTTCTATGTTGCAACTTTACTGAATTCATGTATCAGTTATTGCAATTTTTTGGTGGAGTCTTTCAGGTTTTCTGCATACAGTATAATGTTGTCTGTAAAAAGCAAAAATGAGCTATTGGGACTTCATCAAGATAAAAAGCTTCCAACAGTGAAGGAAACAATCAACAAAACAGGCAACCTACAGAATGGAAGAAGATATGTGCAAATGACATATCTGATAAAGGGTTAGTATCCAAAACATATAAAGAATTTTTCAAACTCAACACCCCCCCCAAAAAAAAAAACAAAAAATAATCAAGAAAGGGGCTGAAAACATAAATGGACATTTTTCCAAAGAAGACATCCACATGGCTAACAGACAAATTAAAAGATGCTCATCATTACTCATCATCAGGGAAATAGAAATCAAAACCACGATGAGATACTACCTCACATCTGTCAGAATGGCTAAAATTAACAACATAAGAAACAACAGATGTTGGCAAGGATGCAGAGAAAGGGGAACCCCCTTACACTGTTGGTGGGGATGCAAACTGGTGCAGCCGCTCTGGAGAACAGTATGGAGGTTCCTCAAAAAGTTAAAAATAGAAATATTCTACAATCCATCAAATTGCACTCCTAGGTATTTACCCAAAGGGTACAAAAACACTGATTCATAGGGACACGTGCACCCAGTGTTTATAGCAGCATTACTTACAATAGCCAAATTATGGAAAGAGCCCAAATGTCCATTGACTGATGAATGGATAAAGAAAATGGAATATACTCAGCCATCAAAAAGAATGAAATCTTGCCATTTGCAATGATGTGGATGGAGCTAGAATGTATTATGCTAAGTGAAATAAGTCAGTCAGAGAAAGACAAATAGCATATGATTTCACTCATGTAGAATTTAAGAAACAAACAGATGAACTTAAGGGAAGGGGAAAAAAAACAGAGGGAAGCAAACCATAAGATACTCTTGATAGAGAACTGAGGGTTAATGGAGAAAGGTGGGCAGGGATAAGCTGAATGGGTGATGGGTATTAAGGAGGGTATTTGAGGGGCGCCTGGGTGGCGCAGTCGGTTAAGCGTCCGACTTCAGCCAGGTCACGATCTCGCGGTCCGTGAGTTCGAGCCCCGCGTCAGGCTCTGGGCTGATGGCTCAGAGCCTGGAGCCTGTTTCACATTCTGTGTCTCCCTCTCTCTCTGCCCCTCCCCCATTCATGCTCTGTCTCTCTCTGTCCCAAAAATAAATAAATGTTGAAAAAAAAATAAAAAAAAAAAGGAGGGTATTTGTGTTGAACACTGGGTGTTATGTGTAAGTGATGAATTACTAAATTCTGCTCCTAAAATATTACGCTAATGTTAACTAAGTGAAATTTAAATAAAATCTTGAAACAACAACAAAAAATAATAACTTGGAAAATTACACTGCTAATAGCAGGAAAGATAGCATGATTTTCCCTCTTTTAAAAAAAATTTAATGTTTATTTTTGAGAGAGAGAGAGACAGAGCATGAGCAGGGGAGGGACAGAGAGAGTGAGAAACAGGTTGGAAGCAGGCTCCAAGCTCCAAGCTGTCAGCACAGAACCCAGTGCAAGGCTTGAATTCACAGACCTTAAGATCGCGAAGTTGGAAGCTTAACTGACTGAGCCACTCAGGCACCCCTCCCTCTGTTTCTATTCTTTGACTATTTTTCTCTAAGATACTTTGACTTTCTCCTATTAATCCATAGTATCTGTTAAATGTTTTGTGGATATTTTTGCCAATCCATATTTTGTCTTAACAATTGTGGGGGCTTTTTATTAAAACTTTCTCAGTATCATTTGCTCAACCAAAATTTAAGAGCACAATTTTAATGTCAAATCTGTCCATTTTTATTTATGCATTTCCCTCACACATGGTTAAACACACTACTTTCTCCTAAATTATTTTTTAATATTTTTACCATGTTTCTTCATTTATAGCTTTAATTTGTCTGGAATTTGTTGTATGGATTGAAGTAAAAAAAAAATCTCTAAGAACATGAAAAGATGCTCACCATCCTAACTTCACCAAAAGGAAAATTATAGCAATGTGACATACCATATTGTTCAAATGACAGTGGCAAAAATTATAGGGTAATTATAGGATAATACCACCCCTGCTGGTTAGCATATCTGTAAGTATGGTTGATAGACCTGTGATCTGCTGTAGCCTTTGGAAATATAATCTGACAACATGTTTTGTTTTGGGAATCTGACACTTCAAAATTTGAAAAAACACTGATACTGATACATAAAATTTTTAAAGGAAGCAAAATTTCAAGCAACACTGGTTTTTCATTTTGTTTTGTTTTTGCTTTGTTTTGCTTTCAGGGCCAGGCACTGAAGTTTTTATTTTTTTTAAGTTTACTATTTTTTTACTTTAATTCCAGTATAGTTAACATAGTGTTGTATTAGTGATGTACATTTATCATCCAGATAAGTGTACTTTTAATCCCCTTCACCTATTTCAACCATCCCCCTACCCACCTCCCCACTGTAAACCCTGTTCGTTCTCTGTAATTAAGAGTCTGGTTTTTGGTTTGTCTCTTTTTATTTTCCTTTGCTCACTTGTTTTGTTTCTTAAATTCCACATAGGAATGAAATCATATGGTATTTGTCTTTCTCTGACTTATTTTGCTTAGCATTATACTTTCTAGATCCATCTGTGTTATTGCAAATGGAAAGATTTCATTCTCTTTTATGGCTAAACAATATATAATATATATGTGCATATATATAACATATACCATATATATACACATATATGTGTGTGTGTGTGTGTATATATATATGTGTGTGTGTGTGTGTACACATCTTCTTTATCCATTCATCTATCAAAGTATACTTACACTGCTTCCATAAGTTGGCTATTGTAAATAATACTGCAATAAACATAGGAATGCATATATCCCTCCAAATTACTGGTTTTATATTCTTTGGATAAATACCCAGTAGTCAAGGAGCACTGTTTCATAACAGTGAAAACATCTGTGTGTTTGTCATCTGATAGAAGGACTTGTGTGCCCCCAGTTTATATGGAAGGTGATTCCAGAGACAAAAATGAAGGAAGAGGGAGAGAAAAGATAGAAAAGCCAAAATAAGAGTGGAATTTGATCATCTCTGAGAGCAATAAGCCCTTGATTTTGCCGTGTAAATAACTTACAAAATTGTCCACTGAGGTTGGATATGGGAGAATGACCATTAAAGAAGCTCTAGAAGGGGAAAAAAAAAAAAAAAAAAAAAAAAAAGCAAAGAGATTCAAGGCACATGCTTGAAGCAACATACTGTGAGTTTAAGCTGATTCTGCATTTGCATGGAATCATCCACTTCAAGTGTGGCTGAAATCAGAGGTGGCCTTAGGGGACGTGGTATGAGACTCTTGATACAATACCTATCAGTAAGTAAATTATTGAATAAGTTATACTATATAAATTATATGGAAGATGATATAGCCATTTAAAAATGAATGTGATACATATATACTGACCTAAAAAGATGTCAATGATATAGTAGTAAGTAAACTGTGGATCAACTTGTATTTTCATTATCTCACCTTTAAAATTAAAAATATTAAAGGAGTGGGGCACCTGGGTGACTCAGTCGGTCAAGCGTCCGACTTCAACTCAGGTCCTAATCTCGTGGTTCATGGGTTTGAGCCCCCATCCGGGCTCAGAGCCTGGAGCCTGCTTTGAATTCTGTGTCTCCCTCTCTCTCTCTCTGCCCTTCCCCTTCTCTCAAAAAATAAACATTTAAAAAAATTTTAAGATTAGGTGTGTGTGTGTGTGTGTGTGTGTGTGTGTGTATGCAAATTTATTGTATATTCTTATATGGATATAAAGTCTAGAAGAATACACACCAAACTGTTATTTGTTAACTCAGAGACTGGGAGTGGAAGAGAGGAAATTATTAAGCATATCTTTAAACTACATTGTCTAAATTGTTGCCCAAAAATACATGACTTATGTTTTACAAAAAATTAATAAAGAGACACTAAAATCCAACTAATACATTCCTAATTTGAGCTTTATTGCCACTTTATTCCTTCCAGCTTTCTCTGGAAGGAAGTCTGTTGTTTTGCTGAACAGTCATAATTCTTAACTGTTAGTAAAAATCACTCCAGTTTTAAGCCATTCTACCTACTTTCTTTTATTTGTTCTATTTCTACTCCATAGATTGGCACTGTTCAATATAGCAGCCACCAGCACATGTACTATTAAGTATTTGAAATGGGCTAGTCCAAAAAGAAATGGATTTTCAGTGTAAAATATACACCAGGTTTCAAAGACTTAGTACAAAAAAATGTAGATATCTCACTAATAAACTTTTATTGATTATATGTTGAAATAATATTTTAGATATGTTGAGTGGCACCTGGGTGGCTCAGTCAGTTAAGCATCCAACTCTTGACTTCAGCTCAGGTCATGATCTCAAAGTTCCTGGGATCAAGCCCTGCATCAGACTCCATGCTGAAAGTTCAGAACCTGCTTGAGATAATCTCTCTCCTCTCTCTGCCCCTCCCCCTGTGCTCACTCTCTTTCAAAATAAACAAACATTTAAAAAAATATTTTGGATATGCTGAGTTAAATAAAATATATTAAAATTCGGGGCACCTGGGTGGCTCAGTCAGTTAAACACCAATTTTGGTTCAGGTCATGATCCAGTTCATGAATTCAAGCCCCACTTTGGGTTCTGTGCTGACAGCTCAGAGCCTGGAGCCTGCTTCAGATTCTGCATCTCCTTCTCTCTCTGCTCCTCCCCCGCTCGCTCATTCATTCATTCATTCATTCATTCTCTCTCTCTCCTTCCCTCCCTCAAAAATAAATAAACATTAAAATTAATTTCCCCTTGCTTTTTGAATGTGAATACTAGAAAGTTTAAAATTGTGTATGTGGTTTGTAGCACCAATGGACAGTGCTGCCCTAGAAGAACATTACTTTTTCTTCAAGTCAATGATTCAATCTTTGCTTATTAGAGTCATACCTGAAGATTCTACAATCATCTCTCAGCTATTGTCTTGGTTTCCATACTCCAAGAAGTAAATGACATGAGAAACATTCAATAAAGACATGATGTTGTTGAGTTGAATAAGGCTTTGGAACCTAGGAAGACGTGCTTTGCAGAAAAGAGCTGTCATCAGAAGAAAATACTACAAAGGATTTGGTGATTAAGAAGTCATTAGTGTTCTTGAAAGCAATATATTCTTCAAGATGTGTAGGATCAAGTCAGACTATATGAGGTTAATAAGGGAGTAGGTGGTGATTAGGTAGAGGTTGTAAACTTAAATTCCTTTGTTAGCAGGGATACAAAGATAGTAGGTTTGGTAAACCAGAGAAATTTTAAAATAAAAAGACTTAAATATACATTTTATAAAGAGAGATACAATTCCTGAGCCTTACTCCATCACTACAATCACTTCATGTCCCTCTTTTTTCCCTTTCAGTGGTTTTTTTTAATGTTTATTTATTTACTTTGAGGGAGAGAGAGAGAGATGTGTGCTCGCACAAGCAGGGAAGGGGCAGAGAGAGAGAGAGAGAGAGAGAGAGAACCCCAAACAGGCTTCTCACTGTCAGTGCAGAGCCTGAGGCATGGTTCAATCTCATAAACTGTGAGTTTATGACCTGAGCTGAAATCAAGAGCTGGACTCCCAACCAACTGAGCCATGCAGGCATCCCCCTTTTAATGGGCTTTTAATCAGTCAAACAATTAACAATACCAGAAATTAACAGATTTCCTGAAGTTGAAAAATACCAAATAACTTTACCCTTTTTCCATTTGAGTCCATCTTTCAAAGCAATACAGGTGATGCAGTGCTCAGCCTAGGGGGCACCATGTACATAGGCAGCCCTGATTCAAACTGGTGGATGTCAGCAATGGGTAGAGGTTGAGGAAGAAATAAGATCCACGAATAGGGAGTAATAGGAATAAGAATAATAGTGTCACAATATCTGTTGCCCACACTAATTGATAATTTTAAAAAATCTAAGTTAGATAAGAGAAAAACTTCATTACTTTGGTCTTGGCAATGATTTCTTGGAGACAGCACCAAAAGCACAGGAAACAAAAGCAAAGATAGTTAAGTGGGATGGCATCAAACCAAAAGGTTTCTGCACAACAATCAACAGAGTGTAAGGGCAACATACTAAGTGGGAGAAAATATCTGCAATCCACATATCTGAAAAAGGATTAATATCCAAAATACATACGGGATCCTACTGCTCAGGCAAAGGACTTGAATAGACATTTTTTAAAAGATGTTCGGGGTGCCTGGGTGGCGCAGTCGGTTAAGCGTCCGACTTCAGCCAGGTCACGATCTCGCGGTCTGGAAGTTCGAGCCCCGCGTCAGGCTCTGGGCTGATGGCTCAGAGCCTGGAGCCTGTTTCCGATTCTATGTCTCCCTCTCTCTCTGCCCCTCCCCCGTTCATGCTCTGTCTCTCTCTGTCGCAAAAATAAATAAATGTTGAAAAAAAAATTAAAAAAATATATATATAAATAAATAAATAAATAAATAAATAAAAGATGTTCAAGTAGTCAACAGGTATATGAAAAGATTCTCAGTAGCCAGCACTACCTTGATTCCAAAATCAGACAAAGACCCCACTAAGAAAAAGGAGAACTATAGAGCAATTTCCCTGATGAACATGGATGCAAAAGTTCTCAACAAGATACTAGCAAACCAAATCCAACAATACATTAAAAGAATTATTCACCATGATCAAGTGAGGTTTATTCCTGGGCTGCAGGGCTGGTTCAATATTCACAAATAAATCAACGTGATACACCACATTAATAAAAGAAAGGATAAGAATGACATTGTCCTCTCAATAGATGCAGAAAAAGCATTTGACAAAATACAGCATCTTTTCTTGATAAAAACCCTCAAGATAGCAGGGATAGAAGAAACATGCCTCAAGATCATAAATGCCATATATAAAAGACCCACAGCTAATATCTTTCTCAATGGGGAAAAGCTCAGAGGTTTCCCCCCAAGGTCAGGAACATGACAGGGATGTTCCTTCTCACCACTGTTGTTCAATATAGGGTTGGAAGTCCTAACTGCAGCAATCAGACAACAAAAAAATAAATAAAAGGCATTCAAATTGTCAAGGAAGAAGCTACACTTTCATTCTTCGCAGACAACATGATACTCTGTGGAAAACCAAAAATACTCCACCAAAGAACTGCTAGAACTGATAACATGAATACAGCAAAGTCACAGGATATAAAATCAATATACA
This sequence comes from Herpailurus yagouaroundi, assembly GCF_014898765.1. NCBI lineage: Eukaryota > Metazoa > Chordata > Mammalia > Carnivora > Felidae > Herpailurus > Herpailurus yagouaroundi. The sequence goes on along the minus strand of NW_024412403.1, from coordinate 50,320,779 downwards.
AAAATCTGTGACATTTCTATACACCAACAATGAAGCAACAGAAAGAGAAATCAAGGAATCAATCCCATTTACAATTGGACAAAACACCATAAGATACCTAGGAATAAACTTAACCAAAGACGTAAAAGATCTATACACTAAAAACTATAGAAAGCTGATGAAAGAAATTTAAGAGGACACAAAGAAATAGAAAAACATTCCATTCTCATGGATTAGAAGAATAAGTATTGTTAAAATGTCGATACCACCCAATGCAATCTACATATTCAATGCAATCCCTACGAAAATAATACCAGAATTCTTCACAGAGCTAGAACAAACAATCCTAAAATTTGTATGGAACCAAAAAAGATCCCCTAATAGTTACATTGAAAAAAAAAAAAAACCCCAAAGCTGGAGTTTAAGCTCTATTACAGAATTATAATCACTAAGACAGTATGGTCCAAAAACAGACACATAGATCAAAATGGAATAGAGAACCCAGAAATGGACCCACAAATGTGTGGCCAAGCAATCTTTCACAAAGCAGGAAATAATATCCAATGGAAAAAAAAGAGTTTCTTCAGCAATTTTGCTGGGAAAACTGGACAGTGACATGCAAAAGAATGAAACTGGACCACTTCCTTAAACCATACACAAAAATAAACTCAAACTAGAGGAAAACATTAAAATCCTAGAGGAGAAACAGGCAACAACTTCTTGACCTGGGCTGCAGCAACTTCTTACTATACATGTCTCTGGAGGCAAGGGAAAACAAAAGCAAAAATGAACTATTGGGACCTTATCTAGATAAAAATCTTCTGCACGGTGAAGGCAACAATCAACAAAATTAAAAGGCAACTTAAGGAATGGGAGAAGATATTTGCAAATGACATATCAGATAAAGGCTTCGTATCCAAAATCTATAAAGAACTTATGAAACTCAACACCCAAAAAATAATGTAGTGAAGAAATAGGCAAAAGATATGAACAGACGCTTTTCAAAAGAAGACATCCAGATGGCTAACACACATGCAAAGATGCTCAACATCACTCATCATCAGGGAAATACAAATCAAAATCATAATGAGATCCTACCTCACACCTATCAGAATGACTAAAATAAACAACTCAGGAAACAACATATGTTGTCAAAGATGTGGAAGAAGAGGAATACTTGTGCACTGCTGGTGGGAATTCAAACTGGTGCAGCTACTCTGGAAAATGGTATGGAGGTTCCTCAAAAAATTAAAACTAGAACTGCCCTATGACCCAGCAATTGCACTACTAGGTATTTATCCAAAGGATACAAAAATGCTGATTCAAAGGGGCACATGCACCCCAATGTTTATAGCAGCACTATAAACAATAGCCAAATTATGGAAAGCGCCCAAATGTCCATCAACTGACAAATGAATAAAGAAGATGTGGTATAGGGGCACCTAGGTGGCTCAGTTAAGCATCTGACTTCAGCTCAGGTCATGATCTCACAGCTCGTGAGTTTACGCCCCTGTGTCAGACTCTGTGGCTAACAGTTCAAAGCCTGGAGCCTGCTTCAGTTTTCCATGGCTTCCTCTCTCTCTCTCTGCCCCTTCCCTGCTTGCACTCTGCCTCTTCTCTCAAAAATAAATAAACATTAAAGGGAAGATGCGGCATAAATATGCAATGGAGGGGGCGCCTGGGTGGCGCAGTCGGTTAAGCGTCCGACTTCAGCCAGGTCACGATCTCGCGGTCCGTGAGTTCGAGCCCCGCGTCGGGCTCTGGGCTGATGGCTCAGAGCCTGGAGCCTGTTTCCAATTCTGTGTCTCCCTCTCTCTCTGCCCCTCGCCTGTTCATGCTCTGTCTCTCTCTGTCCCAAAAATAAATAAACGTTGGAAAAAAAAAATTTTTTTTTTAAAATAAATATGCAATGGAGTATTACTTGATGATCAAAAAGAATGAAATCTTGCCATTTGCAACAATGTGGATTGAACTACAGTGTGTTATATGAAATGAAATAAGTCGGTCAGAGAAAGGTAAATATGATTTCATTCATATGTGGAATTTAAGATACATAACAGATGAACATAGGGGAAGGGAAGGAAAATAATATAAAAACAGAAAAGGAGGCAAACCATAAGAAACTCTTAAATACAGAGAACAAACTGAGGGTTGCTGGAGGGGAGGTGTGGGGGGTATGGGCTAAATGGGTGACGGGCCTTAAGGAGGGCATTTGTTGGGATGAGCACTGGGTGTTATATGTAAGTGATGAATCACTAAATTCTTCTGAAATCATTATTACACTATATGTTAACTCACTTGGATTTAAACAAAATTTAAATATTAAAAAAAAGAAAAGATGCTCAGCATTACTAACCATCAGGAAATGGAAATCAAAAACCGCAATTAAAAAAAAAAAGAAAAGAAAACCACCACAATTAGATATCACCTCACACCTGCTAGGATAGCTATTCTCAAAAAAACAAAGCATAAACAAGGGTTACAAGGATGTGGAATGACTGAAACTCTGTTCACTATTGTAGGAACATAAAGTGGCACAGCTACTATGAAAAATGGTATGCAGGTTCCTCAAAAAATTAAAAATGGAACTACTGTATAATCCAGCTCCCTCTTTTGTGTATATATCCAGAATTGAAAAAAGAAATGAAATAAGGATCTCAAAGAGAGTTCTGCACAATCCCATGTTCACTGCAGAATTATTCACAATAACCATGATATGGAAGAAACCTAAATGTCCATTGATGAACGGATAAAGAAAATGTGTTATATATATACAATGGAATATTATTCAGCCATTAGAAAAGGAAATCCTGTCACATGAGTCAACATGAATTCACCTTAAGGACATTATGATACATGAAATATACCAGTCACAGAAGGATAAATACTTAATAATTCCATTTATATGAGATATCTAAAGTAGTTAAACTCATAGCAGCACAAAGTAGAATGATACATGCCAGGGGATAGGGGCAAGGGATTTAGAAGGGTGGTTGTTCAATAGATATGAAGTTTCAGTTATACAAGATGAAAAGTTCTTAACATCTGCTATAACAACACTGTGCTTACAGTTAACAATACTGCACTTACACTTAGAAATTTGTTATGAGGGCATATCTCACATTGTATGTTTTTTTTTACCACAATAAAAAAAGAATATATTGTCTTTCTCTGTATGGCTTATTTCAGATACCATATGTTTTCACTCTTATGTGGATCCTGAGAAACTTAACAGGAACCCATGGGGGAGGGGAAGAAAAAAAAAAAATAGAGAGGTTAGAGTGGGAGAGAGCCAAAGCATAAGAGACTCTTAAAAATGGAGAACAGGGGCGCCTGGGTGGCTCAGTTGGTTAAGCGGCCGACTTTGGCCCAGGTCATGATCTCGCGGTCCGTGAGTTCAAGCCCCGCGTCGGGCTCTGTGCTGACGGCTCAGAGCCTGGAGCCTGTTTCAGATTCTGTGTCTCCCTCTCTCTGGCCCTCCCCCATTCATGCTTTGTCTCTCTCTGTCTCAAAAATAAATAAACGCTAAAAAAAAAATTTTTTTTTTTAAAAATGGAGAACTGAGGGCTGATGGGGGGTGGGAGGGAGGGGAGGGTGGGTGATGGGTATTGAAGAGGGCATCTTTTGGGATGAGCACTGGGTGTTGTATGGAAACCAATTTGACAATAAATTTCATATATTTAAAAAATAAAATAAAAAACTAAGATTCAGAGAGGCTAAAAAAAAAAAGAATATATTGGATTTTTCACAATTTAATCTGTGGTCTTTTCCTCATGAAACTTGTTGTTCAATTCCCTTGGTATACAAATATTCAAATTGATATGTTGCTCAAATCTTTGTAAACATAGGGGTTCATGTGTCCTTTTGAATTAGTGTTTTTGTTTTTTTCTTTTATTTCCCTTGCCTCAGGAGACATACCTAAAAAATTGTTGCCATGGCCAATGTCACAGAAATTACTACCTGTGCTCTCTTCTAGGATTTTTATGGATTCAGGTCTCCCATTTAGGTCTTTAATCCATTTCAAGTTTATTTTTGTGTATGGTGTAAGAAAGTGGCCCAGTTTCATTTCAGTATATAGTTGACCAGTTTTCCCAAGACCATTTGTTGAAGAGAGTATCTTTTTCCTGGCAACTATTCTTGCCTCTTTTGTCAAAGATTAATTGACTATGTAATTGTGGGTGTAATTCTGGTCTTTCTATTCTGTTCTATTGATATGTCTATTTTTGTACCATATGGTTTTAATTGCTACAGCTTTTTGGTAGAATTTGAAATTTGAAATTGTGACACCAGTTTTGTTCTTTTTCAAGATGGCTTTGGCTATTTGGTTCCACACGTATTTTAGGATTGTTTCTGTTCTGTGAAAAATGCTGTTGGTATTTTGATAAAGATTGCATTAAATCTGTAGGTTGCTTTGGGTAGTTTGCACATTTTAACAATATTTGTTCTCTCAATCCATGAGCATGGAATATCTCTCCATTTCTTTCTGTCATCTTTAAATTCTTTCACCGGTCTTAAAGTTTTCAGAGGACAGGTCTTCACACCCTTTTTTAAGTTTATTCCTAGGTATCTTATTTTTGGTGCAATTATAAATGGGACTGCTTTATTTTTTAAATTTGTTTTAATGTTTATTGATTTTTGAGAGAGAGTGCAAGCAGGGGAGGGGCAAAGAGAAAGGGAGACACAGATATCAAAGCAGGCTCCAGGCTCTGAGCTGTCAGCACAGAGCTCCAAACAGGATTCAAAGTCACAGACCTAAGCCGAAGTCAGATGCTTAACTGATTGAGCCACCCAGGCACCCCACATGAGATCGCTTTATTAATTTCTCTTTCTGCTACTTCATTGTTAGTGTATAGAAAAGTAACAGATTTCTGTACATTGATTTTGTATCCTGTGACCTTACTGAATTCATTTATCAGTTCTAGTAGTTTTTGGTGGAGTCTTTGTGGTTTTCTAGATACAGGATCATGGCATCCGCAAATAGTCCAAGTTTTACTTGCTCCTTGCCAAATTGGATGCTTTTCTTTGACTGCTTTGGCTAGGACTGCCAGTATCATTTTGAATAAAAGGGGTAAGAGTGGACATCCTTGTCTTGTTCTTGATCTTAAGGGGAAAACTCTCAGGTTTCACCATTGAGTAGGATGTTTGTTAGCTGTGGGTTTTTCATACATGGCCTTTGTTATGTGGAAGTATGTTCCCTCCAAACCTACTTTGTTGAGGATTTTTACCAAGAATAGATGTTGTACTTTGTCAAAGAGTTTTTTCTGCATCTGTTGAAATTATCATATGGTTTTTAGTCTTTCCCTATTGATATGATGTATCACGTTGATTTGTAGATATTAATTCATGTTTGCATCCTTAGAATAAATCCCACTTAGTCATGGTGAATAACTAATGCATTGTTGGACTCTGTTTGCTAATATTTTCTTGAGGACTTTTGCTGCTATGTTCATCAGAAATATTGGCCTCTAGCCCTGTGTTTTTGTGGTGTTGATTATACATTATGTTATGTATATGTATGTTAATTACACTTCAATTAAAAAAAAAGGAACACAATCCTGTTATCCATCTATCTTCTTACCAACACAATGATATAATTCTTTGGTGGCAGAAAAGCCTGCTGACACACGGCACATTTTGTCCATCCTCTTATTTTCCTTAAACTTTTATTCAGCATTGACACAGAACGCACCACAACTTAAAAGTATAATGGTGTTGATAATTTGAGTGAGAAACAAAATAAGTTGTTCTTACATTTATAGAAAAGTTCCTTGAAATTTCCTAAGATACCTGCAATTATTCACGTACACATTCTCTTCTTGAGAAATCCAACATCATTCTGGTTTCTGTTTCACTGTATGTGTCATTAACTTTTGACCTTTCTTTTCTTTCTCGTATTCTCTGGAAGATTTTAAGATCTGCTCTTTATTCCCAGGGTTCTGAAATTTCACAATGACATGATTTGGTATGCAGTTTGTTTTCACTGTTATTTGAGGCACTTGGCAAAACTTGTTTTTTGTTTTTTGTTGTAATGTTTCTTTATTTTTGAGAGAGAGAAAGAGAGACAGAGTGTAAGCGGGGAAGGGGCAGAGAGAGAGAGAGAGAGAGGGAGACACAGAATCCAAGGCAGACTCCAGGCTCTGAGTTGTCAGCACAGAGCCCAATGTAGGGCTCGAAATCACAAACTGTGAGATCATGACCTGAGCCACAGTCGGACGTTTAACTGACTGAGCCACCCAGGCACCCCTGGTTTTTTTCTTTTTTCTTTTTTCTTTTTTTAAAGAAGAGAGAGCATGAGTGGGGGTGGAGGCAGAGGGAGAGAGAGAATCTTAAGCAGGTTCCATGCTCAGCAAGGATCCCAATGTAGGGCTCAATCCCATGATCCTGGGATCATGACCTGAGCCAAAATCAAGAGTCCAATGCTCAAGTGACTGAGCCACCCAGATACCCCTTGGCAAAACTTTTTAATCTTATTTTCTTATATTATTTCTTCCACGCTTTTCTTCCTTCCATGTGTTTGTTACGTGTTTTGAGATCTTGAACCACTTGGACTATTTGTCTATTTATTCTGTTGTCCCATGCCTTCCATCTTCCTGTTGTTTTTTTGTTCATTTGGGTTTTCTTGTTGTTATTCTATTTTCCGGGAAATTTACTACATTAGTGTGCTAGGGCTGCCATAACAAAATGCCACATAATGGGTGGTTTAAACAATGGAAACTTATTTCCTCTAAGTTCTGGAGGCTCGAAGTCCAACGTCTAGTTGCTGGTGGGGTTTCCTCTGAGGCCTCTATCCTTGGCATGCAGATAGCATCCCTCTTGCTGCCTCTTCACATGGCTGTCACTACACACACACACACACACACACACACACACACACACACACACACCTGGTGTCTATGTGTTCTAATCTCCTTGTGTCATATGCACACCAGTCGTATTGAATTAGAGCACATCCTAAGCACTTCATTTAACTTGATTACCTCTTTGAAGCCATATTTCCAAATGCAGTCATATTCTGAAGTACTACACATTAGGGCTTAACATATAAATTTGGTGGGAGGACACAGTTCAGTTTGTGACGTTTACTCAACTTTTCTATCAAACCTTTGGTTTACTTTTTAATTTTTGCTGTCATAATTTTTATATCTAGAGCTTTTTTATTTTCCTAAAATCACTTTTATTGTACCTTGCTCTTGTTCATGGATTTATTATCTTCACTTACCTCTCTAAGAATCCGATCTTTTCTTTCTTCTTTATTTCCTACATTGTCCTTGCTTCCTCAGACTTAATTCCTGTTAGTTTTTCCTCAAATATCTGAGGATCTCTGACTGTCCATTCACATTTAAGAGGGATTTATTTAAGACACTGAAAAGCTGATGAGAAACTTTGGAAATATGAAAGGCTTGACAGTTGACTTTGCTGTAGGATGGTCAGGTGGAAGCCAGTCTTTTGTGTGGGTAAAGGGAAAGGTGCACATTAGGAAATGAGTGATGAGCAGTGAGCTGTGACCATGAAACACAAGGGTGAGATCATAATAGATTTTCTCGTGATAGTCCCCTGTATGGGGGAGCCCTCAGGTCTCAAAAATTTAATGAACATGAAGAAAGACTCAGTGACAATTACACGGGATTGCTTTTTACATAGTCCAAAGAAATGCAAAGCTTCAAGTTAGCATAAAATTCATAGTCCAGCCAGAAGATAGGAGATCGGGAGGCCTGACTGGGAAAGAACATAAAAATGAGCTTCCTGATGGAGTAGTCATAAGGTGGACAGAATAATGCTGCAAGCTTCCTGTGTTACCCCAAACAAGCCATCATGCTTATCACTGCCATTTTGGTATTAGTCTTTGCTACCTTTGTGCAATGGAGGTAGGGTGAGATGAAGAGAAGAGTTTGTTCTGAACTGCACCTAAGTGTTCTCATAATCATGGGAAAAAACTCAATTTTTAAGAGACTTTTCAAATCTAGGCTAGTCCACATAACCTGCACTGAGTTGTGTTTTTTTTTTAATTTAAATTTTATTTAAATCCAAGTTAGTTAACATACAGTGTAATAATGATTTCAGGAGTAGAATTTAGTGATTCATCCCTTACATTTAACACGCAGTGCTCATCCCAACAAGTGCCCCCCTTAATGCCCATCACCCATCTAGCCCATCCCCCTGCCCAACACCCTTTAGCAACCCTCAGTTTGTTCTCTATATTTAAGAATCTGTTATGGTTTGCCTCCCTCTCTCTTTTTATCTTATTTTTTGCACTGAGGTTTAATAATGTTTTGTCTTTCCCACTTGACTATTCAATTAATATACTTTGTAAACTTTGATTCATTCTCTAAACCCTCATCAGAACTGTAGCAGGAACTAGTCTCTCCATCCCTTAAGGGCACTAAGTGGTAAGGACCTTGCCCAGATCAACAAGCCAGGAGCAGAGGACAGCTCTGTTTCCTTTAAACCTCATTCTATGCCTTTCACACAGAGTGGCAGGGGGCGGGGAGGGGGGGGGTGCTTAGTATTATCTGACAGAGCAGAGCTGCCAAAATCCACCAAAGGAAAACAAGTAAAGAAATGGCCACCTTCAAGTCTTTTCTCATAAAACCTATCTGCTTTGGGGAGAAGAGGAGGAATATTGTGCTCACCCTATCTAAATTTCTTCCTTCTGTGCTCCTATCACTTCACCCTCAAGGCTCCTTAACTTGAAATTGCATTCACCAGAGACCAACCCCCTCCAAAAAAAAGCCTTTGTTCTATGATTAAAGATATAACAGAAAATGCCAATATAGTGAGATTAAAAAATCACATTTACTTTAAATCATACAAAAACGTGTCTGAAGATCCCTTCTAGACTGAGGGGAAAGGGAAAGTTCATCTTATTTGCATTTTATTGTACTATTTTTAAAAGGCAGAGAAAAGACAGAATAAAAAGCAGCAGGCAGCAGTGCAAATGTGCTTGTTTTCAAACTTCAACCACCCCATTTTGCTGGGGCCCAGGCAGTAAGAGGGGCTTTGTACACGTGCAGGTACAGAGAAGTCTCACAAACAACCACTCGGAGTTACTCAGAATCAGGAAACCAAAAAGACAAAGATGGCAAATATTTTCACAGACCACACTTCTGCTTCGTTCTTTTTAACCCATGTGATTAAATAACTTACTGAGAGGTGGTAAGGATTTGGGTTTAAAAAAAAAAAGTTTTGAATTTTTTTAAGATAAACAGCTCACCTGCCCCCATATTCTGAAAAAAAAAAAAATACAGATTATGAGATTTCAAAGAACAATTTTAACTAGGACATGTGGTTTTTCTCTGCTAAAGAGACCTTTGCAAAGAGCTTACTTCATTAAAAAGCAAATTTAAGAGAAAAGAGCCCCACTGGAATAAAGCCCTTAGCAGGGATAGAACTTTTGAGAGCTTGCCTTGATTCCCAAAATCCCCATGAGAAATCACTCCTGGGAATTAAGAGATTGAAAGCATTGTTATTTTGCACGTATATTATGAGTCTCTCCTTGTTTGTAAAGAGGGACAATAACATTGATCTCCTAAGATTGGTATAAGAATTAAATGAGATAACATGTGAAAAGCACGATGCCAGGCACTTAATAAACCATAACTATCTATCATTATTACTTAGTAAGCCACCCATTATCTTCAGACCTCTAGGAACATGACAGTCTGATACTGGATCTAAGGAAGTTAAGCTCAGCCACACCGGTTTTGGAGTCCAGTGAAATCCCCTGTAAAGAGCTCCAGGTAGTCAGGGGCCAACATGACAACACTGATGAAGAAGAGAGGGCACCTGAGTGGCTCAGTCAGTTGAGCATCTGACTTTGGCTCAGGTCATGATCTCACAGTTTAGGAGTCTGATCCCCACATCAGGCGCACTGCTGTCAGCCTACCAACACGGAGCCCGCTTCAGATCCTCTGTCCCCCTCTCTCTGCCCCCCTCTCTCTGCCCCTCCCCTGATTGTACTCTCCCAAAAAATAAATATTAAAATGGTAGAAGAAGACGAAGAAGAAGCAGCAGCAGCAGCAGCAGCAGAAGCTGCAGCGGCCACCAACTATAGGGGAGCTTGAAGACCCACTCAGAAAACTGCTCAAAGCTATCCCTGCTCTTGTTCATTTGCTTAAAAGTTCAGATTATTATTTCAAAAATGTGCCAAATACTCCCCTTAAAACATTTTTAATAGCCTGGAGCCTAGTAACAGACTGAGGGAAAATCCAATCAACTTTTTGGTTCCCAATGCCCCTTAAATCGTTCCTGATGGAAGGGTGTGAAGAATGCTTATTCAAAGCAAATTTGAATGCTGAGACCATCTATCTTCAGTCCCCAGGAATCCCAGGGGTCTTCCTTCCCAATTTTTGTGGGAACAGACAATACTGCCAACACTGACAGACAGATTGCCCTGGGAGTCCAACTCACCAGTGGGTTCATGAGAACTACCACAGCCATGTCATCATCACACATGGGGCGAGCAGACAAGTTACACCAACTGACTCACTAGCGTGGTGCTTAGAAAACAGCAAAGAAAGAGGGCTCCAATGTAGACACTGAGGAATTTAAGGGAGTCCGTGGTTTTAGGGCAGGGTAAGGGTCTGGGAGTACAGGATTATGAAAACTTCCATTGAGGATCTAGAATTTTAATTTTTACTGTGCAAGCAAATCAGATTTCCCAGAAATATCCAGAAAACACAGAATTATCCATCAAGGCCTCTTTCTCCAGTCCAGCCATTAGTTGTATCTGTCTTTCATCAAGCCTCTTCCACCTGCCCCTTCCTTTCCATGACCACCACCCAAATTCAGCATCTCCCATCAAATCCTAACTTAACACTGCCATTTCATAATGTTCTTTCTTCTCCCTTCCAGTCTCCCTCCTTCTCCTCAGGACTCTCTGAAAATCCTCCTACCTGCATGTAATACCATAGCAAGATTCTCAACTAGAACATTCTCACTTTAGAATATCTGAAAGACTGCTGAGGTGGTCCTAAGGGATACGGGAGAATAGTGGTTGACTTGCATGAAAGATTAATTCTTATAAAATAACATCCTCAGAGAAGTCCTCATGTAAAAGCTTGGCCTGCTAATACAGCTGCAGTGTTAGACAAGAGGGTGGTTTTTCGGTATGATTTCAGTCAAATTTTCCTCTGGCAAAGCCCCATGGACTCATGATGGAGTCTCCAAGGAAAAAGGGGTTAAACACACAAACAAAAAGAATTAAGCTCAATATAAAGACAGAAAAGAGATTCTTACCACATCAGGGAAGAAAATAAGGGATTTTGGTGAACTGAGGAAGCAATCATGGTAATGTGGGCCCCGTGAGTGGCATTGGCACTCTACACTGTGTAGCCTCAATGGCAGGAGGTGGAAGCTGGCAGTGATAGGAGGGGTTTTCCCAACATCTTCCCAAAGTCACCAGAAGGTTCTTGGCACCTTTTGCATTTACTTCATAAGAATCAGCAGTCCCAGGAGCAAAGGATCATGTACAACCAAAGCAGAGAAGAACACAGCAAGCTGGGCGTGAGCTGAGAACTCTGCTCATTAGCATGTTGAGATAGTCCCAAGGACCCTACAAATTTACAAAGATTTTTTTGAAGGGAGTTCATAAGGCTACACCTAAGATAGTGAGAACATTTATGCTCTGGCTGTGGTCTTCTCTTTTTACCTTCAGGCTGGGATGGCCTAGGGAAACGTGGTATTTAATCATAAAACAATGCACCAGTATTTGTTAAATGCCTACTATATGTTAGGTACTATGATAAGTACATTTGTATGTAGTTTGTTGATTCTTTACAACAACTCTACAAATCAGGTGTTTTTATACAACTTTTAATTAAAGGTTAAGAAATTGAGGTTCATAGGCTATTAAACTGCCCATCCAGAATCACATAACTGGCCAGGATTGCACCTAGTTCACTTGAACACAGGGCCCTTGCTTTTACCATTATATATGTATTTGTGTAAGAAAAACATCTTCCACAGCTACCTGATACCAAATGGATAACATCAAAATATGAATGATTTGCTAGCATTCTACTTTAAGTATTGTCTCCTGAAAAGGCTCTGTTCATCACTAAATATAAACAGGCCAAATTTAGAGAACCATTATGTTACTTTTGCAAAAACATTTTCTGTGCAGGAAGGAACACAGAGCAAAAGAGAATAGTTGGCAGGTCCTAGACAACTGTGAATTCTCTTATCTATACCATCAGTGAAATTCTAGGTTTGCGTTACGGTGAATGAGAATGAAATGAATGGGCCTTGTGCCCATGCAAACTTCGGGTGAGTGTGCTGCCTCTGAGATGCAGTGTCCATTGGAAACACAATGCATTTTTTTAAATATGAAATTTATTGTCAAACTGGTTTCCATACAACACCCAATGCTCATCCCAAAAGGTGCCCTCCTCAATACCCATCACCCACCCTCCCCTCCCTCCCACCCCCTGTCAACCCTCAGTTTGTTCTCAGTTTTTAAGAGTCTCTTATGCTTTGGCTCTCTCCCTCTCTAGCCTCTTTTTTTTTACTTCCCCTCCCCCATGGACTTCTGTTAAGTTCCTCAGGATCCACAAAAGAGTGAAATAATCCAATGAAAAAATGGACAGAAAACATGAATAGACACTTCTCGAAAGAAAACATCCACATGTCCAACAGCACATGAAAAGATCCTCAACGTCGCTCCTCATCAGGGAAATACAAATCAAAACCACACTCAGATATCACGTCACGCCAGTCAGAGTGGCCAAAATGAACAAATTAGGAGACTACAGATGCTGGAGAGGATGTGGAGAAACAGGAACCCTCTTGCACTGTTGGTGGGAATGCGGCTGGTGCAGCCACTCTGGAAAACAGTGTGGAGGTTCCTCAAAAAATTAAAAATAGATCTACCCTATGACCCAGCAATAGCACTGCTAGGAATTTACCCAAGGGATACAGGAGTGCTGATGCATAGGGGCACTTGTACCCCAATGTTTATAGCAGTACTTTCAACAATAGCCAAATTATGGAAAGAGCCTAAATGTCCATCCACTGACAAATGGATAAAGAAATTGTGGTTTATATACACAATGGAATACTAGGTGGTAATGAGAAAGAATGAAACATGGCCTTTTGTAGCAACATGGATGGAACTGGAGAGTGTTATGCTAAGTGACATAAGTCATACAGAGAAAGACAGATACCATATGGTTTCACTCTTATGTGGATCCTGAGAAACACAATTCATTCTTTGACCTTAGGGGAAACAGATCCTATTTGATACAGCACATATTTGAGTAATCCCAGGATCTACCTCTAAAGTCTCTGCTGCAGTGATAGGGCAGCACTCCTGAAGTGAACAGAATTGTGTTTCTTTGTGTTAAGTGTACATAGAAAGAAAGACAAGTATGTGTGTCAATGGTAGAAGTAAACAGAGTGTGAAGTTGAAGAAGTTGGTCCCTGAGGTGTCTCACAGATATCTCAAACTCATCTTAGTCAAAATTAATCTCACCACCTTGCTCCCTAGTCTTGTCCTTCTTCCTGGGCGTTTGAGCTCAGTAAATGTCTCCCACATCAACTCATTTGTCCAACCCTAAAAACCAGTGATCAAAAATGGTTTGTCTCTGCCTTTCTACTCACATCTACTCAGTCATGGAATCTTTAGTTCTCATCTTCTAATTCTTTCTCAAACCTTCCTTCTGACTTCAACCTCACTTATACTACCTGAATTAAAGTCACCATTATCTCTTCCCTGATTTGCAGAAAATTTTTTCAACTGGTCTTTCTTCATCCTATGTTTGGACCCATTAAACCATTCTCCAAGGACATCAAAGGTAGTCTCATATTTTTTAAATTTTAATTGTGGTCAAATACCCCAAAAAATATATACCACTTTAAAACCATTTTTAAGTGTTCAGTCATTAAATATGTTCACATTGTTCTGCATTATTACCACCAATTACCCACAGAATTCTTTTCTTCTTGCAGAACTGAAATTCCTTACCTATCAAACAATAACTCCCCATTCCCTCCTCCCCCTAGCACCAGGCAGCCATCATTGCATCTCCTGTTTCTAAGGGTTTGCACTTATTTGGGGTACCTATAATAGTCAATCATCCAGTATTTGTCTTTTTGTGACTGGCTTATTTCACGTAATGCACTCAAGTTTTATCCATGTTGCAGTATGTTCAGAATCTATTTTCTTTTTTAGGCCCAAATAATGCTCCACTGTGTGTATACATTACACTTTATTTATCCATTCATCTGTAGATAGACATTTGGGTTGCTTCCACCATTTGGCGATGTGAATAATACAAGTGTACAGCTCTCTCTTCAAGTCCCTGCTTTCAATTCTTTTTGATATGTACCCAGAAGTTTAACTGCTAGATCACATGGTAATCAAATTTCATTTTTTGAGGCTTTGTCATACTGTTTCCATAGCTACTTCCCTATTTTATATTCCCACTAACAGTGCACAAGTTTTCCAATTTCTCCGTGGTCTCACCAACACTTGTAATTTGGGGGGTTTTTGATAGTAGCCATCCCAAAGGTTGGGATCTCACCGAGGTTTTGATTTGCATTACTCTAATGATTAGTGATGTCAAGCATCTTCTCATGTGCTTATTGGAACTTTGTGTATCTTTTTTTTTTTTTTTTGAGAAATGTCTATTCAAGACCCATTTTTCTAATTGAGCCACTTGTTTTTTTGTTGTTGAAGTATAACCTCATTTTTATCTCCCACTGTAATTTTAAATTTCCAAGTATAGTTCTATCAGATTCCATTTATTTATACTTTAAGGCCATGTTTAAGGTACATACCAGTTAAAGACTGCCCCATCTTTTTAGTAGCTTATTCCTTTTAGCAGTGTGAAATGCCAACTTGTCTTCTTGAAAATGTTTTGCCCTGAATTTTATTATCTGTAATTCTAACATTCCTGTACTAGATTTTTACTAGATTTTTACTATTGCTGATACTAATTGCCTGGTATATTCTTTTAACAGCATCACTGAGGTTTAAATGACATATGCAACAGCACATATTTAATGTATACAATTTGATGAGTTTGGATAGATATACACACACATGAAATGACCACCATATCTATCACCATCAATAGTTTCCTCTTGACCCTTCATGGAATTTGGTTGGGGGAGGGGGAGGGGGAGGAAATACTTAACATGAGACCAACCTTCTTTTAAAATATAATTTTAATAAATTTTATTTTTAGAGCACTTTTAGGTTCACAGCCAAATTGAACAAAAGGCCTATGTTTTTGCATCCCTGGATTTTCAAACTTTCAGGAATTTTTTTTAAATGGGTCTCTTTTTACCAGCATACAGCTTGATTTTTAAAAATCCAATCTGTGACACCCTGTCTTCTATTCATAAAACAAATGCCAGCACATGCAAGACTTGATGGCAAGGGTTTAGGGATAAACAGGAAAGATAAGGATCCTATATTCCCAGGGCCAGTTAACGTGTCCACATTATTGTGATTACTGCACATGTAATCACATGTGCATGTTTCCAACAAATTATTTTGTATTTTCTCCCTACTATGCCTTCACTTTTTTGCTGTTCTTTCTCCTTTCCTGCATTCTGTTATATTAATCTATTTTATTTTGTTATATTACTTTCCTTGAATGTCTTAGGACAGTTATATATTCAATTTCTATCATTTACTAATCACCCTTCATTTTTAAATTTTCTAAAATACACTTCTCTAATAAAGTTTACGTGTATTCACTGTCTCCATCTTCTTCCTGAACAAGAGAAGAAAACTAGCATGATTCTGACCCTCTCAGTATTTCCTTTTCATATTGGCCATGTAATAGTTCAATGGAATCTTAGTCCCAGCTTGTTACATAACTCATGTTTTCAAAGTCAGTACACATTTTAATTCACCAGTGTGTTTTACCAGCTTCTTTGCTCTCCATTTGAAGCCATTCCTTCTTGCCGAAGTATATGCGTTTTAGTTCTCTCAGCAAAAGACAAATTCCAACGTCTCTGTAGTCTGAAAATATCTTTAACCCAAATTCCTGATGCATACTTTGGAATAAGAAATAGTACTGTTCTAAAAAGTTTTTTATCAGAGTTTTTTTTAGATTTATGTCATCTAATATTGATCAGAAATCTAATATTGTTACAATGTTCATTTTTTAGCTTGTATTACATCTCCGGCAGATTTTAAAGTATTCTCATTATACCTAATCTTCCCAAGTTTTAAACATAGCATCTACATACAGATGTTTTTAGTCTTGTTTAATACTTCTTGAGATTTTTTCCCAACCCAAGGATTCATATCTGCCTTTTTCCCTGGAAACTTCTTGTTCATATACTACTATTCAAAATTCTGTCCTATGTACTTTCATTAATGTATATCGGAGCTTCTGAATCTATTCTCTTTACTTTGATGTTTCTTTTCTGTATATTTTTCATGGTACATTCTTCTAAAGAGATTTCTTTAGGTTAGTCTTTGTTTACTAATTTGTACTTCAGCCTATTTTATACTTCGTATCTCTTACTTTGGCTCTTGGATAATAATATAAATATTTATTTTGAAGTCCTTTCTTTGTTCCTGTGTTATCTCTAGCTCAAGTATCAGTTATCCCAATTATGCTGCTTTTTGTCTCTTTCGTGGTTTGGCTCTTCCTCAGGTACTTTGCAGGTATGGTCTGTAAACTTTTCTTTCACAGGTTTCTCCTAAGTTGTGACAGTCTCCTGAAGGATGGTCATGCAGTGGCTTCATCCCCAGCCCTGCATCAGGGACAACCTGGACCCAGTGCACAAAGGATCACATTTCCAGACCCTATTCCCAGGCAGCAGAGGAATTCCAGGACCCTATGAAAGCAGGTGGCCTCTCTCCACCCCAGCCATGGGCAGATGGGCTAAATCGACCCTGCTCCTAGACGCTGGGAGGCTCAGGACCCACAGTCCTGGTCCCCTAAAAGCCTGAGGGCTTCAGCCCCTTCTCTTACTGTGAGTTTCTGTCTATTGCCTCTTCCCTAATTTTTTGACAAACTTCTGATTTTCTGTTTTACAGAGATTCCCCCTTTTTTCTCACTTACAAATGTGAAAATGCATTTAACATGTTCGTATCATTTATGTTCAGAGTGGGAGGGAGTGTTTCTGCCTGTTTTCACATTGCCATCTCCAAGCAGATGGGAGACATGAGTCAAAGCACAAATATAACTTTTCTCTTCAACCTAAGTCCTCTTCCATACATTTTTTTGGATAAATCAAAATACTTATTATGGCTTCAAAATTTTTGCAGGCCAACTTCTCCCAACCTCTTCAGACACATCTCTCAATGTTTCCTGACATACACTCAGATGCAGCCATGAACTTCACTGAACTTCACCTCCAGACTTCTTTACATGCTGTTCCCTCTATTTGGAACACTTTTCCCCACCCATTTCTGCCTTCATCCTTTAGGTATCAACAACCCTAGGAATCAATTTCTCCAGGAAGCTCTCCATGATTAACAAAACTCAGATTAGGTGTCTTTCCTGAGAGCAGCCTAAGTTTCCTAGGTAGGTACTCCACCACAGCACTTAGCACACTGTGCTTGAGAGCTAGGTCACATGACTGCTACCCCCTCTGCAGTGCACCCTCCATGAGGTCTGGGCCGCACCCACCTCACTGCCCAGCTCTGGGCCTGGCATGGCAGAAACTCAGTGTGTTTTACCGAATGCAGCATAGTGTGGCTCCAAGAAAAAGAGGGAGGGAGGAGGTTAGGAAGAACGCTAGGAAGAAATGAAGGGGGAAAAGACCTGGAGATTCAAACAGGTCTCTGACTATACCCTTAATGAAAATTCATCTCTCTCTCTGAGACAGACAGAGAGCATGCGAGCAGGGGAGGGGCAGAGAAAGAGAGAAAATCTCAAGTAGGCTCTGTGCTGTCAGCACAGAGCCCATGCAGGCCTGGCTCAAACTCAGAAAACCGTGAGATCATGACCTGAGCCGAAATCAAGAGCCAGATGCTTAACCAGCTGAGCCACCCTGGTGCCCTGAAAATTCATCTTTTTTATTTTAAGATTTTGAGGTCTATCTGGCATCATTTTGCCACAACACTCTCTCTTGCCTGCTCCCAGTGTTTAAAGCCATTTATTTCTTTTCCACTGGGCTTCTCAACTATATTTGTTCACTAGGACTGCCGTAACAAAATACCACAAACTAGGTAAGTTAAACAACAGAGGACAATTGTCTCACAGTGTTAGAGGCTGGAAGCCTAATATCAGGTGTCAGCCGTGTTTCCTCTGAGGGCTTTGAGTGAGAATCTGTCCCATGCCTCTCTCCAGCTCCTGCTTGTCTCTAGTGTTCCTTGGCTTATAGATGGTATTCTCCCTGTGCCTTCACATCAGGTTTCCTCTACACATGTCCCTGTCTCTTCACATGGGAATCACTCTCTAAAGACACCAGTCACACTAGATTAGAGGCATACTCTATTCCAATATAACCTCACCTTACCTAATTATATGTGCAACAACCTTACTTCAACCAGTGAGGTCACATTCTGAGATACTGCAGAGTAGGACCTCAACATAAGAATTTGGGGGAGACACAATTCAATCTGTAACACAAAACAAGACTTTGCAGCCCACATTACTGTGATATTGCATTTAGATTCATCACTACCAAAACTGTTTTAATGCCTCATGATAAAAGGTATCTAAGAATGAAAAGTCCAAACTCTTTTGTAATTGAAATTGCCTTCAACAGAGTAGTTTTGCTGGCACATGAAAGGGTAACTTCAACATACTTGTCTCCTGCAAGGATAATAATGACAACATAAAACCCTGATAATATATTCTATTACCAATCCAATGAGAAACCTTGACCAACTTGGTGTTACTAGTCTGAATGCTTAATAAAACATGACTTTTAAGGATGACTTGCCTCACAAACAACAACCTTTTAAGCATTTATGTCAGTAGCTATTTGTTCTCTGGAAATAGATTTTGTCAAATAAGCAAAAAAAAATATTTTCAACTATTACATTTAGAATTTTAGAATTCAATTTGCATTGCCCTTGATTTTTGAAGATCTGTTACTAATCTCAGTACCATGTTTCTCAGCTATGGTTAGTCTACAGCATTGCCAAACAAAACAAACATTTTACTTGACTATTAGTAATTTTTCAACAATAGAGGTATAAAATTGCCTAAGGCAGGCAGATTTTTGTGTAAATGCTTATAGAGCAGAGTACTTACACAAAGAGACCAAAAAAGATTTATCATTCAAGAGTTAGAGGTAATAAATGTGGGAGACACAGTTTGGGTTTAAGAATAATCTAATATTCTAAATCTGGATCCAGGTGAATTCAAAGTATCACAATCAGCTCCCTCTTTAGTTTTTCCCTCTTAGCCTGCCCTAGAGTTGACTTAACTACCCAACTACTCCTAAGTTTATGCTATAAGCCCTATAAGAATTTCTCTATCAGGCTTCCCCCATAAGGACCAATTCCTAGCAGTATCTCTAACCTTCCTCAATGATTCACATTAAGATACAATAGAGTAGTGATAACTTAAAAAAAAATTTAATATTTACTTATTATTGAGAGACAGAAAGAGACCGAGCATGAGCATGGGAGGGGCAGAGAGAGGAGGAGACACAGAAAACAAAGCAGGCTCCAGGCTCCAAGCTGTCAGCACAGAGCCTGACATGGGACTCAAACCCACAAACTGCAAAATCATGACCTGAGTTGAAGTCGGATGCTTAACCAACTCAGCCACCCAGGCGCCCCAAGTAGTGATTACTTTAAAGTACACACACTCACATAACCTTTTTAGAAGACTGTGACACCACAGACTATAAAAATGTTTATTGAAAACTATAGCACATTAATAAAAGAAATTAAAGAAGACCCAAATAAACGGAAAGATAGTCTGTGCTCATGGATTGGAAGAATCAATATTGTTAAAATGTTCACACTACTCAAAGAAATCTACAAATTCAGTGCAATTCCTATCAAAATCCCAATGGCATTTTTCACAGAAATAGAATAAATAATCATAAAGTTGTATGGAATCATAAAATAACCTGAATAGCCAAAGCAATCTTAAGAAAGAAAAATGAAGCTGGAGGCATCCTGATTTGAAATCACCCTGATTTCAAACGATATTACAAAGCTATGTAATTACAACAGCATGGTGTTGACAAAAAAATAGATGCATAGGTCAGTGGAATAGAACAGACATCCCAGGAAAAAGCTTACATATGTATGGTCAATTAACTTATAACAAAGGAGCCAAGAATATGCAATAGGAAAAAGATAGTCTTTTCAATAAATGGTGTTGGGAAAACTGGACAGCCACACACAAGAGAATGAAACTTAACCGTTATCTAACACCACACACAAAAGTTAACCCAAAGTGGATTAAAGACTTGAATGTAAGACCTGAAACCATAAAACTCCTAGAAGAAAACACAGATGGTAAACTCCTTAACATTGGTCTTGGCAATGAGTTTTTCATCTGTCACCAAAGCTAAAGCAACAAAAGCAAAAATAAACAAGTGGGACTGTATCAAATTAAAAAGCTTCTATAAGCAAAAGAAACCACCAGTAAAATGAAAAGCAACCTACTGAATGGGAGAAAATATTTTTTAAATCATATATCTGATGAGATGCTAATATCATACAACTCAAAAGCAAAAAACAATCCAATTTAAAAATGGGCAGATCTGAATAGACGTTTTTCAAAAGAAGACATACATGTGGCCACTATGTAGATGACAACATGCTCAGTATAACTAATCATCAGGGAAATGCAAATCAAAGCTACAATGAGATATCACTGCACACCTGTTAGAACAGCTAGTATCAAAAAGACAAGAAATAATTGTTGGAGAGGATATGGACAAAAGGGCTCCATTGGTGAGAATGTAAACTGGTGTCGCCAAACTAGAAAATATTTATGCACCTCCGTGTTCATTACAGCATTATTTACAATAGCTAAGATAAGGAAATACCCTAAGTGTCCATCAATGAGTGAATAAATAAAATTTGATATAAATATACACATACATATATATACATACATGCGTACACAGTGGAATATTATTCAGCTATAAATAAAGGATGAAATCTTGCTATTTGTAACAATATGGATGAACCTCAAGGACATCATGCTAATTAAATTAGACATAGAAAAATAAATACTGTATAATCTCTCTTATTTGTGGATTTAAAAAAAAAAAAAAAGCTCATAGTTACAGAGAACAGATTGGTAGTTGCCAGAAGCAGGGAGTGAGAGGTATGAGAAACAGGTGAAGGGGGTAAAAAGGTCTTTAAAAACAAAAGAGGCAGACTCAGTTTCCCCACTCACTGAATCTGGACTGGTTTTTTACTTGCCATATCCAACAGAATGTGGAAGGATTAAATGCTTTCTGCCTGGATCCCTTGGAACACAGCCCTGAGACTGCCAATTGAAGAAGTCCAGTCTAGCCTACTGTCAGAGGAGAGGCCAGTGGAAAAGAGCTGTTCCTGCTGAGTCCCCTGAGCCTACCCAGCTGAGAGACTGCTCCAACTGTGAGCAAGTCCATCTTACAGCATCCAGCCCCGGCTCAGATTCCAGATACCTGCAGAAACAAAGTAACTCCAGGGGATACCAACAGAGGATCCCACCCAAATTGCTGACCACAGAATCATGAGCTAATATAATGGCTGTGATTATAAGACACTAAATATGGGGGCACTTTATTTCATGACAATAAATTAGTAACACATCAAGTGTGGTATGGGAGCTGGGACTGAAAAAAGGAGGAAACCACCTGTATCAGGATTATAGTGGAAGCATGTGCGGGGCATAACTGGTGCTCCCAGAGTTGAAGCCTTCGCTTCTGCTTCACAATTCCAAAAATGCAGAGGAGAAACAAGACATGTGTCCATGAGAAGTACCAAAAAGAGATTTGGGGCAAGTGAGCGTTCCAGGCAGGAGTTTCAGAGGAAAGAGAGTCCCTGACTGGAGAAGCCAAGGAAGCTACTCCACACTTCCTGTAATGAGACCCTTTAATTCCAAAGGAATTCAAATGATCTGAGAGAAGATTGCATCCCATAGTGGTTACAAGTTCAGGCTGGGGAGTCAAAAGGAACTGAGTTTGCATCCCAGCTCTTCAACCAACTAGCTCTGTGACCTTGTACAATTGCTTTACCTCTCTGTGGCTCTATTCTCTCATCTGTAAAATTCACTCACCTTATAAGGTTGTCATGAGCGTTAAAAGAGATTGGCACAGAGTACCAATTGGTACAGAGTACATGCTCACTTGCACTGAGTAGTACTATGAACATTATTATTTCTACACCTCTATGAACATAGTTTAATGTACCAGTTAGGGCAAGTTGGTAGAACTTCACATTTGTGGATAAGCCCAGACAATGAGCATCCCTCCACCCACTCAGCAGTCACTTACGAAGCTCCTTCTGTGTGTCAAGAACAGCTACCATTCCCACCCAAGTTGTCCAGGAGCTGCCCAGAAGGGAGGATCTGAGCATCTTCTTCAATGCCAGGCCAATGCATACTCCAAACTGGGCCTCCTGTCCAGGTCATCATGGGCAGGGAGGCAGGCAAGGTGAGAAAATATTCCTCAGATATGAATGTGCCAAAGAATCAAGACCAAAATGGATGAGAAGAGTGCTGAGCAGAAGTGGGTGATTTTTCAAAAATAAACATTTTACCTAAGGAAAATCAGAGTCCAAGTGGCAGGTGGGGAAAAAAAAGAACAGTTAAGTTAAAGCTTTCACCTCCGTTTTCATAGAAGTTTTGGGGCAGAAATGGACGAGGACAACCTGGGTGACTACCCACCCTCTGGTGGCAGGACCAGCATCTGGCATCCTCTCTCAAGGGCACACCCCCTGTGCCTTCCTGGGACCCCCAGAGGGCAGGGCTTGCTTTCCACAGGGTTGAGGCAGGAATGGACTGAGTTCAGAGCTTCTCAGGCAAAAGCAAAAAAAGCAATATAATATTTCTAGAAATACGTGCTAAAAATATAAAGTAAAACAGAAATTTAAAAAAAATTAAAGCAGTGATTATCTCTGAGGCGAAAGGAGTCAAATGTGATTGCAGGAGAACACACGTTTTTTGGCAATGGTCCTTCTCAAAATGGGTAATAGTAACATGATTGGGATTTTTAAATTTTTTAATTTATTATTATTAATTATTATTATTATTAATTTATTATTGAGAGACAGAGAGAGAGACAGAGCATAAGCATGGAAGGGGCAGAGACAGGAGAAGACACAGAATCCAAAGCAGGTTCCAGGCTCTGAGCTGTCAGCACGGAGCCCGACGCGGGACTCAAACTCACAAACTGCGAGATCATGACCTGAGCCGAAGTCAGATGCTTAACCAACTGAGCCATGCAGGCACCCCTAAAAAAAAAGCCTTAATAGTACTGTTCTCAATTTGTACCAATTTTAATTCTCACCAGTGTGTATGAAAATGCCTATAGTCTCTGACTGTATCGAATAATGAATATTAGCAATTAACCTTTCCCACTCTAATAAATGTAAACCAATAGTTGGTCTCCTAATTTGTATTTAACCACAAAGAAGTTTAACCCTTTATTCATGTTATTGCCATTTCTATGGTAAATTGTCTATATATAGCTCCTGAACTTTTCTCATCATTTCTTGGTGATTTATAAAATATCTTTGTACATTAGAGATACTAACTGGTAGTCCCTAACACTTTGTCACCTTTCTTTAAAAAATGCTTACGATGGGGGTTGAGAAGTATTGTCACAGAGTGAGTTTTAATGTTATGTGGTTTGATGTATTAATCTTTATAAGGGCCAGTTTAAGAAAAATAAAAATATTGACTAAGTATTTTTTCTTTCAAATAGAACAAATTCACCTTGTGCTATAAAATTTGCTTTTATATAATTGCTTTTATATAATTTTGTATAATCCCTTGGTTTTAATAATTTAAATAATACAGGAATATTTAAAGAAGAAAGTAAAATTAACTACAAATCCTGCTATCTGTGATGGTCTATATTTTAAATAGTACAGAAAACATTTTTGTTTTGTTTTTTTAAGTTTATTTATTTATTTGAGACAGAGAGATAGAGAGAGAGAAAGCATGAGAAGGGGAGCGAGGCAGAGGGAGAGAAAGAGCCCAAGCAGGCTCCACACTGTCAGCCCAGAGCCTGAAGTGGGGCTTGAATTCAGGAACTATGAGATCATGACCTGAGCTGAAACCAAGAATCAGGCACTTAACTGATTGAGCCACCTAGGTGACCCACAGAAATTTTCTTAACAAGTTTATTGAGTGCCTTGGAGAAAAAAAGTGTGAATTTATATATATATAACTATCTTCTCAAAAGAGGAACTTTGCTAGTAAAATTTGGTACTACTTTTAACTGCCACAATGTAAATATCTCAGCTTGTTTACCAAGTAGTCACCCAGAGGCAGTTTTCTCATCTTTTGTCCTGAAATCAAGTGGCAGGGTTGTTCTTAAAGTTGGCCAAGCTGTACATGGCCTTCGGACCATAGGCGACTCATTACTGACCAAGTACACAAGCGATCTAGGAATTTCCCACCTTGCTTTGGTGGGCTTTCAAGACTAACAATCAGTGATTCTCACCTTTATCTGCTTCTTGGTCAGTGTCCTCAGCACAGAGTGCATGGGCCATATTTAGGAGGGAAAATCAGACTGAATGAGACGGAATGGTAATAAAGGTCCAAATAGTGTAAGAGGATAAAAGGCTATTTTTCACCTTTAATGCCTACTCCCAGTTGCCTCTGGAGACTTTATTTTTTATACTTATAATCTACTCACTTTACATAAAAGAACCCAATGAGCTTCAACTCAATTTTCATTTCTCTAAATTCATTCGTAAACCCTATTTCCATTTTTCTAAATCCATTTGTTAGTGAGTACATATATTTGGTATAGGTACAACTGTACAAATATTCTATTTTGTGTTGCACGTTATTTACCTAAACAAAAAACAAAAAACAAAAAAAAAAACAAAAAAAAAAATATATATATATATATATATAATGTACTTTTCAGTATACCAAAGAAACCCCCAAAGCTTTTACTTCTTTGTAGCATTCTACCTCCTTACAATAACACTTCTGACTATTTAACTAGTATTTTCTTCTCAAACATTTGGAATGCCCTCAGTTAAACGCCCTCTTAAATTCAAAAGATGTCTGTGCAAATACCTTTCTGTTTGTTTCTTTTGGGTTCATTTCCTTGAGGCATAAGCCCAAGATTAAAGGTTACAAGCAGCTTTACAGCTCAAGTGAGCAGCACTTTCGGTGAAATACCTGTGGTCTCATCATGTGATTTCCTTTCACCAGGGTGAGTTTCATTAGCACTAATGAAAGAGTAAAGAATTTCTCTGGTGGGAACCACCCAGCTGCGGTCCACCACCATGGCCCCTGATGAAAACCCAATGACATTTTGCTCAAATTTTCTCAGACCTAGGGTCTGCAGAAATTTCTCAAAGGTGGGTCTGATCCATTCACTCAGAAACAAAGAGCTCCTCTGTGGGCAACTGTCCCTTTTGCTAACCTCAACATGTTGCTCAGATCACAGGGCCTCCATTAGACTGACGGCCTCAACCCCAAAGCAGACAGCAGACACTTCCTGCAGGTGCCTAGCCCATTGTCACAGACAGCAGATTGCACTCTCTGGAGCATGCCCTCCTCCCCTGGGTTATCTGTGAACAGACTGCTGAGGCCTGGCATCTGTCGAGTTTGTGTGGTCCATTTTGTGAAGCTGCCAACGTTGCCATCATCTTCATAGAACACCCAAGTCCAAACACCACAAACGCCATTTCCATCAACCGATAAATATCTTTTGAGGGTCTACTTCCACCCTTGGCTCTTATTCTAATCTCAACACAGTAGCCAGATTGATCCATGTAAAGGTAGGTCAGATCTTGTCTTTCTTCTGTTCAGAATCCAATCTTTCTCCTCCCAAAGGCTTCCCAAATGAAATTTCTTTCAATGGCTGCAAGGCCCTGTGCAGTCTGGCTCCCTGTTATGGATCTGATCACTTCTCCTACCTCCCACTCACTCTGCTCTAGACACACTGGTCTTTTTGCTCTTCTCCAGCACATCAAGCACATCCCCACTTCAGGCTTTCTGCCCTTATCCTCTCTACCTAGAATACATTTCCCCTAGAAAGCAATCAGCATACCTCACTCCCTTTGAGTGTTTGGCCAAATGCCACATCTCAGTGAGCCTTCCTTGAACCCAGTTCCAAACTGTAACTGTCCCCTCTTGGCCGTTACTATTCTCCTTTCCCACTTTGCTTTTCCATGGCACTCATATATGTGTGTACACCTATGTACTTATAGTCACCACTATATGGTCCATGAGGGCAAAGATTTTGTCTATTTTGTTCACTGCCATGTCCCCCATATCTCTCAGAACGGCCAACTGCTGCATAGCAGACACCAAGCATACAATTTTTTTATGAATTAGTGCAGGACTTGCACAATGTCAAGCACAAGAGGATACAAAAATTTACATGACAACCCCTGTCCCCCAGAAACTCTTGGCTTAGCTGGGGAGTTTGACAATCACTATTACCTGATCAGTCAGATTCCTAAGGCTATCACCCTGGAAAGTTCTTAGTTCCTCCTAGACACCCAGACTGCTCCTAGGGGAAGACGCTTTCAGAAGGAGGGGAGTTTATGGGCTGTGGTTTTGTGGCTGAACTGCCTGGTTTCATACAAGTGTCACTAGCTTGGACAAATATTTTAGCTTTTTGTTGTTGTTGTTGTTGTTGTTTATTCAGTTGTGCTTTTTTAATAAACATTGATTTTATTTCTTAAAACAGAAGAGGATAATAACTGTCAATCATGTATTATATGTAACCCTTGAGTCAAGGAGGCCTGTAGTACAAAGTATCTAATCTTTTTAAAGGGAGTTTCTCTTGATTCAAAGCCTCATCTAGCACACCCATTAGGAAGACTTTTTAAAAAACAAACAAACAAAAACAGAAAGTAACAACTGTTGGAGGATGTGGAGTTCAAAAGAACTGAAAGTGGGATCTCAAAGAGACATTTGCACTCCCATGTTCATAGCAGTATTGTTTACAGTAGCCAAAAGGTAGAAGCAATCCAAGTGTCTTCGACAGGTGAGTAGACAGACTAAATGTGACATACACACACAGTGGAATATTATTCAGCCTTGAAAGGGAAGGGAATTCTGACATACACTATAACAGGAATGAAACTTGCGGACACAATGCTAAGTGAAATATGCCAGTCACAGAAAAATACTGTATGATTCCACTTACATGAAGTACCTAGGATAGTCAAACTCATAGAAACTAAAGGTAGACTGGTAGTTTTTCAGGCCCAGCTGGGTGTGGGGTGGACAAGGAATGGGGAGTTATTCAGTATATAGAGAGTTTCAGTTTTACAAGCTCTAATAGTTCCGAAGACTGACTGCACAATAATGTGAATATACTTAACACTACTGTATACTTAAAAATGAAGATGGTAGGGATGCATGGATGGCTCAGTTGGTTAAGCATCTGACTTCGGTTTAGTCATGATCTCATAGTTCATGGGTTCAAGCCCCACATCGGGCTCTGTGCTGACAGCTCAGAACCTGGAGCCTGTTTCAGATTTTCTGTCCTCCCCTTCTCTCTCTGCCCCTCCCCTGCTCACACTCTGTCTCTCTCTTTCTCTCAACAATAAGTAAACATTTAAAAAAATTTTTTTAAATAAAAATGGTAAATCTGATGTTATTTGTATTTTACAATTAAAATTTTTTCATTAAAAAAAAACACAGCTAGAAAACAAGAGAAATCTCTGTTGCAAGTTTGAATACATAAGAAGCAACTCCCTGTACAACTACATTGATCTCAATATAGCACCCTTTTTTTGTAAACAAGGAAAATTTTTTTAAACTTTCTTTTTAAAGACTTAAAATTAAATCAAAAAAATAAAGGACAGTATCAGCAGGTATTAGATGATCTACAGTTGGACCTCCACAGTAATCTAAAGCTCTATATTCTACTCTTCCTCAGTTTCCTAAAATGATCATCTTCTGATGGAATTAATAGCCCCTGAATGAGGAATGAGGTAGAAGACACGTCTCATACCTAGGATTCACCATGTGGCAACGTGACTTGTCCACAAGGAAAGGTGTATCTGTGTCTTGAGGGACAAAATGGTAAAACAGAGAAAGGAACCAGTGATCTGGATCTTGAGACTTAATTCAAGACAACCAATGAATAAGATTTCTTCGTATTGCAGGCAGGGGACCCAGCATGAGGAGGGAAAGGAGGCCTGACAGGTTATGGTGAAGGCTTCAGTGCTGCTCTCAGTGAAGACTGCCCTGTCTGAGATACACAGGGTCACAGGAAAGATCAGTGAAGGGAGGAATCCTGCTATTCATTATTTTTGGGAAAAGTCATCTCTCTCAGCTCAGCTTTTTCATTTTAGAAAATGGAGATAAAACCACTAACCTCAAAGAGTGGTTGTGAAGGGCAAATGATGGTAAGTGAAATGTCTTACCATACTGACTGCACACGGGATGCATAGTAATCATTAATTACCAGTATCATTCTGGGAATCATTAAATATCTGGTGATCGAGGCAAAGAATTTTAATATCCCATAAAAATGCAAAGCCAATACAGAATCTTTTTAAATCTTTAAATTTTTAAGAGTAACATGGCTAGCTGTACATTTTAGAAAAAGAACACTTGAGTGACATTTTAGAAGTGGGCAAGATCAAGGAGAAATAAAGGAAAGAGGGCCACTTCGGAGGCTAGCACAAGGTTCCAGGTGACAAATGAGGGGTGTGTGAGCCAAGGAATGAGTAGTTACAACGCAACAGGCCCAAATATCCAAACTGATCATGTCTGTTCTCAGCAGAAATGGGAATACTCAAGTGAGCACGGGAAAGGCTTCTTTTGTTTAATTCTGTGTCTCCCAAGAGGAAAAGAGATAGCAGTAAAAATGATAAAGGTTTTCTATCCCTCGGCGCCATAAACAAGCAGCCAAGGTTTGGTGGGGCTATGGGAGGGGAGGGTGGGGGGAGCAACGACTAAAAAGAAGCAGACTGCAGGTCTTTTCAACTAAACTTCCCAGAGCCTGAAACATACAGGCATGGGCATTAGTACCCAGGGGATTCCATCACTGGACTTAGAAGATTCCCATCGAATTGTTCACGCACAGCTGAAAGTGGAAGGTGGTTCTGGTTAAGCAGTGATTGATTACAAGTGAAACGGATTACTAAATGCAACCAGGTGTTTGAAAAATCTTCTGTATAATCCCATTTAGATGCAAGGGTTTTCAAAATCTTTTGACTACTTAAACCATACACAGATCCACAGCATATAAAAGACGTAAAAGACTGAACCAAATATGAATGTGTGTGATGTGCTTAGGACCAGCATGGGGGAAGTGGGCTAGCAGAAATTCTTTCTCAACAGGTTCCTCAGCTGCTTCCTGAAACCAGTCTGAAAATCACTCATCCAGGGATACATAAAACTCCTCCATTTGCACAGGAGACAGCTTGTTCAGTTTGGAATATGAATAATGCTAAATGGGAATACACATACAGTACAATGAACTTCGAACGTGTTAACCACGCACTCACCACCCACTCCACCTCCCACATATTTTTGGTCTTCTAGCCTTAATCAGATAATATTTAAATATTTTAAATATCTCAAAATTTAAATATTTTAAATATCAAAAACTGGTAAGTTTAGAAGAATTCTTGCCTTGTCACCTGAAGAGGAAATTTTAATTAATAATCTTTCTGGAATCAGAGAAGACATGGGCATTTCAACTGCTTGCCTCCATTCCTACCCCTTAAGAGTGGAGAAGAAAGAATAATCAAAGCTCCAGTAAGTCTGGGGCCTCATTTCCCACGCATAAACCAAGGAAATAACAGAATTCATGCAGATTTCAGTACACTTACCGCGCATCCATATGTATGGCAACGGAAGTGTTAAAACAGTGCTGGTAGAGAGGGACTGCAAGATCTGGGTCCCAAGGGGCCACAGGGAAATGTCTGAAAGCTTCCTGGGCCTTCAAAAGGAGCAAGGAAAGTGGCTAAATGTGGGCCCTTTGGCTGGAGCACGAATTTCAGGCTTACTTCCCGGAACTGACCAATTCAAAACCTTAAATGACTGACTAATCACTAATTTGATTGAATTTACCTGATGTTTTCTGCAGGTGAAGGAGCTTGAGGTAAAAACCAAGTTTACAGAAAATAAAGACAGCACATTTTTGTGCAACTGAATTCATCACTTTTAGAAATTTTATACCCAAAAAACTAAAAAAGAATATTGTTTGTTATCAAAAATTTCAGTCTATGCTAGAAGTTAGGGTTTTTTTTAGTTTTTTTTAATGTTTATTTATTTTTTTGAGAGACAGAGACAGAGCGTGAACAGGGGAGGGGCAGAGAGAGAGGGAGTCACAGATTCTGAAGCAGTCTCCAGGCTCTGAGCTGTCAGCACAAAGCCCAATGTGGGGCTGGAACTCACAAACCATGAGATTATGACCTGAGCCAAAGTCAGATGCTTAACCGACTGAGCCACCCAGGTACCCCTAGAAGTTAGTTTTATTAAAGCATTCAGATAGATCATGAAATTTGAAAACAGAGATATAGTGTTTTCTCCATAAAGATAATAACAGAGTTACAATCTCTTTACTAAAACCCCTGGAGGCAAATGATTTTCTGAACTCAGAATGTTTCAGATTGTAGACAGGTATCACTATATATTATATAATAGCCCCAGAAGGGTCTAGGATAGCATATCAAAATCAAACAGAATATGAATTTGTATACTATGTGAGATCACAATTACAAGTAAATAAAGACAAGTCAGCTCAAGTTCTGTCTCCAAATTTCTTTAGATCAATCTGGGTTTAGCTGCCAAAAGAGGTATTTAAAAGCTTTCAGTTTTCAGAGCTCCTTGGGTTTCAGAATTAAAGATAAGGATTTTGAATCTATAGAAAGTTTAATACGGTTCAAAGAATCGTTTTGAAACAAAGTGAAACTGGAGTTGCTCTCTGAAGACTAGGTAGGAGTTGAAATGGAAGGCAGACATTTAGACAAAAGCAATGATATCACTAAGAGAGTCTACAGCCATACCACCCTGAAGGTTCCTGATCTCATCTGATATGAATAAAAGATCCTTGGGGCGCCTGGGTGGCGCAGTCGGTTAAGCGTCCGACTTCAGCCAGGTCACGATCTCACGGTCCGTAAGTTCGAGCCCCGCATCGGGCTCTGGGCTGATGGCTCAGAGCCTGGAGCCTGTTTCCGATTCTGTGTCTCCCTCTCTCTCTGCCCCTCCCCCCCTTACTTTCTTTTTCTCTCTCTGCCCAAAAAAAAAAAAACCTTTCAAAAAAAAAAAAAAAAAAAGATCCAGAGGAAGGAGACATGTCCAGGAAGTCCAAGTAAATCAGTTTGGAAGAGTTGGGGTAAGACCTAAGATTTGAAAGGGAAGTTGGGATAAGATTACAAATTCAGGCTAAAATTTGAGACTCTGATTTGAGAAAGCACTTAGAAGGGGCAGGTGAATTTTAATCAAGAGAGGGTTGTGATTATTGGTGCATATGACCGAGTGCTCAGAGCTGGCAGCTTTTTCATAACAAGATAGGGCAGACAGGGGAGGAGCAGGAGCCTAGTACCAGTTCTGCTCTTTAGACCAGCATCAGCCAGCCTCTGCCAATCAGGAAAGGCACAGTGTTGAAGGGCTTGGTCATCTTCAGTCTCAGTTCAGAAGACACTCAGGACCAGGACTTCCAGATGAAATAGCAGGACATCTCAACTGGCTATCAACAAAAAGCCAGGTATTCTCCAGGGCACAGAAAACCACTGGAGAAGGAGAAAGGAATTCATATTTTATTTGTTTCAATACAGTTGCAGGAGTACCTAACACTCGGTACTTACTGTTTCACCTCTGTATTAGTTAGGAGAGGCTCGGTTATATGGGGTAACTAGTTAATCCTTAAATCATGCAAAGTTTATTTCTTGCCCAAGTTCCCTGCCCAGCACTGGTCTGTGGAATGCTCTCCTGCACCCAGGAGGCTGAGAGAGGTTCTACCATCCTGTGCCTGTACCATCTAGACTGTGTGGCCTCCCAGTGTGCTTTCACCCAAGAGAAACATGTCTCTTCTAACTATTGTCCACTGGCCAGAATTAGTCACATGTCCCCAACTTAATGGCAAAGGAGACTAGGAAAGGAAACATAACATATGGTGAGCACTAGCTCTCTACATCACAACTGAATAGATTTTATAAGAATTTCTTAAAGAAATAGTTCTCCCTTTCAGGATAACATTATGGAATGTTTAAGACAATACAAGTTTAGGGGCATCTGATGACTCAGTCGGTTAAGCATCTGACTCTTGATTTCAGCTCGGGTCATGATCTCATGGTTTGTGAGTTTGAGCCCCGCCATCCAGCTCCAGTGCAGAACCTCCTTGGGATTCACCCTCTCTTCCTCTCTCTCAGCCCCTCCCACCCCACGTACTCTATATTTCAAAATAAATAAATTAAATTAAATAAAAAATATACAAGTTTACTTAGCATTAGTGGTACATATATTCTTGCTTTGCTTACGAGTCCACATATTGTGGATTATACTGAAAATGCTTTCTCTGTCAAAATTCAGGACATAAATTGAAATAATTCAGCAAATGTCAACTCAATGAAATTTGAAATTACTTTGTGAGTTGGTTACTTGTTTGGATATCCCTCACCCCAAGACTTATTGTGAAGGCAACTGCTTTATTTACCAGGAAATAATATTTATCAACTTGTCCCAATCAAGAAATTTTCAATGATTATTAAGTGGACATGTGATTTTTTTCATCACTTTTCCATATAGGAAGCAAATATAATTGGGTTAAGAGTTGAGGGATGTCTCCATCTGGATAATCAGAACCATGATTTGGAAAGATGCATCTGATGACAATATGCTGAATGGGTTGAAGACTGTAGGCAAAGGAGTTAACAGGCAATACCAAAGTTCAGCTGTGAAGTAATGACTATGTGCCATTTTATAAAAGAAATACTTCATGACCATCCAGCCTATAGTTTCTAAACTCCATTAGAACTGAGGTTACCATGCAGAGATGATGTTTCAGGGCCACTGGATCTTCCAAGTTTCCTTCCAGTCTATTGCTATCTTCCCTAAAGTTGGAGAAGATAAAACCGCTGTGGAGCTGACTCTGTCACAACCACAAACCCTGACTCACACTATTGGTAAACAGAGCAGAAGTAATGTCACAAGCCATGGGGCTCACTGAGCAGGAAGCCTGAAATAGCAAACCCCAAGGCTTAATTTAGGAAGAATTCTTATAACGTCAAGCTTATGAAATAGCATTTAGCTGCAATTTAAAAAAAAAAAAAAAAAGAATGTGGTGGCATTTTCAAAAAATATAAACGATGTGGTCTTTTTCATTTGTATCTTACTTAAAGAGGAAACTTTTAACTTGGGAAAAAGCCAAATTGTTAGTTCCTGGGCCCTATGGCATTCTGAAATTTTGGCAGCAGCATCCTCGGTTGTAATGATTTTTGTCAAAAATGAAGGTTTTAGGCATTCAAGCTTTTATTTATCCTCCTTGTGGCCTAAAATAGCCATTTGTTTTTTGGGGGACTTTTGGTTTGTCTGTTTATTTAGCTTAACTTGTTTCTGTTTGAATTTGTTTTGAAGTCAACATGCTCTAGGATTTGCAGTATAGAAAAGAATTCGATGAAGTCAGCAGATTCTTTTCCCTCCTTTAAGATTCCCAAATTAAAAATCTATACTCAACCCAATAAAAATCAGAGAAAGAAAAAGTGACGAGTAAACTCAACACAGTAACATTCTAATTCCAAATGATCCTTTCATGGGGCTTTGTTCCCCTAACATTCTCCTGGACCCCAGATGCCCAAAGGAGACAAGAGGAAAGCCATTGGTCTCTCTCTCTTCCCTTCCTTCCTCCCCAAAACTCTTCCCCACACACTAACATACATACATACTAACTCACTCCTTTGGAAATAGTAATTCAGTATATGTGCTGTCGAAGCAAGCACTGGAAATAGTAATTCAATCAGAAACATACAAGCTTAAAAAAATGTTCTTTGAACTTACTGGTAATTCACCTATGCTTCCCTTTTTTTTTTTTTTTTTTTTCTAATTTTGAAAAAATGGGAAGAGAAAGAACCTCAAGAATTTTTAAGGAAATTCAGGGAGGGAGCTGTGCCAGACAACTGAAGAAAAGCAAATTACAGTTCTCATTTTCAAAAAAAGAATGAAGTTAGAAGCCACAAACTCTATATAAATAATGAAATTATCAGGGTGCCTTGGTGGCTCAGTCAGTTAAGGGTCCGACTTGGTTTCAGCTCAGGTCATGATCTCATGGTGGTGAGAATGAGTCCCGTGATGGACTCTGTGCTGTCAGCACAGAGCCTGCTTGGGATTCTCTCTCCCTCTCTCTCTGTCCCTTATCCTCTCTCTCTCTCTCTTTCAAAATAAATAACCTTAAAAACAGACAATATTATCAAAGACATTAATAAACATATAGTTTGTGGACTTAAAAAGGGAAACCGATGGCTCATCAGAAGGCATCACAGACTCACAAAGTCGTTGAGACTGTTCGTTTCCATTTTTGAAAATTCAACTAGTGAAAGAGCAAGGAACTCCACAAATATTGTGTATCTAGATTTCATAAGGCATTCTGTCTCTCGTAATCTCCGTGAATACTGATGAAGAAGCGTGGGCTGGCTGCCAGTATAGCTGAGTGACTTAGAGCTGGCTGCCTAATGCCCCCAGGTTCGGGATCCATGCCTACCTGGTTAGTTTTCAAGCAACTTGACACAGGGCCCATTCTCAGATCTGTACTGCTTAACTTATTACTCAAGAACTTCCATGGGGACCTAGATATCATGGATATCAGATTTGTACATCTTGAAATTAGAAGGCTTGTTTATAATTAGCCCCCCCACCAAAAAATCTCAGCAATATGAAATAATGAGCCATATCTTAAAACATATTTATACCAAGAGAAATAAAGCCTTGCTTTAGTATTTCTATCATAAAAGCTGTGGTATCTTTAACTTTTTAACTCTTCCTCTATCATATTTGTCTCTTATATTTTCCTAATGTGTTATTTACCCTTTAATTGCCTTTCTGATGGTTTATATCTTAAACTTAAGTATACAGTGAAGTGTAAATAATTTTCCTTTGCAATTTTTTCAGTGCTTTTGTATTTAGAAAGACTTTTCTCAGCTAAAATGCAAGTAGAAATTTACTGACACTTTTACTATCTTTTTATAGTTTAAAATTTTCGCATTTAATTTTTCAAGGTATTTATTATTTTTTTGTGTGTACACTGTGAGGTTAAATTTCAAAGGCATTTTGTTTTAAATAACTAAGTCTCTCAATGATTTATTGACCTATCCCCTCCCCTTTGTCATGCTTTCTTTATTATCTATTATGCTCTTGTTTTTTCTAGGGTCTTTTTGTTAATTATCTTGCTAAAAGTATTTTAAAGGTTTAAAATCCTTCCTAACAGGAGAAAGAGGGCTGGTCTGAGGTGAGTAGCAGGAGAGAAAGTTTACTATACAATTCTACCAAATTCTAACCTCTGTGTTAAGATCGTTTCCAACAAGGGCCCGGCAGAATGGCTCCCACAAAGAGTAATGAGAATAAGGAAGGTCATTCTGCCATCAACAAGGCAGTGACCAGAGAGCACACCATCGACATTCACAAATTAATCCATGGAGTGGGTTTCAAGAAGTGTGGCCCATGAACACTCAAAGAGATGTGGGAATTTGCCATAGAGGAGATGGGAACTTCAGATGTGCACACTGAGACCAGGCTTCACAAAGCTGTCTGGGCTGAAGGAATAAGGAATATTCCACACATACCTGTGTGCGGCTGCCCAGAAAATGTAATGAGGATGAAGATTCACCAAAAAGCTCTATTTGTTGGTTAGTTATGTGTGTGTCACTACTTTCAAAAATCTGAAGACAGTTAATGTGGATGAGGACTAACCACTGATTGTCAAATAAAAGTAGAAAACCACCAAAAAGAAAAACAAAACAGCAAAGGAAGCAATGTTTTTTCTACACTTCCCCTAACTGTCCTTGAGCATAAAAACCTTACTTTTAAAGCAAGCAGGAAACTGTTAGAGTAACAGCTATCACCACATGACTGGAGAGATGTCCAGGAGCTAGAAGGAATTGTGAGCCCTAACAGGGTGTTATTCCATCTTTAGGATACACCCCGGAGTACTCATGGTGTACCACTGTCATCAAAGTTGCTCAGGGCTCATTTAAATCCTGGTTCTGTCACATCCTGGCTGTGTAACCTGGGTGTGGTTCTAAACATCTATTTCCTCACCATAAAATGAGCTCATATAATGCTCCTATCACTGGACTCTTGTAAGAATTAGATGAAATAATAAACAGATGGCATTTGACAATGCTGAACACACAGTAGGTATTCAAGAAAAGATGGCTCCCTACACCACTCCTAACTGCCTCCTTCCAGAGAGAGCCCAGTGGCATGTGAACAGAGCAGCCACACTCCATGTCCTTCAACACGTGACTGGAACTTTTATTAGGGAAGGTGGCCTTATAGGTTACCCAGTCACCTTCTCTTTTCATCTTTGCCTAAAGTTAGCTTCCATGGAAACTACCCACAAGATTTAAGAGAACAATTACTGATCCAAGACCTTCCCTCCATATAATCTTTTTCATTGATTCCTTTCAGCCATCCTTTGTCCTGATGCCTAGCAGATGATGGATTCAAGTACATAATAGAACCTCCCCAGAGAAGGAGCAGTGGATGTTCAGAGTATATTCAGATTACAAAGCTACTGTAGTAGAGTCATCTGAACCAGCTCTCATCCTCTCCCTGCTCCTATGGGTTGGGGTGAATCTAAGAATTAGAGGAAAGCAATTTGAAGCAGACATCATTTATCATCAGCCAGTGTAAGATCACATTGTAGTATAACTTAGGGCCATAGAATCCATGAACACTGTGTTAGCAATATTAACTAGAGAGTACTCATTCAAAGGAATATAAAGAATATAAAGTTAAGCACTGACAATCAGTAATGCCTGAGGCTGCAAAATTTGCAATTTACAAGAAAGGACTGAGAGACTAGAAATTTGGTTATTAATAGTAAGGGTCCTCAGAAAAAGTGTGGGTGGGTCAAAAATACCAAGAAAGGGGTTAAAGGAAAAGAAATGCTGGAAATAAAAGAAGGGAGAAGCATTAAGAAAGGGTTGTCCCTGTAGGACAGTCCTCTTTGTCCCCAAAACCTAAGCAGAGAGCCTTTGTGGAAGGAAGAGAACAAGGGAATTCTGGAGATATATCATGGGCAAGGCACCCAATTTCCTCCCCTTACCCACAGAACTTTGAGAAAACTATCTAAACTCCCCAGTAAAAAAAACCACATGAGCCTTCACTGAGGCTCAATGTGGTTTTAGTTGAGGGAAAGTGAGTCATTAACTCCCTCCTCATGACCATGTGAGGGTCTCTCTAGCCCCACCCTGTGGACTGCTGGGCAGTGAGGAAAACCCACCTGCAGATAATGTCCTGGCTGAAGACACGCTAAGACAATCCCTGTCAAATAGTTAAGGAGCAGAGATGCCATACACGTGAATGACACAGCCAGAAGTTGCTCAGGCATTTTGGCAATGGCCATTCCCTAGGAAGATCGCCATTCTCCCTATTTCCTCCCTCAGAGCTGAGGTGTCCTTTTCCCCATCCTTAGATATTTGGAAGTGCTGGCTCTCCCTGTCTGATCCGTGCTTTCCAACACCCTATCTCCAAAACTTCTCCTTGGCCCTTCCCCTAGGGTCCAGCACCTACTTCCTGATTCAAGGCCCTGAAGCAGTGTCCTCCTCATCTTCATCAGCATTCCCTGCCCCCCCAAGCCCCTAGCTCCGACATTCCATTTCTTATCTGTCTCTACCTGGCCACAATATTTGGGCTCTTCTGGACAGCCATTCCCCTAGCCCTAATAGATTAACTCACCCTGCACTGCTTTTTTTTTTCCCCTCTGCAAATTCATTAACTAGCTGATCTAAATATAAGCTCCATAAAGGTGGGGGTTTTGGTCTGCTATGCTCACTACTATACCTTGAGCGTCTGGAATAGTGCCTGGCATCTAGTAAGCTGTTAGTAAATATTTGTTGGGTTAATTAATGAATCTCACTAAAAATTAACCCTTCCTCTCCACAACTTCTCCTCTAGTATCAGCAGGTAATCTTCAGCCCAAAGGTTCCCATCTCCTTGCATGGCAAACCCAGAGCCACCTCCACAATTTGAAGGTCATATTTACATTTTAAAGAGAATCAACCCTCGAAGAGTTGTTTTGTTTTCTTATCCATTTTTAAATACCTATACCCTACATTTATATACCTTACACATGTATATAATCAAGTATTTTTATTTAATCTTTTGAGGGTTTTTCTTAGTCTCCAAACATTTTTGGTAGAAAGGAATGCTTTGAAAAAAAAGATACATTATCCTCTCCCTGTATAAACTCATAAAGAGTGACTCTGATATATTTGATGGCACATTCTTTTACTACCTACAGAACCAGATGTTAGGAATTTGAAATAATTAACTCTTTGAAAGTAGTTCTTGCCGTTACCACATCACATTTTAGGATTTAACAGAGACGCAGAAGTAAGCTGGCTTTGCGGCCCATGGAGCTCGACCACTAGCTACTTGATCTTGAACCAAACATTGAAGGCTCCTGAGTCTAAGCGACTAGTGTGTAAAAAAAGGTGCCAAGATCTACCTCACAGGATAGTTGGTGTGAAGATACAAGATAATGCATACAGAGCAAACGATACAAAAATCTACTGCATAGCAGGTATTTAATAAATTATAGCTACTAATTTTAATATTTCTACTATTACTCAAGAGATTATTTGCATCCTAATGTAAATGTACTATGCCTGCAATTAAGGTAAGAAGCCACAAGATGAGGGGTGCCTGAATGGCTCAGTTAGTTGAGCGTCTGACTCTTAATTTCAGCTCAGGTCATGATCCCAGGACTGTGAGTTCAAGCCCTGCACTGGGCTCTGTGCTGAGCGTGGAGCCTGCTTGGGATTCTCTCTCTTTCTCCCTCTGCCCCTATCCACCCCGCCTCCACACACACACAGCAATTTGTGCATGCATATGCTGTTCCTCTCTCCCTCTCTCAAATTAAAAGAAAAAAAAAAGTCACAAGATGAAGTTGATGTCTTTATGGCCTGAGTAGTAAAAATCACCTTGTCTCCTTTTTCTGTTTTACCAAACAAGAGATGGTTTTTTCCCAGTGTCTCTGTCAGGCCTCTTGGTTTTCATTTCACCAACCATATTTCAGGTATAATTTACCTGAAATGGGAAGAAGCCTGTTTTTCTTATTTAGTACCATAAAACTGAGCTCTATTTTTAACTATATGAGTAATTAATATACCAAACACACATTTCAAAGCCAACAATCTAAAAAGAAAATAAATACCAAAGGGCAACACTTTGGTAGCTTTTTATTAATATGTAACTGATGGTGTTTATTCTAATACCACATCTTGATAACTCTCCCAATTTCCATTAATTTAACCTCCTTCCTTAAAACTGTAATCATATCAAGGATGTAGGGCTACCAGTCCTCTCAGTATCTTTTTTATGGTGCTTCC
Organism: Herpailurus yagouaroundi; assembly: GCF_014898765.1. Lineage (NCBI taxonomy): Eukaryota > Metazoa > Chordata > Mammalia > Carnivora > Felidae > Herpailurus > Herpailurus yagouaroundi. Next base: position 50,281,217 of record NW_024412403.1, on the reverse strand, counting down.
TCCATCAGCATCTGGTTTCCCTCTTCTAGTTAAGTGATGAATAGGATTTAATTTCACATTCTCCCCCTCTTGCTTCTACAGCCTCAGAAGCACAACACCTCCTATCCCTTGCACTAGGCACAGCCAAGTGACATATTAAGTGCTACTGAGGATTGCTATGGGAGTGTTGCCTCTGGTGCTGGCCGGTAGGACTATGAGGTCCCAGGCCAGTCATGTCACCTGTAGAATTCAGTGCCATCCTCTCTAGAACATGGTCTCCAGAATCTATGGAAGCTCTGAGAATCCATGACTTCATGATTTCTTAAAGATAAAAATGGTCTTGGGGGGCCTGGGTGGCGCAGTCGGTTAAGCGTCCGACTTCAGCCAGGTCACGATCTCACGGTCCGTGAGTTCGAGCCCCGCGTCAGGCTCTGGGCTGATGGCTCGGAGCCTGGAGCCTGCTTCCGATTCTGTGTCTCCCTCTCTCTCTGCCCCTCCCCCGTTCATGCTCTGTCTCTCTCTGTCCCAAAAATAAAATAAAAAACGTTGAAAAAAAAAAAGATTAAAAAAAAAAAGATAAAAATGGTCAGTCCAAAGTTAACAAAAAATAATAATAATATGGGAAAGTAAATTCAGTAAAACTAGACCTCTAATATAGACAGTCAAAATGTAACAGAAATCTCTGAAAGACTCTGTTTCTCGGAACCCACTGAGTAAATAAACCAATGTGTTAGAGGTCCCTAATGAGTGCAACTTCCTCAATTTTTGATTTGTGTGTGTCTGTGTGCTTTGTCCTCTTAGATTATAAATTCCTCCAGGAATGGAAATAGACCTTTTTCCAGCTCAATGTCTATCCCATAATAATCCAACAAGAATCACTTGAAAGCTGATAGCTGACTGACCGATTAAAAATCTGCTTTTGTTGACAGAATTATACAAATCCTATGTGGCAGCACTGTAAAAAATATATATGAAATGCACTGACAAGTTTAACTTTTATTTGGCATATAGAGGGAGAGGTTCCGTGGTTTACTCTTTTACTGGGAAAGCTATCAAGTAACCTTATCTTGTTCCAGCACCTATGCCAAATCATATCTACCTGTGACTTCCACAATTTGTTTCTACTTACATATTCTTTTAGTGGCTCCACATTTCAAGACATTGTATTTGGTGACATAGACTTTATAACCTAATAAATTCAAAATGCTCCTATTTTATAGTTCATTCAAACCAGCAAACTAAACTTCTTTTAAATAGAAAACATTACTAATTCCCAACCCTTGTTAAAGTCTTGCATCTAATTTCTCAGTTCTTGTTCCTAGGATGCATAGCATTGCTGGAAAATTTTTATGAAGCCATGCTCAAAAACATCCTGGTTTAAAATAATAAAGGTAAATATAAAGAGGGATGTAGCCTGTAATTCAAACACTGATGGATAATATACGTGCTTAAAGATAAACCCAAGGTAAAAATTAACAACTGTTCAAAAACTCATTCTCCTTACTTTGTTATTTCTGGTTTTCAATTGCTATAATTAAAAGGACTTGTTTCCCATGAACATCAAAGACAGCAGACAGATGCTATAAAATGCTTACAAAAACCTTATTTTCAGTTTGTTGCCAATACTTTAAAGAGAGAAACAAAGTGTGAGGGTTCTAGACTCCTCTATGCTCATCGCAATTTGAGATTTGAGCTCCTTATCATCATTGCCATTGTCCCTTGTTATTGTTTTTTCCTTCCCCAGATTCAACACTGACTTTCTTTGTTATTCTGGCCAACCCATTCAATCTCTATGACAGATTCTGCTAGAATTGTTCTTGACTCATCAAGCTCACAGGTAGGCAATGAAAATTTGGGAGACTGAAGACTGAAGAATATTAAATAAAGAGGGTATTTAATGGTGCTGTATTGAGGTGCTGTAAAGACAGAGACTGAAGATGGAAATGGACTCCCAGAGACAGCCAGATTTATAAATCAACACTCAACATTGTGCCCTGTGGAATCTAATTGATTGTGAACTAGCTCACATACATCTTAAGCCTTCTCTTGGATTGTTTCTCCCCTGACTTTGACCTGACACCAGGTCAAAACTCTCCAGCAGTATCTACTCCTACCATTCCTCAGAATCATCACAATTTAGGAAGCAACATACTCTTACTTCCTCTCAGCCACTCCCGTACCATCAATCTACCATGGCTCTCTGCAACGCCTGGCTTTTTGAAACACTTTTCCCTGGCTCCCAGCTCCCTCTGTGTTGCTGTTTTCTAGCAACCTGTGAACCCCTCAGTATTGTTCTTGATAGCTTAGCCTTTGGCTTACATCTTCTCCCGACTCATTCATGGCAATGTCTTGTTAATCTCAGTATCCATATGGGATGGCCCTCGCCACACTCCAGCCTCAACATTCTGATACCATCTCTGCACCTCTACTGAAGCACTCACACTTACCCTGGATCTGTTATTCTGCAGAATTGCTCCCTTGAAAGATTTTTAAATCTCAGTTTCCTTTCTTTGCCCACAACCTATCCTTCCTCCCCTTTCACATCTACTGAAATGGCTGTTCAGTCACCTCATCCTGCTTTCAGCATGTTCATTCTTCTATTTCCTCCTTTACTCACCTCCTTACCACTCCAGGTTCTCATAATGAAAAACTTTAGTATTATTCCCATGAACACAACCAGAACCCCTTGTGTCATCCTTCCTCAAATTCTGTCATTCACTCTCAATGCTCATGTATCAGGCTACTGAATACTACTTGAAGAAAATCTTGACTCGGGTCACTTGTTTTCATTCCAAAATCATACCATCTGGCCTCAGTGGGGCCTTCACTGATGTTCACAATTTTAGAGTTCAGTTCTGAATGAGACTTTATCACTTTTGCCTTATCAAACTGTTATCACTAACCTCAAAATCTACTCTCCTCTTTATCTTCGCTTTTCTTAATACTGTTCTACATGATGTGAATTTAATCAGTTTTCCTTCTCTGTTCTTCAATTTTCAGCATGTGTAATCCATCCTCCCCTTTACTCCTTTTTCAAAGATGGACATTCCTGCTAACTACATGTCCATTTCTTCCCCAACTCCTCCAAGAGGGTCTTCTTATCCATCATCATGCCCATATCTTCCTCTCTGGCAGTCTTCCTCAGGTCTCCCACACTCATACAAGGCTTTTCCAAACTTCCTACCTTCATGAGGTGTCACCTTTCTGTATTCTTTTACAACCACCAAGCTTCTTGGAAAAGTGTTTATGCTTTATGCTTCCACTTCAACTTCATTTACCCCTCACTTACATGTATCTGACCAACATGGTCAACCCTTCAGGGTCACCAGTGACCAACTAGTCATATAATGCATGTGGCCACTTAGAAAGTGAGTAGGGAAAAGAAAACACTAAAATATTACTTGTAAGGAAATCAAATTAAGGACTTTTTTTTATAAATTTTTATGCTTTTCCAAATACTCTTTAATGAGTAGTCCTTTCACAATCAAAAGGGCAAAAAGGACTTACATTTTTTTCTCATTTCTCTTTCTCAGTCTCCCTGAGGTATTTGACCCTATTGATGGCTTGTCCCCAAAACTCTTTCCAGAGTCACCCAATAGGTGTGCAGTATCTGCAGTCACATGAGGTCATACACTTAGAAAGACCCAGCTCAGTTTAGGGTTTTTCCATCTTCATTTTGAAATTCTTAATAATTTGTTAACAGGGGTCTCATATTTTCATTTTACACAGAGCCCTGAAAATAATGTGTCTAGTCCTGACTCTTCCCTTAACTTCTGATCCTATATTCTCTTTTTTCTACATTTCTAACCTTCTTTTCTATTTCATCACTCCACTCACTAAATTCAGTTCATCACAGTGGTTACCATCACCCACTTCACATCTCTCCTTTGTTATTCTCACCAATGGCTTCAGCTTTCACTCCACCAAATGTCACCCAAGTGTTGCCTGAATCCTGAGATTCAAATTCACATTTCTGCCCATAAGTGTGTATTTCCACAAGGGTGTTCAGTAAACACTTCACACTAACACGTCCAAAAAGGAATTCAGCCTGTACTTATGTATTCTATTCTTCTATGACTATCGTCTTTCATTCAATTCTAGATCTACTCCTAGAGATGCATGTGGCTATAGTTCATTCACTTTCACTGCTCTATAGTACTCCATTATATGAATACACTTCAATTTATTTCTCTGTTTTACTTGCAATGAATATCTGTTTTGGGAGTTTTGTTACTTGTTGTTAGGTCTGGTCACACACATGCAGGAAGAGTTTCCTTAGGTTGTAAAACTAGAAGTAAAATTGTCAAGTCATAGAGTACATACAAATTCAATTTTACTTGGCAATACCACAGTGTCTTCAAAGTGGTTGCATTACTTTACATACACTCCCACCCAGAGGGTACAAAAGTTCTTGTTGCCCTGTACCCTCACTCATTTGATATTACCAGATTAAAATTGGCCAACATTATTGTATCTCATCCTGATTTTGACTTTCATTTCCCTGATTATTAATGGGAATTAGCATATTTCATACGTTAGCTATATATGAAATGTCTCCTATTCTTATACTGCCTTTATAATAGGAAAATTTCTTTAGTAATTAAAATCTACACCACAGGCAGCTGTTGTCAGTATAAGAAAGAACACTAAAGACGTACAGTCCTGTCCTCACTTAGACGATGGACTTGACCAGTTTCAAACAATTATACTTTGGAATTTGCTTACTCTCAAGGCAATAATGTTCTGTAAAACTAGCTGTGTAAGGAATCATCTGTGGTTTTTAAACCTTTCCATGCAACCAGCATGAAGTTACTCAGTGCCATGTTTAAAGAAAGACTAACTTCAGGGGTAGGCACAGTGTGGAAGAAAGAATTTTCTTTCTTAGTACTTAGCTCCTAATCCAGTAAGAATAAGAACTAAAAAGAAAACACAAGTGTAGATTGTTTAATGAAGAGTCTACTACACTCATAAAAGAATGTGTGAAAACCGTGGGAAACAGAAGCACCCTGCCAACCCCAGCCCAACCCAATCTCACCTCTCCTAGACACTTCCCCCTATACTTTCTGGAGTTCCCCAGGCATGTTCTCATAAGTCACTGCTTCCTGTCTATCATTACCTAAGTCTTTTGCATCAGAGAAGAAAGACTAAGTGTCTTGAGGCAAGGAATCTCCAAAGTTGAGTTGAGGTTAATTAGCTTACAAAGTATACTTGACCATGAATTTCAGATCCCTGAATTAGGGAAATGAAATTATTATTAATTCAGTTCAATCTGACAAATATTTGTTAAGCAGCTACTATGTCCAAAAACAATATGATAGAATCCTGGCCACTCAGGAAGCAAACTTGACATACCAAGAACAAGAAAGACTTTCATACCTCTTATTCTAAAATAGAAAGACACTATCAAGCTACACCCTGATTGCATCATACCTTTATGCACTATATTTAAGTGCTATATTTCATAAATCTGTTCCTTATTTTCTTATCCAGTGTCTACTGTGAAAAAATGTAACAGCATTTCTTTCAGAAGATCCTTAGTAATTCACAATTATTGTTCTAACACTCCCTCCTCTAAACTAAATAATAATAATAGCTAAAATTTTGGGGGCACCTGCGTGACTCAGTTGGTTAAGCGTCCAACTTCAGCTCAGGTTATGATCTCACAGTTCGTGAGTTCGAGCGCCACCTCAGGCTCTGTGCTGACAGCTCAGAGCCTGGACCCTGCTACAGATTCTGTGTCTCCCTCTCTCTGCCCTTCCCCTGCTTGCACTCTTTCTCTTAAAAATAAACATTAAAAAATTAGAATTTTTGGAGTTCTTACTACGTACCAGGAGTTACAGCATTACATGCATAGCATCTCACTGAATCTTCACAACACTCTTTTTGCTGCTCCTGTTGTTGCTTCAGGTGTAATTCCCATATAACAAACAGCACATGTTTACAGTATACAATTTGATAAGGTTTGATGATGTAAATGAATAAAAGATGTAATGAAACCATCACCACAATCAACATAACAAACATATCCATCACCCCCAAAAGTTTCTTCATGACCTTTTATAATCCTTCCTTTTCACTCCTCCCTGTTCTCTCTCTCCTTACCATTCCAAACAAATACTGATCTGTCAGTGTAAACGAATTTGCATTTTCTAGAATTTTCAAAAATGGAATCCTACAGTACATTCTTTTTCTGGCTTCTCTATTCAGCATAATTATTCTGGGAGTCATCCATGTTGGTGTAATTATTAAACGTTTATTCTTTTTTATTCCTTTGTTCATGTTCCATTGTCTGGATATACCATGATTTGTTTATCCATTCACCTGTTACACTCGACTTGTTTCCAGGTTTTAGCCATTACACATAAAGCTGCTACATCCATATACAAGTTTTTGGGTGAGCATATGCTTTCATTTCTGTTGTATAAATATCTAGGGGTGGAAGGACCAGGCTACACTGCAGATATATGTTTAACATTTTAAGAATCTGCCATTCCTATTGCTGCTGTAACAAATTACCAAAACCTGACTGGCTTAAAACAGCACAAATTTATCTCTTACAGTCTAGAGGTCAAAAGTAAGTCTAAAGTCAAGGTGTTGGCCAGACTGTGTTTCTTCTGGAAACATCAGGGGAAAATCCATTTGCTTTCCTTTTCTAGCCACTAGTCTGCCTGCATTCCATAGCTCAAGGCCTCTTTCTCAGAACATCCTTTAACTTCCTGCTTCTGTGATTATGTCTCCTACTACTGACTCTCTACCTCCTACCTACCTCTTAAAAGGACCTTTATGATTACATTGTACCCATCCGCATAATCCAGGATAATCTGGATCTCCAAGGGCTTTCACTTAATCACATCTACAAAGTCCCTTTACCATAAAAAGAAACATATTCACAGGTTCCAGGGACAAAGATAAGAACATCCTTTTTTTTTAAGTTTATTTATTTATTTTGAGAGAGAGAGAGAGAGAGAGAGAGAGAGAGAGAGAGAGAGAGAGAGAGAATCCCAAGCAGGCTCTGCCCATCAGCACAGAGCCCAATATGGGGCTTAAACTCACAAACCACAAGGTCATGACCTGAGCCAAAGTCAAGAGTTCGTCACTTAACCAACTGAGCCACCCAGGTGCCCCAAGATATGAACATCTTTGAGGCATCATTATTCAACCTATCAATGTCTTCCAAAGAAGTTATATCATTTTACATTCTCATCAGCAATATAAGAGTTCTAGTTCCTCCACATCCTTACCAACTCTGGTTATGGTCAGCCATTTTAACATTAGCCATTCTAATAGGTTTATTTTGGAATCTCCTTATCATTTTAATTTGTACTTGTTAAATAGCAAATATAACAAATAACAAAGATGTTGAACATCTTTTCATGTATTTATTTGCCATCTGTAAATCTTAGATAAAATGTCTGTTGAAATCGTTTTCTCATTTTTATTGGAATTTATGGAGTTTTTTATTGTTGGATTTTGAGAGTTCTTTATATATATATATACATATATATATATTTTTTTAATGTTTATTTATTTTTGAGAGAAAGAGCACAAGTGGGGGAGGGGCAGAGAGACAGGGAGACACAGAATGTGAAGCAGGCTCCAGGCTCCAAGCTGTCAGCACAGAGCTCAGTGTGGGGTTCAAACTCACAAACCATGAGATCATGAACCAAGCTGAGGTCAGACACTTAACCGACTGAGCCACGCAGGCGCCCTATATATTCTAAATACAAAACCGTTATCAGGTATGATTTGCAAATATTTTATGCCAGTTTGTGGCTGGTCTATTCTCTTAACATGTCTCTCAAAAAGCAGTTTTTAATTTTGATTAAGTCCAATTTATGAATTGTTTTCTTTTACAGATTGGACTTTTGGTGCTATATCTATAAAGCCTTTGCCTAACCTAAGGTCAAAAAGTTTTTGTCTTGTATTTTCTTCTAGATATTTTATAGTTTTAACTCTTTTAGGTTTGTGGTCCATTTTGAATTTAGCATTATATACGGCATATATGCAAGTTCTTTATATTGCATATAAATATCGAGTTGTTTCATCACCCTTGGTTGAAAAGCCCACTTTCTCCACTGAATTGCCTTTGTACCTTTAGTTCTCCATGTGTGTGGGTCTATTTTTGGATTCTCTGGTCTATTGCATTCACCCATTTGTCCATCTTTATAGCACTAACACACTTTCTTGATTATTGTATTTTATAAGACTTGAAATCAAATCGTTTTAGTACTCCAACTTTTATCTTTTTTAAGTTGTTTTGGTTATTTTAGGTCTTTTGACTTTTTATTTTGAATTTTAAAATCATCTTACAATTTACTAAATCCTATGGGAATTTTTATTGCGATTGTGTTAAATCTTCATTTTGTTTAGAACTGGCATCACAGCAGCATTGATTCTCCTGACCTATGAACAGTGTGTATCTATTATTGAATTTTTTCAACAATGTTCTGTAGATTTTAGTATATGGGACTTGTTCTTCTTTTGTCAAATATAACTCCAAATATTTTCATATTTTTGATGCTATTTTAAATGTTATCTTTTTCAATTTCTGACTGTTCATTGCTAGTATATACTAATACAATTGATATGTGTATGTTGATGCTGTATCCAGCAACCCTGATAACTCATTTATTAGATCTAGTAATATCTTTAGATTCCATTGGATTCGCTGCATGAAAGAACATGCTGTCTATGAATAAAGACAGTTTTTGTGGGTTTTTTTTTTCCAAACTGAATGCTTTTTTTCCTTTGGTTAGTGCTATAAATTTCCTTATAATTACTGATTTAGTAGCATTCCACAGATTTTAATATGTTCACAGTACTTTCATTTTCATTTAGTTCACAGTACTTTCTGATTTCCCTTTCAATTTCTTCTTTGACCCATGAGTAATTTAGAAATATGCTGTTTGGTTTCCAAATATTTGGTGTCTTTCCAGAGATCCTTCTGTTATTGATTTAATCCCACTGTAGCCAGAGAACATACTTTGTATGACTTCTATCCTTTTAAAATTATTTAGACTTATTTTATGGCCCAGAATATGATGTCTGTTGATGTTCTATACACACTTGAAAATAAATGTCTGCATTTGAAAATAAGCTGCTATTGTTAAGTGAATTATTTTAGGTCAGGCTGATTGTTTTATTCAAGTCATATATCTTAACTGGTTTGCTTTTTACTTGTTCTATCAACTATTGAAAGAATTATACTGAAATATCTTACCATAAATTGTGGATTTGTCTATTTCTTCTCACAGTTTTATCAGTTTTTGTTTCATGTAGTTAGGAGCTCTGTTATTCAGAACATGAACATTTAGGAATGTTATTTCCTCCTGATAAAATGACACATTCATTATTATGAGATAAACTTCTTAATCCCAAGTAATAATCTTTGCTCTGAAATCTATTTTGTCTGTTATTAATATAGCCACTCCATCTTTCTTTTGACTAATGCTAACATAATGTATCTTGGTCCAAACTTTTAATCTTCTCATGTCCTTATATTTAAAATGAATTTCTTGGTGCACCTGGGTGGCTTATTTGGTTGAGCATCCAACTCTTGATTTTGGCTCAGGTCATGATCCTAGGGACGTGGGACTGAGCACTGTGCTGGGCTCCATGCTGAGCATGGAGCTTGCTTGGGATTCTCTCTCCCTTCCCCTCTGCCTCTCTCCCCACCTCACTCATGCTATCTCTCTCTCTCTCTCTCTCTCTCTCTGTCACTCAAATAAAATAAAAATGCATTTCTTGTAGCTAGCATACAGTTGGATCTTCCTTTTTATCCAATATGAGAATTTCTACCATTTAATTGAGGTGTTTAGTCCATTTACAATTAATGTAACTATTGATATGGTTAGATCTAGACCTATCATCTTGCTGGTGTTTTTCTATTTGTCCCATGTAATCTTGGTTCCTTTTTTATTTTCTGCCTTTTTCTGAATTAAGTGAATATTTTTATGATATCTTATCTCCTTCATTGAAAATATTAGTTATAACATTTGTTTCAACAATGTACTTTCATTTATCCCTTCTAGTCTCTGTTATTTTTGTCATACATTTTGTTCTACAAATGTATATTAGTTTTCTAATTGGTTTTCTGCATAACAAATTACAATAAACTTAGAAGCTTAACACAAGGCCATTTATTATCTCACAATTCTGTAAGTCAGAAGTCTGGAATGACCTGGCTGGGTTTTCTGCTTGGGGTCTCACAGGCTGAAATCCAGATCTTAGCCCACTCTCTTCTCATCTGGAACATGGGGTCTTCTTCTAAACTCTTTCCTATTACTAACAAAATTTAATTCCTTGTGGTGTTAACTTTGAGGTCCCCATTTCCCTGTCGATTGTTGACAAGGGGTCACTCTCAGCTATGTGTGGCCACTCTCCAATCTTTGTACATGGACCCCTTCATTTACAAAGCCAGGACCAATATATCAAATTCTCCTTTGCTTTTTTCTCTCTGCCCTCCCCTTCTGCTACCAGATAGAGAAAAGTCTCTGTTCTTTAAATGACTTGTAGGATTAGTTAGATCCAGCTGGATAATCTTTCTATCTCAAGGTCAACTGTGCTATAAAACACAATGTAGCATAACATGTAGAAGACAACAATATTATCATATTCAATGATGCTGGAGATTAGAACTGGAATCTTGGGGGCCATTCTTATCATTCTGGTTACCACAATATGTTATAAACTTCACACACTACATCATCGTTATCATTTTAATATTTAATTTTCTTTTAAAATATTTAAGAAAAATATCTGATATTTTACCTATGTAGTTATCAAGTCCAACGTTCTTCATTTCTTAGTATAGATTGATATTTCCATTTTCTATCTTTCTCCTTCTGTATGAACAAGTTCTTTTAACATTTCTTGTTAGGTAGCTCTGCTAAAGATGAATTCTTTAGGCTTTTGCAGGTCTAAAAATCTTTATTTCACCTTTGTTTCTCAAAGGTATGTTTACTAGGCACATACTTCTAGATGACAATTTTCATTTTGTCATCTTTAAAATTTTGAGTCAGTGTCTCCTCAATTCCATTGTTTCTGATGAAGATCTGCTATGATCATTACCTTTTTTCTTCCATACATAACACGTCTACCCTTCTTTTATTGTGTATAACATTTTCTCTTCATCAATTTTATTTAGCAATTTGATAATGATGTGCCTTGGTGTAGTTGTCTTCAAATTGCTTGCGTTTGAGTCTCATTGTGCTTCTTGGATCTGTGTTTATAATTTTCACTAAATTTGGAAAACTCTCAACCATTCCTTCTTCAAATACTTTTCTGTATTTCATTTTTTCAGGAACTCCTATTACATCTATATTACACTGCTTGAAATTGTCTTACAGCTCATTGATGCTCCATTTATTTTTTTATTCCTTTTGACTATGAGTTTCATTTTGAATTGTTTCTATTGCTATGTCTTCAAGTTCATTATTTTTTCTTCAATGTCTAATCTGCCATTAATCCCATCCAGTATATTTGTTATCTCAGACATTGTAATTTTCATCTCTAAAAGTTGATCTGGGACTTTTTTTTATGACTTTTGTGTTCTCACTTCTTATTGAACATATACAATACAGTTACAATAACTGTTTAAATAACTATCTACTAACTTGAACAACTGTTCCAGTTGTGAATTCATTTTATTTTCCTTCTCATTATGAGTCATATTGCCAATTATTCTCATGCTTGGTAATATTTGATGTATTGCCAGACATGAATTTTATTTCACTGTATGCTGAATATTTTGGTATTTTTTAAATACTCTTAACCTTTCTTCTAGGACACAGTTAAATTATTTAGGAACAGTTTGATCATTTTAGGTCTTACTTTTAAAATTTGTAAAACAGGACAAATTTACACATTATTGTAGGGCTAATTATTTCTCACTATGGAAGCAAGAATCTTTGGGTATTCTCCTGTGATTCATGACATTTTCAAGTCTAGCTAGTGGGAACAGACTATTCCTGGCCCTGTGTGAAAACTGAGCACTTTTCCATCTACTTTTAAATGATTATTTTCCAATCTTAAATAATTCCTCAAATGCAAGTGCTGGTCAGAACTCAGATCAATACTGGAGAAAGTCCCTCTGCAGCTCTGCAGGATTCAAATATCTGAAAATACCTCCTACTTTCATGCTAAGGAACCCAAGAGTTTTCTTAGTCCTGTCAAATACCTCTGCCTTATAGTGTTGTTAATCCCCTCACTACTTTCAGTAGTAAGTATACTAAGATCACAGAGTGTCTTTTCTTTTTGTAATTTTTTTGTGTTTATTTTTGAGAGACAGCATGAGTGGGGGAGGGGCAGAGAGAGAGAGAGAGAGAGAGAGAGAGAGAGAGACAGAATCTGAGGCAGGCTCCAGGCTCCAAGCTGTCAGCACAGAGCACAATATGGGGCTTGAACTGTGAGATCATCACCTGAGCCGAAGTCAGATGTTTAACCAACTGAGCCACCCAGATGCCCCAAGATCACAGGGTATTCTAAGTACGTGGTATTCTAAAAACTGTTGTGGAACTTGAGGATTTTTATCTCATACAAGACCTTCTGCAGTAAAATTCAGCCTTCAGGTGCATCATTAATTTTCTTTAGGATGATATGCAGTCAGAACTTCTTAGAGTGACAAGTCATCTCCTTACCACATTCCAGTCCACTCAGGTGGGTCACATGACTTTTCTAATGGGGCTGTCCCATCAGGCACAAAACAACTAGCTAGCCATATTCAGGGCCCCAAGAATCTTATATTGAACAGATCAGAAGAGTGATTTAGCTTCCTTTTTGGTAGAGTAAATAATATTAAACCAGAAATGTAAATATCCTTTTTTTTCTTTAATAAAGATTTGTTTTATCTTAATTTCTGGTGATAATCAGAAGTAGTTTGGAATGTTATAGTCTTTAGTTGTTTACATTGTTGAGCATTTAGTTACCCATAAAAAAACACTTGAGAAATTAACACCTAAAACAATCCAGCAATCCTTTTTGTAATCTTACGAGATGAGTAATTTCAGCTTCCAGTTTGCCTTTTTACAAATAAGATGTTCAGATACTACTATTATATGTTCTATTTAATACTGAAAGACTTGCTATCATAGTTGTTTGTATTGTTTTGGTGATGGATAGCCATAGACATATTCTCTATGAGGCAACCTCTTGAAAAGAATTCTGTTCAACTGACTCTTCTCTCTTGCATCTTCACCTTCAATTAAGCCTGTCAATAGTCTCTTTATTCTCAAAAGAAACCACCACCACAACAACAACAAAGGTAGAGGAAATCTTCCTTTTTTCCTGAGATGTTGTTTGTATGCCTCTCCTTCCCCTCAGCATCAAACTCTTTCAAATACTTACAACCTCCACTTTCCTCATTTCCTACTCACTTCTAACTCCTGGTAATCTAGTTTTGCCCTCTATTACCTTACTACACTATAGTCCAGTGGGAAACCAGGCTGTTACAGTTCACTATCTCATCATATAGTAACAAACAAAATCCTCTTTCACCTCTACAACTCTGCAACATTTAACACAACAGATCGTCCTTTCTTGAAAGTCTCATCCTCTGTTGGCATTTAGGACACAACACTCTTTCTGTATGCCTTCTGTATCTACAACCCAATCTTCTCTGCCCACCTAATCAGGCTCCTTTTTCTGCCCCTGTCTCCTAAATGTAGGCTTACCCCAAGGATAAACCTTTGGAGTTCTTGCCTATTCTTGCTTATACTCCTGTAACATTCTCAATCAATATCATGGCTTCAACTATGACTTCTGGAAATATGGCTATCTCCAGCCCTCCGGCTCTGCTATATTTAGAGTCAGCATTTCCAACTGTTACGGGAGACATCTCCACCTAAATTTCCCTATAAAACACCTCACGCTAACTATGTCAATGACTAAATTTAAGACCTTTATTTCCAAATTTATTCCCTTCTGTATTCCGCAGTTTATTTTATAACATACTCAACTACCCAGCCACTCAGGATCAAAGCCTCTTTACTCTATTTGATTCTGATGTCACCCTTGCAACTTCACAATCAGACCCCATTCAGCTGATCAGATCTAAGTCTTATATTTAAAACTGTCCTCTCCTTTTCATTCCCACTGCCACTACCCTGATCTCATTACTTCTACATAGACTAAGGCAATCTACTCATCCTTCAGTCTCACCTTTTTTCCAAAGCACAGTCCCATTTATGCTAGTCTAATCTGGAAGTACAGCTCTGATCAAGTAACTCTTCTTTCAAATGCCCTTGACTACCAAAAAGTCTTAATTTGTTTCTACCTTTATTTCCAAAAATACCAAGACCTAAACCCAATTGAAATACTCTCTGTTCCCCCCAAAAAATCAGTGCTTCCCTATCCCAGGCCCCCACTTATTTTATAATTTATCTTTTCTCTGAAATGCCCTGCTCCCTGCCTTAATTCTATCCTTTCTTCAAAACCCGGTAAAATTCACCTTCTTAATTTTTACTATTATCACCTAACATGGAAATATGTTATCAACATTATCAATCCCATAATTATGTATTTTTTTACATTTTACATTGTTTTGCAGATATTTTATAAATCCTGTCTCCCTTATAAACTGTAAACTTGTTAACATTTAAATTACCATTGCATTCTTCATGATGCCTGCATGGTAAATAATAAAATTAATAGATTAGTACATAATGCTGAATTAATCATCAGCCAATTCGCCAAACTTCAATGTTTCATAAAGGGAAGAAGATGATGTATAAGATGGACTCTTTGCTCTCTAAAATAACTACAATGCAAAGGAGTGTATAATCAGTGTTATGTGGTCAAAGAGATAATTGGTGGTCTAAGGCAGTCTTAGAATGAGGACGATGGGGGGTGGGGGCAGGGTCCTCTTGAAGAATAGGTAGGATTTTGTAAGCATATATGCAAAGGAATACATTTCTTGTTCAGTGTGAACAGAGGCATAGAGAAGCAAGACAGTTTGAGAAGTTCAGAGAAAAATGACTAGAACAGTTTATCCAAATGAGAGAGTTCATGTGGGGGATCCTAACAGATAGAGCTGGAAGTGCAAGTTAGGGCTAGATCATATAATCTTTGTCCCACTGGTGACTGGGGTTGGTAGCAACTGCCAGAGAACAATGAACACTGGGCCTTGCCAACATCAAAATTATCAGGCACTCACTTGGCCAAGATGACTATCAGAGTTTTCCCGCTTCACAGTTCCTATGGCATCATACTATCTTATAATAGTCAGTTCTAGATTTTCTTTGTGTCCAGTTTATTCATCTATTTGTTTATTCAAACATGCATTTAAAAACATATTATATTCTAAACATTGTGTAATACCCTAAGGATTCCAAGATGAATAGCCATGCTTCTAACCCCAGGAGCTTTGCATTTCAGCAAAATGTCAGTGTTAAGTTTTTAGCTAGCTAAACTGTTATGCAAATGACATGAAGTCTTATTTTGGGTCCAATCTAAATATGTTTTGTGATTCATCTGTTTTGTTTTGCTTTGGTTGCTTATTGGTCTTGTCAGTTAATATATATTATTTTATAAAAGAGAAGGATACTAGTCATTTTTATTTTTACTTTAACAAGAGTACATCAAAAAAGGCTTTTCCTCATAGAAAGATCTTTGTGATTCAGGTAATTACTTATCATCCTCTCCATAAAGGAAAATACTGGAATTTTTTTACTTATAGTTTTATTCGTCAATCTGTGGCTAGAATAATGCCCTGAAATAGAGTTTACTTAACCTAGAATTTCTCCCAGTTTTGAAGGCAACAATGCTGTTTGGAACTTTTTTTCTTAACACACTTACAGTAAATGATAACTGAGATCTCTGTTCGCAACTTCTAACCTAACCCACTATGAAGTAATGCTAAACTATGAAGTAATGCTCCCAAATTATTTTTTGTCCTGCTGGGGAAGAGGAACAAGAATGGATAAGGGATTTTCTCTCTTGGATTCTTTGTGACCTCAAAGCTTAAGACATTAATTATACTAGTCTCACTTGAAACTGCTGACAGTACTCTTTTAGTGCCATCAGCTTCCTCTTTCCTTTTATCATTTCCTCTTTAGAAGTAGTTTCCTATTAGTGTCAATATTTTCTTTCATATAATAGTTATATTTTTAAAAGCCAGTAGATAAGCCTGCCCAAAGAGCTGGAAAATCAACTGTAGCAGCAATGTAGCACTGGAAGTTTCATATTCAATATCTTCAATTTGTCCCTAAAAGAACAAATAAATAATTTCTCAACAGAAATCTCATTGGTTTCAATGACTGCTGAGAGAGAGAGATTTAATGGAGGAACTTTATATAGAGGTCCAGGTTCTGGATCCCATTAGATTGTTGAGGTGGCACAAAGTAATTCTTTGGGAAATAGAATTACTTCCCAAATCATTACTAATACTAATTGGGAATTAGTACATTCGGAATACTAATCATTGGGAAATACAAATCAAAATAATAATGAGATATCACCTCATATCTGTTAGAATTACTATCAAAAAGACAAGAAATGGCAAGTGTATGTGAGGATGTGGAGAAAGGGGAACCCTTGCACTGTTGGTGGGAATGTAAATTGGTGGAGCTACATGAAAAACAGTATAGAGTTTCCTCAGAAAATTAAAAGTAGAAATACTATATGACCCAGTAATTCCACTACAGGGTATTTACCCAAAGAAAATGAAAACACTAATTCAAAAAGATATTTGTATATCTTTCTGATATATATATGGATAGATACATACATACATACATACATACATATATGTATATGTGTGTATATATATTTTTTCAGCCATAAAAAAGGAATGAGATCTTGCCATTTACAACATCATAGATGAACCTAGAGGGTATTAATGCAAGTGAAATAAGACAAAGAGAGACTAATACCATATGATTTCACTTATATATGGAATCTAAAAAAAAAAAAGAAAAATAAATAAAAAGCAGAAATAGACCCATAAACACAGAGAACAAAGTGGTGACTGCCAGAAGGTAGGGGGATTGGGAAAGGGCAAAATAGGAGTAGGGGAGTAGGAGATACAGGCTTCCAGTCGTGAAATGAATAAGTCACAGAGATCAAAGTCATAGGAAGGTATTATAATAGCATTGTATGGTGACAGATGGGAGGTACACTTGCGGCAAGCATAGCATAATGTAAAGACTTGTTAAATCACTATGCTGTATACCTGAAACTAACATAACATTGTGTATTAACTATACTTCTTAAAAAAAAAAGAAACAGAATAAAGGGTAAATATATTGGAAATATATAAAATATTTTTAAAAATTATTGATACATACATTTTTAAATTTCTTTAAAAGCTATTGATTGCTAAAAATAGAAATAACAGAGAAAGTCAGGAGAAGATGGCAGAGTAGGAGGATCCTGACCTCACCTCCCCCCACAGATACAGCAGAGCACAACTGCATGTAATGCAACTCACTGTAAAGACAACGTGAAGACTGTCAGAACAGATATTTCACAGCCAAAGACAAAGAGAAGACGACATCAAGAGGTTAAAATGGGCAGAAACACAGTAGAGAACAAAACCCTCAGTGAGGCAACCCCACAAGCAGGAGGGGTATCACATGGGTGGAGGAGCAAGAAGATTAAGCCCCATAACAGACCTCCTGACCCTGGGGGTACACACTAGGACAACAAGCCTCTTCTAACATCTGGCTTTGAAAATTAGCAGCACTTAACTCCAGAAGTGCTTGAGAGCTATAGGAAACTCAGTCTCCATGCTTCAAGGGCCAGTGCACTATATAACTGAGCCCAAGACCCAACACAGAAGCAGCAGTTTAGAAACCACTTAGGTTATATGTGAAGAAGATTTATTGATTGGGGTGCCTGGGTGGTTCAGTCGGTTGAGGGTCCGACTTTGGCTCAGGTCATGGTCTTGCAGTTCGTGAGTTTGAGCCCCACGTCAGGCTCTGTGCTAACAAACAGCTCAGAGCCTGAAGCCTGCTTCAGATTCTGCATCCATCTCTCTCTCTCTCTCTCTGTCTCTCTCTGTCTCTCTCTCTCTCCCCTTCTCCCCCTCTCCCCCTCCCCTGCTCATGCTCTGCCTCTCTCTGTCTCTCAAAAATAAATAAATGTTAAAAAAAATTCTTAAAAAAAAAAGATTTATTGGTTAATTTTAGGACATGTGCCAGAAGAGTGGGGATCTGCAGGAGCTTTCTCTAGGATGAAAGTACTATCAGACACCAGTTTTCTTGCCCCCCTTCAGACTTACTCTCCAGACACTTTAGGAAACAGTTCTGACACCTTATATATACCTTGCTAACACCACCTGCCCCACCTCAGCATTCCCCTGTAGATTCCCCACACCTAACCAACCCACCCCTCAGGCACCCCTCCAAAGCAGCTTCCAATCCACCACACCCAGAGAGCAGCTCCAGTAGAGGCCAGTGGCCCCCACCAAAGCAACTACCACCTAGCCCACATCCAGTGAGTGGCCCTGGCCAGGACTTGTGCTCTTCCAAAAAGACTCCTGCCCCAGGGAAGTACAAAGCTAGCCCCACCCACCACCATGCCCATAGTAGCTACAGCAAGGCCTCACAGCCAGACATGTAAACTCTGCTATAAACTCTGCCCACAAGTGTATCTGCAGCAGTCACAGCTAGTCATTGCAGCTAGGCTGAGGGCTAGTCCTGCCCACCAGCATGCCCACAGTAGTCATGTCCCTGCCACAAAAGAAGGGTGTAAGGAACCCACATAAGGGACAACCCTGGACCACCTCATTCTGGTGACTGGGGGGATCATGCTACTGGTACCACTAGATGCCTTCTGTATGTGGTCACTACTTTCACAACCAGAAGACAAAGCTGACTTCCCTAATACATAGAAACAAACACAGAGAGTCAGACCAAATAAGAAGATAAAGAAATATGTTCCAAGTGAAAGAACAAAACAAAACAAGAGAAAAAAATACTAAATGAAATGGAGACAAGCAATCTACCTGATAAAGAGTGTAAAATAAGGGCCATAAAGATACTCACTGAACTTAAGCAAAGAGTGGTTAAACTCAGTGATAACTTCAACAAGGACAGAAATTATAAAAAAAAAAAGTGTCAGTCAGATCTGAATAATACAATGATTGAAATGAAAAATACACTAAAGGGAATCATCAGTACAGTAGAAGCAGCAGAGGAAAAGATCAGTGATCTGGAAAACAGGGTAGTGGAAAGCCACCAAACTGAATCACAAAAAGAAAAAGGGTTTTTTAAAAACGAGGGTACATTAAGGGACTCCTGCAACATCATCAAGCATGATAACATTTGCATTATAGGAGCTCCACAAAGAGGAGAGAGAGGAAAAGGAGCAGAAAATTTATTTGAAGAAATAATAGCTGAAAACTCTCCAACCTGAGAAAGGAAACAGACATCCAGATCCAGGAAGTAAAGAGAGCCCCAATCAAGATGAACCCAGAGAGGTACACACCAAGATCTATAATAATAAAAATAACAAAAATTATATATAAAGGAAAGAAGCAAATATTTAGGTATAAGAGAAACCCCATAAGTCTACCCCCTGATTTTTCAGCAAAAACTTTGCAAGCCAGAAGGGAGTGGCATGATATACTCAAAGTGCCAAAAGGAAAACCCTACAACCAAGAATACTCTATACCAGCAAGGTTATTATTCACAATTGAAGGAGAGATAAAGAGTTTCCCAGATAAATAAAAGTTAAAGGAGTTCATCACTGCTAAACTACCCTTACAAGAAATATTAAAGGGACTTCTTTAAGTAGAGAAGAAAAAGTATAACTAAAAGAAAATTATTAAAAGAAAAAATTTTACTGGTAAAAGCAAACATAAAGGTCATAGATCACTTATAAAACTAATATAAAGGTTAAAAGACAAAAAAAAAAGAAACAATTACATCTCAAAAATTAAAGGATATACAAATTAAAAAATATGTAAAATATGATATAATATATGTGAGATGTGCAGAGGGGAGTAATGTAGTGTTTTTAAGAATGTGTTTGAACTTAAGCAACTACCAATTTAAAATGAAATACCCTGTACATAAAATGTTATATATGAACTTCATGGTAACCACACACCAAAAACCTATAATAAATACACAAAAAATAAACAGAAAGGAATCCAAGCATAACACTAAAGAAAATCATCAAATCACAAAAATAGCAAAAGAAAAAGAACAGAGAATGACTACAAAAACAACCAGAAACAATTAATAAAGTGGCAATAAGTACCTACCTTTCAACAATTGCTTTAAATGTAAATAGACTATATGTTCAAATCAAAAGACACAGAGTGACTGAATGGATTTTTAAAAAATGACCCAGGTATATGCTTCCTACAAGAGACTCATTTCAGAACTAAAAACACATACATACTGAAAGTTAAGGAATGAACAGAGATATTCCATGTAAATAGAAGTGGAGAGGAGGGGAGTCAGACTAATAATACTTATATCAGACAAAAAAGACTTAAAGACTATAATGAGAAGCCATTACATAATGGTCATTACATAATGATAAAGGGATCAATCCAATAAGAGGACATAATAATTGTAAAAATCTATGTGCCCAACATAGGAGCACCTAAATATATAAAGCAAATATAAACAAACATAAAGGAGAAATTCATAGTAATATGATAATAGTGGAGACTTTAACTTCCCACTCACATAAGTGGGTAGATCATCCAGGCAGAAAATCAATATGAAAACAACAACTTTAAAGACACATTAGACCAGAAGCACTTAACAAATATATACAGAACATTCCATCCAAAAACAACAGACACATTCTTTTCAAGTGAATCTACAACATTCTCCAGAATAGATCACACAGTAGGCCACCAAACAAGTCTAAAAAAATTAAGATTGAAATCTTTTCCAACTAAAGCAGTATGAAATAAGAAATCAATTACAAGAAAAAAAACTGGAATCATACAAACACATGGAGGCTAAACAACATGCTACTATACCACCAATGTGTCAATGAAGAAATCAAAGAGGAAATCAAAAATTACATACAGACAAATAAAAATGGAAACACAACAGATCAAAATCTTTGGAACATAGCAAAAACAGTCTTACGGGAGTTTATAGGGAAACAGGCCTACCTCAAAAAAATAAGAAAAACTTGAAATAAAAATCTAACTTCACACTTAAAGGAACTTAAAAAAAGAAGAACAAAGTCCAAAATTAGTAGAAGGAAGGAAATAATAAAGATCTGAGTAGAAATAAATAAAATAGAAACTCAAAAAAAAAAAAAGAAAAAAAATCAATGAAACTAAGAGCTTGTTCTTTGAAAAGGTAAACAAAGTTGATAAACCTTTAGCAAGACTCATCAAGAAAGAAAGAAAAAGGACTGAAAGAAAATCAGATATGAAAGAGAAGTTACAATCAACACCACAGAAATACAAAGGGTTATAAGAGACTACTGTGAAAAATTATATGCCAACAAATTGGATAGCCTAAGAGAAATAAATTCCTAAAAACATACAATCTTCCAAAACGGAATCAGAAACAAATAGAAAATCTGATATAAATATAAATAAATAAAAATAAACCAAAAAAAAAATACAGACCATAGCTGTCATGAACACAGATGCAAAAATCCTCAACAAATATTAGCAAATTGAATCCAAAAAAATATATTTAACGTCTTTCACAATGATCAGGTGGGATTTATTCCAGGGATACAAGGATAGTTCGATACATACAACTCAATCAATGTGATATACCACATTAACAAAATAAAGGATTATAATCATATGATCATCTCCATAGATTCAGAAAAAACCATTTAACAAAATTCAACATCCATTCATAATAAAAACTTTCAACAAAATGAGTCTAGAGGGAAGTACCTAAACATAACAAAGGCCAAATATGAAAAAACACAGATAACATAATAATCAATGGGGAATAGCTGAAAGCTTTTGCTCTAAGATGAGGAACATGACAAGAATGTCCAATCTCACTACTTTTATTCAATATAGTACTGGAAACCCTAGCCACAGCAATCAGACAAGAAAATAGAACTAAAAGGCATCAAAATTAGTAAGGAAGAAGTAAAACTGTCATTATTTGCAGATGGTATACTATACGTAAAAATATTAAAGAAAGACTCTACCAAAAAACCATTAGAATCAATAAATTCTGTAAAGTAGCAGGATACAAAATCAATATACAGAAACTTGCTGTGTTTTTATCCACTAATAATGAACTAGGAGAAAAATAAATTAAAACAATCCCATTTACAATTGCACCAAAAAAGAATAAAATACCTGGGAATAAACACAACCAAAGAGGTGAAAGACTTGTACTCTGAAAACTATAGGACACTGATAAAAGAAATTGAAAATAACACAAATAAATGGAAAAATACATCTCGCTCATGGATTGGAAGAATTGATATTGTTAAAATTTCCATACTACCATAATTTGTCCATACTACCCAAATAGATTCAATGCAATCCCTATCAAAATACTGATAGTATTTTTCACAGAATTAAAACCAAAGATTCTAAAACTTGTAATGAACCACACAAAAAAACAGTCAATACCAGTTTTCAAACTATACTACAAAGATATAGCAATCAAAGCACTACAGTACTGGCACAAAAATAGACATACAGATCATAAAACAGGATAGAGAGCCCAGAAATAAATGTGAGACTTAAAATCATAAAACACCTTAAAGAAACCATAGACTTGGACATTGGTCTTAGAAATATTTTTCTGAACCTGTCTCCCCAGGCAAGGGAAACAAAAGCAAAAATACTCTAGTAGGACTATATTAAACTAAAAAGCTTTCGTAGAGCAAAGGTAATGATCAATGAAATGAATAGGGAACCTAGTGAGCAGGAAAAGATATTTGCAAATTACATATCTGATAAAAGGTTATTATCCAAAACATAAAAAAACTCATAAAACTTAAAACCAAAAACATAAATAATCCAGTTATAAAATGGGCAGAGGACCTGAATAAACATTTTTCCAAAGACATACAGATGGCCAATAGACACATGAAACGATGCTCAACATCACTAACATCAGAGAAATGCAAATCAAAAGCACAATGAGATATTGCCTCACATCTGTCATAATGACTAGTACCTAAAAGTCAAGAAACAACAAGTGTTAGCAACAATGTAGAGAAACAGGAACTTTTGTGCCCTGTTGTTGGGAATGTAAATTGGTGCAGTCATTATAGAAAACAGTATGACGATTCTTCAAAAATTAAAAATAGAAATACCATATAATCCAATAATTCCACTTCTGGGTATTTACCCAAAGAAAACAAAAACAGTAATTCAAAAAGATATATGCACCCCTGTATTTACTGCAGCATTATTTACAGCAGCCAAGATATGGAAGCAACTCAAGTGTCCATCAATAGATAAATGGATAAGGAAGATGTGATTTATATATATAATATTTATATAAATTATATATATATTATATATATATATATATAATAGAATATTACTCAGCCATAAAAAACAATGCTATCTTGCCATTTGTGACAATATAGATGGACCTGGAAGGTACTATGCTAAGTGAAATAAGTCAAACAGATAAAGACAACTATTATATGATTTAGATGTGAAATCTAAAAAATAAAACAAATGAACAACAACAACAAAAAAAAACCCAAACATACATAAATACAAGAACAAACATGGTTGCCAGAGGGAGGGAGGTAAGGTAATGGGTGAAATGGGTAAAGTTGATTAAGAGATACAAACTTCCAGCTATAAAAGAAATAAATCACAGGAATGAAAAGTACAGCATAGAAAATATAATCAATAATATTTTAATAACATTTTATGGTAACAGAGGGTAACTACACTTAACCATGGCAACCATTTCATACTGTACAGAATTTCTGAATCACTATGTTGTATACCTAAAACTAATATAATATTGTATGTCAACTATAATTGTTAAAAATGCAAAAAGAAAACCACGATTACTACTACATTCCCACTAGAATGGATCAAATAAATAAGACTGACAAATCTAAATATCAAGAAGGACAAACAGTAATCAGAATGCTCATGTATTGAGGTGCCTGTGTAAAATGGAAACCAACAGCTTCTTTAAAAGTTAAACATACATTTACCCTGTTACTCAGCAGTTCTACTCCTAGGTATTTATCCAAGAGACATGAAAACTTATGTTTATAAAAACCCTTGTACAAGATTCACAATAGCTTTATTTATTGTAGCCAAAAACTAAAAACAGGCCAGGTGTCCATCACCTGGAAAATATATAAACAAACTATGGTATAATCCTATAAGGACATGCTCCTCAGCCACAAAAGGGAATAAACTACTGATACACACAACAGCAAGAATAAATGTCAAAAGCATCATGCTGCACGAGAGGAAGCCAAACATACACACATGCTATATGCTTTTAATTATATAAACTACTAGAACATGCAAGAGTAATTTGGTGATAGAAACCAGAAAAGTAGTTGCTTCTGGGAATAAGGATGGACTGGAAAGGGACATGGTCATCCTTCTGGGGTGACAAAAATATTCTCTATTTTGATAGGGTTGTGGGTTACACAGGTCTATGCATTTGTCAAATTTTATGAAACTGTACATTTAATATCTGTGTTTAATGATATGGCAATCACACTTCAAATTTATCTTTGATGTTGGAAATCAGAGCAGTGGTTAACTTTCAGGAGGAAGAAATGACTATTGCTGGAGAAGGGACGTGACATGGGTTTACAACGACTGTTAAAGCTACCAGATGTATTGATTTTGTGACAACCCATTTATCTATGTACTGTTTTGTGTGCTCTTCTGTGTCTATTTCATTCTACAGTAATGTCTCTATGAAGGCCTCTGTCAACCTTGAGCAATTCTTAAGCCAGGATTGTTCCACACTGGGGTGAGTGGATATTTACATTCCCAGGCCTTCACACTTGAGTCTGGGTTTCCCTGGGAAGGAAGGAAAAATGTCCCGTCAACTGAGACATTTACCACAGAGTGGGCTGACAGCTGAGGTCTGTTTTCTGACAGTACTTCCAGAAGCTAATATGAATTCACTTCTGAAGGGGGTTCAAGCAACTCATCACAATGCCCACTACGCACTTTGTTCCTGGATCTCTTAAATGAGCCATTAAAATCAATTATAAAATGAAAAGATAAATACTCAGAAACACTGCATTAAGAAATACCCTAAATAGAAATTCTGGAAATTTACTCTGTAGCTCATGAAAAACTTCCCATCAGAAGAAAAAAATCTGGCTTCTGAGTTTTAGAATATTTATTTAACCATGAGGTTTTGCCTGTTTGTTTCTATTAAAAATTACCAGTGCATCAATGACTCAAACTTCCTCTGACCTTTTTCACATTTACGCATTCATATTCTCTCAGACTCACATGTTCAACGGCAATATCTATAAATTTAGTTGAATCCCAATAAAAGTTCCACTATGGCTTTCTTCTGTGGAATGTCACAAACTAACCTCCAAGTGTTTTTGGAAGGGTAAATATGCAAAAATTTAACTATATACATATGATAGTGTAAGAAAACATACCTTACTAGGTATCAAGGCATAAAATAATATTATATAAACAAAGGATGACCCTAATACAGGCAAATAGATCTGTAAACCAGAGATTCTCATCAGACTCTTGTACGTATGAAGTAGAATTTTTAGTAAGTAGCAAAATTAAGAAATATTCCATAAATATTGTTTGGACAATTAATCTAGCAAATGCATTATTTTTCAATCCTATCACAAAAAGGAATCAAAACGAGTTCACATTCACTTAGGATGGATAACAGTAGATATTAACTATATACATTTGTGTGAAACACCTGGGCATCTCTTGGAACATAATAGGGTGAGAGAGCAATCCCATAAATATTCAGAGGCCTGTTATATCAACTAAATTTTTAGGGGCTTAGTGACCTGGAGGATGTTATACATTCCTCCCAAAGTAAAGCATAGATTATTGTACTTTATACTTCCCACCAAGAAGTACAACACATAACTGGCTTCCTTCAAGTTCTGCAGAAAGTATATTCCATGCCTGGGATACTGCTTCTACCCATTTACTGTGGTGCCCAAAGCAGGAAAGGGAAAGAGAGTAGACCCAGGTTATGGTATAAATGGCCCTGCCTATTGAATCTTATGGCCAGCAGAGCAGTCACTATCTTACTAGAGGTGCAAGCAGGGGCAAAAGATACTGTGTGAAGTTTATAATAGTACCAGTGAGAGAATAAGGCCATACCCCTGCAACAGAGAATTCTGTATCTTACAAACAAACCTGCTGTTCTACTGAACCACAGTAAAGATGGAGAGCTTGTTCATAAGACATCAAGTGAACAACTAGCCAGAACTGCTGATCATAAGTTGTCAGACCCACAAAATCATAAGGTCAGTGGATGCAGGAGCAGGCCATCATAAAAATGCAAGTAGTACATCTGAGATTGAGCATAAACAGGGCAGAAGTTTCCAGCAAGCTGCATGAGTAGGTAGCCTAGATCTGCATGTCACTGCCAACTACCACCATTGCACCATTTTATATATATAACCACATAGCAATTACTTTAGGACTAGCTCATTGTGATGGTTAATTATATGTACCAACTTGACTGGGTAAACATTATTCTGGGTGTTTCTGAGAGGGTGTTTTTGGATGAGATTAGCATTTAAATTGGTAGACTGAGAATGTCTGACATAATGTAGGTGGGCTTTTTCCAA
This sequence comes from Herpailurus yagouaroundi, assembly GCF_014898765.1. Taxonomy (NCBI): domain Eukaryota; kingdom Metazoa; phylum Chordata; class Mammalia; order Carnivora; family Felidae; genus Herpailurus; species Herpailurus yagouaroundi. The sequence continues at coordinate 50,254,541 of NW_024412403.1, read as the reverse complement.
TGAGTTGAAAGCCTGAATAGAACAAAAGGCTGACCCTCCCCTGGATAACAGAATTCTCCTGCCTGACAGTTTTCAAACGCAAACATCAGCTCTTCCTGCCAGTTGACCTTCAAACTGGGACATCCTCTCTTCCTATTTCTAAGGTAACTTCTAGCCTCTGAATTCAAAATGAAACCTTGGTTCTGCAGATGTTGGGAGTTTCCAGCCTCCATAATAACATGATCAAATTTCTTATAATAAATCTCTTTATACCTTTAGGGTCTCTCTAAAGAACACTAATACACTCACGAAGGGGAAAAATGCCTAAGCTTGGTCCATGGATGGCTTGGCTCAGTATGTGGGTGTAGGCCAAAGTAGACAGTGGCTGAATTACATCCCTGTTGAAAGGGGCCCTGAAAGAAAGTGGTGAAAAAAAATTGTCACGTTAGGCAGAGCTTTGGGTGGTACATAGAATCATCTGCTAGAGGCGGGAAAAGGAGTGGCCAATGGAAAATGGCTTAGCACAGCTCATCAAGATACTGGAAGGAGAAAGATTAAAACATGGAGGTCAAGGAAATCTATAGCAGAAATCTATGCATACAGGCCTAGGAAAGTGGATTCAAAGTCTGAACGTATTATATTACATATGATCCCCAAATAGAATTTACAACATAAAAGGCACACAGGTAGACAATTATTTGACCAGATGACATTGGTCAGCTTCTGCTCCGGCCACCCCTTGCAATGGGCACATAAACAAAATAGCCATGGTAGCAGAAATGGAGACTGTGCATGAGCTGAAAAGCATGGACTCCCACTTACCAAAGCTTATGCAGCTACTGCTACTGCCAAGTCTCCTACCATCCAACAACAGAAATCAACCCCAAATACCTGTTCTAGAACTCTCAGTGAGACTGTCTGTGGTAGCTTGTCTTCAGCGTGGTCATTGACTCCTTCCTTCCCGTGTGCATATGTCATTCCCCTACCAACAGACAGAATCTATTCCTCCTTTCCTTGAATCTAGGCTGAGCCTTAATGACTTAACTGACCAACAGAAATACAGAAATTCTGGGACTTCCAAAGCTAGCTTATAAGAAATCTTCCAACTGCCACCGGGGCCTTTTGCAATGCTCTTGGAACTCTTGTTTGAGAGAAGCCAGCTGCCAAATAAGAAATGAGACTTCTACCTTGAGACCATCATGTTGTGAGAAAAGCAAGTCATCTAGAGAGGCCCTGAAGAGTGAGTTCATGCGCAGAGAGAGAGAAGCCAACATACACTGAGACAGCAGACATATGCTGAAGAAACCACCTTAGAAGTGAATCCTCTAGCTTCAGACATCCTAGTTGATACCATGTAGGTAGAAACAAACTAGCCAACTGAGTCCTTCCTGAATTTCTAAACTAAGAAATTATTAGCAAAATAGAACTATAATTTTAGGTCACTTACTTTTTATTTATTGTATTTATTAAGAACTGTTATTTAAGTTATGGGGAGGTTAATTACACAACAACAAAGACCAACCAAGCAGTTGGTGGTAAATTGGCTGCACTAAATCCATTCAACCTTGGAATAGGCAACAGTTCGTTTTGTCAGCAATATGCAATATTCCAGGTAGGGTTTAGCCTTGCAGGCTTTAAGATAATTTGACTCACTGTCCCAGCATCCCACCTTACATCAAGGGGACAACAACAGGAGGTGCAGGAGCTAGTACAGGACTTGTCATATCACCTACTGTCTCAAGCAAAATCAACTAAAATGCCAGATCAGAGGCAGTACCTTGCAAGGATAGGAGTGCCATCCATTAGGATATGGCACTTTAAATTGTTGTTCTTTATATGGTTCCTAATAGGTCCCTGATAGAATACATGGGTCCAGAAACTAAGAAGTTGAAGCTCCACTTGCCATCACTCCAGGTGACCTACTTGGGGAGTTTTACCAAGCTGTTGGAACTTCTCATTATTGCAATTCAGGGCTCTGCAGGTCTGGAGGTCTCACTGCCCAAAGGGGGAACACATCCACCAGTAGACACAGGAAAAATCCCATTAATCTACACAGTACCTCTGCTCTCTGAGCCCTTCAGCTTCCATTACAAGATACCAGAAGACAATAAAAGGAGTCATTTGATGTGTGCTGCCCCAGGAAGGGGATGTGACTTAGACTGAGTTCCCGCTCCACAGTAGTCCCGAAGACTGCTGGCAGCTAAGGGCTGTATGTTGACAGTATTCCCAACAGCTAAAGAAGAAAACTTCTGGTCTTGCCAGAAAATTTGGGCAGTACATCATAGTAGTTTCTATCTACTTCATACTATATTTAGAGAAGGGGGGGGGGGGACTTTGTATTTCCTGTACAGACGTCTGTATTGGACCTCAGTAAAATTCATGATAGTTGTTAAAAGAAGCAAGCCCAAGAGGTCTTCATTGCAGAGTTGAAAACCTTAATTACAAACAAAGATTTTCAACTAAACAATTAGACACATTAAAGGGTCCAGAAATAGGCCCAGATATACAACCAACTGATGATTGACAAAGACAACAGTGTAGTTTAGTAGAGAACATTTAATCATTTTAATAAATGGTGCTGAGTTAAATGGATTTCCATTTGAAAAATAAAACATTTTGATCCCTAGCTCACATTATAGTAAAAAAATAACTACAGAAAGATTGTAGATCCAATTGTAAAGGATAAGCTTTTTCAGGAATATAAGTTGTTAAACATTTACCAGTACACAAATATCCCACTCTCTCACTCAATCACTTTTCACTCTTCCCCGTCCCTGCTCCTTCCTCATCTGAGAAACACTGAGAAAACTGATACCAGCAATGGGGAAAACTCACATCTTCTGTCAAACAATAAACGTACCTGAACTTAATGCTTATATGACTATTTCCCTGTTATTAAAATAGGAGCTCTATTAACAGAATATAATAAAATAGGATAAAAAACAAATAGAGAGGGGTGCCTGGGTGGCGCAGTCGGTTAGGCGTCCGACTTCAGCCAGGTCACGATCTCGCGGTCCGTGAGTTCGAGCCCCGCGTCGGGCTCTGGGCTGATGGCTCAGAGCCTGGAGCCTGTTTCCGATTCTGTGTCTCCCTCTCTCTCTGCCCCTCCCCC
>NW_024412403.1:50203867-50251350 GCF_014898765.1 Herpailurus yagouaroundi | reverse complement strand
AAAAAAAAAAAAAAAAAAACAAATAGAGAAAAAGCATTTAGTAAAATTCAACATCCATTCATGATAAAAATTCTCAACAAAATGGGGTTTTTTTTAATTTTTTTTTCAACATTTATTTATTTTTGGGACAGAGAGAGACAGAGCATGAACGGGGGAGGGGCAGAGAGAGAGGGAGACACAGAATCGGAAACAGGATCCAGGCTCTGAGCCATCAGCCCAGAGCCTGACGCGGGGCTCGAACTCACGGACCGTGAGATCGTGACCTGGCTGAAGTCGGACGCTTAACCGACTGCACCACCCAGGCGCCCCAACAAAATGGGTTTAAGAGGAACATACTTCAACATAACAAAGGCCTATGTGAAAAGTCAAGAGCAAACATCACACTCAATGGGGAAACGCTCTCAAAGGTCAGGAACAAGATATGTAATCCATTTTCATCACTTTTATTCAAAATAGCACTGGAAGTCCTAGCCCCAGCAATCAGACAAGAAAAAATAATAATAAAAGGTGTTCAGGAGTGCCTGAGTGGCTCAGTCAGTTGAGCGTCTGACTTCAGCTCGGGTTGTGATCTCACAGTTCATGAGTTTGAGCCCCACGTCGGGCTCTGTCCTGACAGCTCAGAGCCTGGAGCCTGCTTCAGATTCTGTGTCTCCCTCTCTCTCTGCCCCTCCCAAACTCACGCTTTGTCTCTCTCTCTCACAAATAAACATTAAAAAAATTTTTAAATAAAAAATAATAAAAGGCATCCAAATTGGTAAGGAAGAGGTAAAACTTTCACTATTTGCAGATGAGATGATACTATATATAGAAAACCTGAAAGACACCACCAAAAAATGACTAAAACTGATAAATGAATTCAGTAAGGTCACAGGATGCAAGATATACAGAAATCTGTTGCATTTCTTTACATTAATAATGAACTACCAGAAGAAAAACTAAGAAAACAATCCCATTTACAACTATACCAAAAAAGGATAAAATACCTAGGAATAAATTTAACCAGAGAATAAAAGACTTGTACTCTGAAAACTATAAACCTTGATGAAAGAAATTGAAAATGATACAAAGAAATGGAAAGATACACCATACTCATGGATTAGAAGAATTAATATCATCAAAATGTCCACAACTAAGCAATCTACAGATTGTATGCAATCCCTATCAAAATACCAAAGTATTTTTCAGAGAACTAAAACAAATAATTCCAATTTTTGTAAGGAATCATGAAACACTCCAAATAGTCAAAGCAATCTTGGGAAAGAAGAACAAAGCTGGAAGTAACATAATCCCAGATTCAAGATATACTACAAAGCTACAGTAATCAAAACAGTATGGTACTGGCACAAAAATAGACACACAGATCAATAAAACAAAATTGAGAGCCCAGAAATAAACCCAAAGTTATATGGTCAATTAATCTATGGCAAAGGAGGCAAGAATATACAATGGAAAAAAGTCTCCGTAATTAAATGGTGCTGGGAAACTGGACATCTGCATGCAAAAGAATGAAACTGGACCACTTTCTTACACCATACACAAAAATAAACTGAAAATGGATTCAAGACCTAAATGTGAGACCTGAAACCATAAAACTCCTTAAAAAACATAGGGATTAACCACTTGAACATCAGCCTTAGCAACATATTTTTAAGTATGTCTCCTTAGGTGAGGGAAACAAAAGCAAAAATAAATGATTGGGGCTACACCAAAATAAAATGCTTTTTCACAGTGAAAGAAACCATCAACAAAACAAAAAGGAAACCTACTGAATGGGAGAAGATATGTGCAAATGATATATCCAATAAGGGGTTGATATCTAAAATATATATAAAGAATTCATACAGCTGAAAACCAAAAAAAAATATGAATATTCCAATTTTTAAAAATGAGCAGAGGATCTGAATAGACATTTTTCCAACGAAGACATAAAAATGGCCAACAGGCACATGAAGAAATGCTCAACATCACTAATGACCAGGAAAATGCAAATCAAAACCACAATGAGGTATTACCTCATACCTGTCAGAATGGCTCTCAAAAAGACAAGAAATAATAAATGTTGACAAGGATGTGGAGTAAAGGAAACCCTTGTGCCCTGATGGCGGGAATGTAAATTGATGCAACCACTGTGGAAAACAGTATGAACATTCCCCAAAATATTAAAAATAGAAATACCATATGATCCAGTAATTCTACAACTGGGTATTTCCACAAAGAAAATGAAAACACAAATTCAAAAAGATATATGCACCCCTATGTTTATTGGAGCATTATTTATAGTACCAAAGATATGGAAGCAATCCAAGAATCCATCAATAGGTGAATGGATAAAGAAAATGTGGTATGTCTATACAATGGAACATTACTCACCCATAAAAAAAGAGTATCTTGCATTTGTGACAACATGGATAAATCTAGAGGGGACTGTGCCAACTGAAATAATATAAAGGCAAGTACTGCATGGTCTCACTCATATGAGGAATCTAAAAAATAAAACAAACGAACAAACAAAACAGAAAGAGAACCATAAATACAGAGAACAAAGTTGCCAGAGAGGAGAAGGTTTGGGTAATGGGTAACATAGGTGAAGGTGTTTAAGAGGTACAAACTCGGAATTATTAAGTGAATAAGACACAGGGATGAAAAGTACAGCATGGGAACTATAGTCAATAATATTGTAATAACATTGTATGGTGACAGATGGTAACTATACAGCAGAGCTTAATGTATAGAATTGTCAAAAGTTTGTTGTACCCTTGAAACTAATATAACACTGTATATTAACTATGCTTCAATAAAAAATAAATGATAATATTGTATAATTAAACTTTCCTAGCCTTTTTAAAAATAATTTATGTTCAGGGACATATATCTCAATAAATGCATCAATTAAATATAAATATTTTTATTAAAAAAATAAAATAGGGGCACCTGGGTGGCTCAGAGAGTTGAGCATCCAACTCTTGATTTTAGCTCAGGTTATGATCCCAGGGTTGTAGGATCCTCTCTCTCTCTCTCTCTCTCTCTCTCTGTGTCCCTCTCTCCCTCTCCCTCTCCCTCTCTCTTCTGCTTGTATTCTCTCTTTAAAATAAAAAAAATAAAAATATAAAAATAAGATAGAAGTTCTACTTTTGTCCTATCAATGAAAAAAAAAAAAAAAAAAAAAAAAGAAAAAACAAACCAAAACTTCAGTTTTATTCTGGGTCCTCCCTCTGTGCCTCTGTTTTCTCATCTGTAAGAAAAGTCAGGCTAATAATAGCTCCTACATCATTAGGTTATTATAAGTAATAAATTAGTGTTGTGCAAAAATACTTAAAATACTGTCAGGCTCCTGGCAAGCACTAAATGTTAGCTACCACTTTATCCAGCATATTATCTTGAAGAAGTTGACTACATTTGTAGTCTCCTCCTCACCTCTCATATACTTTTTAAAAACCAAATAACATTACAACACATGCAAAAACCTCTCTAAAGTCTTCCCATTGCAGATGGAAATTTTAATCCTTTCCCATGTAGTCCATAAGGCCCTATGTGATCTGGTCCCTCATCATCCCATATCTTCTCTTAATTTTTTCCATTTTGTTCAGTCACTATGCCTCAGATGAAATCACTTCTTTTCTCTCCCTCCAACTTTCCAAAGTCATTTCTGCCTTTGTATGTAAATTATTATTTTCTGTTTGTGCCTCCCCCAAAGCCATCATGAAAGCTACGGTCACTTCTGTTTTTTCACCAATGAATCCCAACACCCAGAATAATGTCCAGTTCATACTAAGTACTCCAAAATAATTTGTGTGGAGGCACCTGGGTGGCTCAGCTGGTTGAGTGTCCAACTGTAGCTCAGGTCATGATCTGACAGTTCACAAGTTCGAGCCCCACATCAAGCTCACTGCTGTCAGCACAGAGCTTGTTTTGGATCCTCTGTCCCCCTGCCACCCCTCCCCAGTTCATGTTCTCGCAAAAATAAATAAACGTTTAAAAAAATTGTGTGGACACCAAGAATTAGTTAATGAAAACCCCACTCTAATCTGGCTTCCTTCCATATCATGCTAATAAATCTGCTCCAGGTTTCCAAATCCAGTAGGCACTTCTCTCCACAGATGTTATTCTATTTTCCCTATTAGCCCATAGTTCAATCCATAAAAAACTCTCCTCTCTTGGCTTTTATGAAACCACTCTCTCCTGACTTTTCTCGAATCCCAGTCCATGGTGTTTTTCTTCTTAGGTATTCTTTGCAGGCTCTTCATCCTCTCTGGATATCTAAAGTTTGAGTGTGCCAGGGCTGAATCCTAGGAGTTCTGTCACTCTAGCTGACCCATGTAATCTGTGCCAAACCTGACATGTTGCTTCAGTATAAAAATTGTTATGAACAAATCAGTTAGAGGAGGAATAATTCCAGCTTTTGCCCTCCCAAATGAATTCCAGGTTAGACACTACAATCTTCAGAATGGGTGAGACGATTTCTTCATGTGCACAATGGAAGACAGGGAAATCCCATATCAATTCATGGCCTTGCCTTTGGGGCTTTGTGAGAGTCTCAGATTCTGGTTGCCTGTGCTTCTAGCCTAAATATTGCTTCTTTTCTCTGCCCAGGCTTGCTGGCTGCTCTTCCCCTGATCTGTCACTCTCCCACTTTCGGTGCCTTTGTTCTCACACTACACCCTCTCTGTACCTCCTATTTGTAATGTCTGTCATGTGCTCTCTGCAGGCACACACAGGCTGGGTAGGACAGCAAGGCAATCATGCGTGAGAAGAGGAAGAACAATTAACATATGTACATTTTATCACATGGCCACAAATCACCTCCCGGAATCACCTCAACACACTTTCTCAGTCATTCATCTGCCACCTCCGTGTGCTACCCTCCAATAGTTACTGCACACTCCAGCAGAAGGCAGCCAAAGATACTAGACTCACCACAGAGCCCTACCATGTCAAAAATCACAAGGAAGGACAAACAGAAACACACTCCAGTACATTTGTCTCTCACATTCTTTTTCTGGCCAATTCAACCACTATTTAATCTTTATAAATCCGGGCCACGTTTTGAAAAAGGGCACCACCTTAATTAAAACACAGGAAGGGGATCAAAGACAAATATTTGACTAGAGGTTTACAGACAGAGAAATGTACAGGTCTCCCAAACATTTTTTGCTTAGTAATTGTTCTGTTTTTCCCTTTGACCGATAGCATCCCCTTATTAGCATAGTCAAAAAATAAAGGGGTAGCAGAGGCCAGTCTAGTTATTCTAGATGGGCAGATGTATCCCTCATAATTAGGAAACTGATCACTGATGACGGAAGATTTGCCTTCACCAAGAGAATCTAATCTGTCTACACCCTTAGAATTTATAATTCTAGAAAATAATGGGTAGCAATTAAGAAAAATTACGACTTAAATTATTTTATTTTCTATATTATACCTGTTCATCATTTGTTCCAACTCATTCTGAACTCTCCCAGCTGAAAGAAAGGCCAAATTATTTTGCAAATTCTATATGCACCTAGCTTACCTCCTAGAATCAAAGCTATAACTCAGAAATTTGACTTGTTTATTTCCTTCCTCCTTCTTTAGCACAGGGCCCAGGGAAAGACTGTTTTATGATTTATTTTTCCAGAGGTATAATGCAGGGTCATGCTGTACCAGGTTCCTAAGAGAAAACCAAGGTCAATAATACACGGGAGATAAGCCACATAATCCCTTAAGAACAAAGAAAAAGAAAAGAGAAGTAGCAATAGACCATAGATTTAATCAGATTTATGGAAGATCGAAACTAGATGAAAGAGTGGTGACTGGCTAAGTTTAGTAGAGGACAGTGAACCCTAAATACCTATAGTGAGGACAACAAAGAGAAGCAAGCTTGTTCACACCAACATTGAAAATGTTGGTTTTAGTCATTCTTCCCCAACAAGGTTATAAGCTTCTCCCTGAGGGCAGGATGGACTCTGTCTTTCAGGTTTTAATCCTAGAACCCAGTAAAATGTTTGGCTGATCATAGGGGCTCAAAAAGTATTTGTGAATAAAAAGAGTAAATACACTAAGTAATGTGTCAATGTATCTACTGATAAACCTATTCGCTTAATTCAGCTTTTAAGATTATGTTCTATGTTCAAGATTTTTCTTCAGGAGTTGGCCTAACATTAAAGCTTTATTATTTAGACAGAATTCATACAGCAAACAAGCAACAGACAACAAAGAGCTAGTGTCAGCATAGTAAAATATTGTATTAGTTTTCTTTTGCTGCTAAAATAAATTACCAAAAGCTTAGTGGCTTAAAACAAAATGAACTTATTATCTTATAGCTCTGGAAGTCAGAAGTTCAAACTGCATCACACTGGGTTAAAACTGAGTAATATATAAAATTGTCAAATCACCATATTGTACCCCTGAAACTTATATGATACAGTATGTCAACTATACTTCAATAACAAAACAAAAAAAAAATTAAGAAAAAAGGAAAAATGAAGGTGTCAATAGGACTGTGTTCCTTTCTGAAGGCTCTAGGAGAGAATCCATTTCCTTGCCTTTTCTTCTAGAGGCCACCCACATTTTCCAGCAAATAACCTCCTTCCTCTATCTTCAAAGCCAGGAACAGTGAAATGAGTCCTTTTCACAGTGCACCTATCTGACCCTCAGTCTATCACATTTCTCTGACCCAGCTATGACAGTTTCTCAGCTTTTAGAAACCTGTGATTAGATTAATAAACCTCAGCTTTTAAAATCCTGGGCACCCCCACACCCACACCCCTCCCCCCCTCCGGGAGCACCTGGGTGGCTCAGTCAGTTAAGTGTCCAACTTTGGCTCAGGTCATGATCTCGCCACGTGAGTTTGAGCCCTGTGTCGGGCTCTGTGCTGACAGCTTGGAGCCTGCTTCAGATTCTGTGTATCCCTCTCTCTCTGCCCCTTCCTCACTCGTCCTCTGTCTCCCTTTGTCTCTCAAAAATAAATGTTAAAAAAAAGTTTTAATAAAAATTTTAAAAATGATAATAAAAACCTGGACTCACCTGGATAGCCCAGGATAAGCTCCTCACATCAAGTTCCTTACCTTAATCACACCTGCACACCCCTTTTTCATATGTAAACTAATATAATTCCCAGTTCCCAGATTACAAGATGGACATCTTTAAGAAGCTGTTATTTTGCCCATCACAAATGTCCTCCAGTCAAGTACCAATGAGCTCTCTCAGACAAATGTCCTCATCACTTCTTAGAACATTCTGCTTCCCTGCAGCAAATTCAGTATCAGCCATGCTCAGCTTGGGAGGGAAATCCCTCCATTAACTAAATCATAGAATACCACCTCAGGGCAAACCCCCAAATGCCCCCTGTCCTAACAAGGCTTGACCTGGCTTTAGTCATGTCTCTCACAAAAGTCACCTGACTGACTGCTTCCAACCAGGTGTGTCAGGCTGACCCGTTTTCATTTTTCAGAGAGACAAAGATGCCAGCCATGCAGAACCATGCATCTATGGAAATACATTGAAGACTGAAAAGGGAAAAATGTAAATTAGCCCTCAGAAGAAATCCTTTCAGTTCGTGTTTCATCAGAATGGTATCTTTCCACACTAAAGGTCATTCAGCAATCAGTTTTTGTTAGCATCAGGGTTTTCTTTTCAATTTGGTGGTGGTTATTTTTCTCACTTTCGCACTTTGCTTTTCTCTTCTCCTGCCATTCAGAACGGGCTAATACCCTTTCTTTTCTGTCTTCCATAGTTATTAGATAGTAATTCCCCCAATCCAAACATTCCTGAGAGTGAATTCATCTTCCCTCACAACCTGGTCTTCTTGTGTCTTCTTTGGCTTCTGCATTTCACAGCACCTGCTCTCATTAAATTGTGTTCAGACAAGCACTAATTGACTGAGTTATTATTACCATTCCAACACCATTACACCAGCAGTCAAGACAGGGCCCAAGATGTTTATTAGTACAAACCTCTAAAGAAACAACAGCAGAATGTTTTTTTCAAATGGATACATGCTTCACTTGAGATTTGATTGTTTATTACAAACTAAGAGGTGATTTTTTTGACTCTCTGAGGATTTTAATGTAGGAGGACTGAAAGAGCTCCCATTAGATTTCTCCAAAATACATTGTTCATCTACAGGCTATGCTTCAGCTCAGCCTTCTGTGAAACTGATCCTTCAGTGGCCATGAACAATTAAAGTGACATTTCCAGGGGGAAGGGGGATGTGTGATTTGAGATTAACCTAAGTCACTATAATTGCTGTACTAATTCCCCCAGGTAATCAGAATTATGAAATGCTGCCAGTTGGAAATTTCCACTTCTCAGCAGTTGGGAAACATTAGAAATATGAGATAAATCCTCCTACCAGGAAGTTTTGTTAGGGAAGTTTTACTGAGTTGTTTAATTAGAATTCCAAATTATCACAGAAATTGGACATTAAGTGATAGTCTGCATGTAGATGCTGAAACTTCCTAGCTCACCTTAGTGCATAAATCTATTATCCTTAGTTAAACTAGAGGTTCATTCTTCCTTTCCTTGGCAGACACACAAGACCTGGGTACTCCTGTGTTCAGCCTCCCAGCATTCCTGGGACACCAGTGCAAATTACGTCTTCAGTCCTCTCACACATCTGTGTTAGCCACATCTTCTCCAGGTAGCTGACACACTCTTTCCACCATGTCTTGAAGGTGGGCAGGAAAACTCTCCAAGCCCCACAGCTACACCAACATCTTTCCTTTCTACTGAAGCTGGCCTTGATTGCTCAGGTTTCTGTCTTTTTCCTCCCCAGGTACTGGAAGGGCACAGGTCAACTTTTGCTTGGCATTCTTCCTCTCCACTGGAGGCCCTCATTACCTACATTTCTTTCACTGTAACCATCAGAAAGGTAACATGCATGATTCCTTTCACTGAGGATCACAGTTTTGTTTCTCCTCTCCCAACATCTCACCCAGTAATGTGTTCTTCTATGTTTCTGTCAATGACTTTCCAACTTATCTTAAGGCTTCTTCTTTGATCCACAGTCTCCTTTTTCTATCACATTTCCTCTATTCATGTCTCTGAGTTTATGCAAGTGTTACTATAGCACTACACAATAAATAATAAAAGTCACGAAGTCCATACTAAGAAATATAAAGGGTCAGTTGCTGTAAGTGCTGCTAGTTCCACAAAAGGATAAGCACACAGAAGGCTATTACCTTTACTTCTGAGCAGCAAGTAGGTCATCTCCAGAGTCAACCCGTATCCTCTTACACATAATTGGTGCACAATAACACAACAATTATTTCAAATAGTGAATAAGGCAATATCTTTATATGTTGACTGAAACACAACTCTAAAAAACCGTAAAACTTATCATAAACATCGCCACCTATTCTGTTCATTCAGGGATTCCTGTCTTGTAGCCTTTAGCATGAGTCATAAAAGCAAAAAAATTTTAAAGGAAAAGAGCAAATTGCTAAAAAAAAAAAAAAAAAAGGGCAAATTGTTCTCTACTATAAAATTTCTAGGAAACAAGTGGTTGCTAACCAGCAGTACTGTTCTGCATACAGTGAGCTCTCAATAAATGACTCTTGAATGGATGGATATATTGATGAACTCGTGGTGTGGGTAGAGAGTAATGAGATTTACTTCCACATATTCCAGCTGAAACTTCATCTGTTACTTCAAAGTCAGAACATATATGCTGTCTCTAGAATAAGTGCCTAGCACTTTCAAAAAAAATAGGTGACTGATTGTAGATCAAGGTAAAACCCAGTAGTGATGACACATCTCCATGCTGTTTGGCTTCATTCTTCTCCTGCCTGTCATAGCTCCCAACCTTCCTGTCAGAACTCATTCTGTCTTCCTTATTGAAACTATTGTTCATAGTCAAGGTATCTGCAAGGACAAACAAACAGCAAGGGAAGCTAACACATGTGTATTGATTCCTCCTGAAGACAGCTCACAGCCAATCCTCCTTTAACCTCTTAGAATTCTCTTTTTTTTTTTTTACTTTTTTTTTTTAAGTTTTACTTATTCATTTCAAGAGAGACTGAAAGAGTGAGCAGGGGAGGGACAGGGAGAGAGAGAATCTAGAGCAGGCTCCATGCTGTCAGCACAGAGCCTGATGCAGGCTTGAACTCACAAACCATGAGATGGCAACCTGAGCTGAAACCAAGAGTCTGACGCTGAACTGACTGAGCCACCCAGGTGCTCCATAACCTTAGAGAACTCTTTAGCCAGTAGCATCTCTCTCCAACCTGCCTTCGGAAAACTTTTCTAGCCTTAGGGAAAAGGATAACCTTATGATGAATGGCATCCCAAGAAGTAAGACAAGTACAACCTCATTGTACTTGAGGAAGACTGTGAAAACACAGTCTTTTTTTCAATTTTATAAATTCTTTCAACTTCAGAAAAGATGCAGAGTAAAACTGGGATTCACAGACTTGAGATTCTGTAGCTTAACTCAAAGATTGGCCCTGATCTAGAGAGGCAATTCCAAATTTGGTCAATTCGAGATGATTCCCCTTCCTGGTTAGAAAAGAAAAGGAATCTGTTCAGCACAGCTGTCCAGGGACTTGAACTTACTTTTTGGAAAATATAGCAGGTACAGTTTGACCCAGAATCCCAGATCCAAACAAGTGAGTTCTACTTTTGGACTCAAAACCACTCTGTGGGGGTGCCTCGTGGCTCAGTCAGTTAAGCATCTGACTCTTGATTTGGGCTCAGGTCATGATCCCAGGGGATCAAGCCCCACATCAGGCTCTGTGTTGAGCATGGAGCCTGCTTGACATTCTCTCTCTCCCCCTCTGCCCCTCTCTCCCTCTGCACATACTCACACTCTCCCTTTCTTAAAAAAAAAAAAAAAAAAAATTTAATCCCTCTGTTTGTGAGAAGGGTGGTAGGAGTAAATGACAATATAGCAAAAAAAAGAATTTTTTTTAATTAAAAATAAAAAAATAATAAAAAATAAAAAAATTTTTTAAAAAATGACAATATAGCATTAGATGACTCCCCTGGGTCCAGGTTAGACCCAGATTCATATCAGACCCTTGGTATATGTTATGGAGCACTCATTTTTATAACACTGATCCCACAGTATTTATTGCTTCACTCTGCACCTTAAGGATAAGAACATGACAGGACAATTTGACACCAGCTTGCTTCTTCCTCAGTCAATAAGTATGCATTGCTTTGATTATAGCCCCATCTTGCCCCCCAATTAAACCACTTACTCTGTTCATAAAATTCCAGTTTGTTTCAGTTTAGCTATAGAGCCACCATCAGTTCTAGCTCATCCAAGAACCACAAACTTGAATGCTTCTACAGCCTTTGAGTACCAGCAAAGACCAACTGGGTCTGAAAAGACACAATTCACAGATTGTTCATTATGGTTTCACAAAATCTGGTTCTACCCTTAGAAGAGAAAGTAACTGGCCTGTGATCAAAGTGAAACTGCCAGGATTTAATTTGAAGGGGAACAAGGCTCAAGGACTTCTGGAAAGTGAGACACTCAACGTAGAGTGAGTATTCTCACCTGCTTCTCCTCTTCACCTCACCATCAATACTAGAGTACTAGAGTTCCCAGGATTGTGGGTTGGCCTCTTAGGCCATGAGCAAGTCACCAGCCCAAGTTCTGCCAGTTTCTCTTCATCTGGAAAGAAAGCTACCCACAGAGCCTGGCACATACTATATTTCAATGCTAGAAGGATGGAGTTTGCCCCAGGAGGCTTATCCTCATGCCACGCTAAGGAACACCCACATATAACTATATTTCCAACCCAGCACTTTGTCCCAATATATACATGTCCTCTGACTTCTATCCTTCAAATTTGGTGCAGCCGCATGTGACCATGGGTGGCGGATTTTTCTGTCTCGGCCACAACTGGAGCCTCTCAGATCATTAGAACAAATCTGGCCTAGTGTGTTATTGTTCATGGAAAGCAACCAAACGTCTCAAAGACAAAAAATCATAAGCCATCTTGTAATAATTAAATAAAGAGGGGAAGAACATCAACCTATCCTAGATCAATGTGAGATTAATCCCCCTAATAGTTTTGGGAAATGCTCTGTCTCTTGTGCAAGTCAGTCCTTACTTGTCACACATTATGTGATGGCCGTAGGAAAGAAGTAAAAATCATACCACATTCCTCTAGTTTTTAAGTTTCTCCCCAAAATTGTCTTTCACACGTTACTCAGTGTGGCCTCTGTGGTCAGCTAATAATTTTTTACTCCCACTCTTTAGTGTAAAGACATTCAGCTCCCAGCAATACTTTATATTATAAATTTATATTTGCACATATATTTAGTCCTCCAGTGGTTTTCTTCACACAAGAACCCTATCAGAGAAGTTCTATTAGAATTACATGCATTCAGAGATATACCATAACTCACCCAGCACTCAAATTAGTGTTTTACAATGGGGATATTTACTTCCAAACCCTTTTCTTAAATTCTACTTTGGAAGAAGCCCTGTCACCAAATCCTACCTCTTCTCATGTACCTACTGACACACTACTTGGAATTTAAAAGATATATGAAGGGAGAGATTAGCCTTGCTGAGAGTGAAATTCCCATATCCAGAAGAGAGAGTCAGAAGGCAAATCAAAACTACCAAGATTCTTGTGGGTGTTACTATGGTAATGTCATGGCGACCCAAAAGGAGGCAGAAAGCTGGATCTCCTGAGGCTCCAGTTTATCACTTCCTAAAAACAGCTATTAACTAAATAGAATCAAAGAGGATGAAGCAGGATATGGGGGCCAGGAAGGACCAGCCAGGAATAGCCAAGGTAGGATCGCCAGAGTGTTTCTAGATACCTCAAACAATGCTCCTGACAGTGATTCTGGGCTATTATCAGAGGCTGCAGTGTCACACACTGGTGATCATAAAGAATTTTCCATTTAGTGTGATGCATTTATTCCCAGAGAATCCTTTATATCCTCTAACCAGATAAATCATTAAATACTAAATACTTTCATATTAGATAATTCACTTTATTGGTATCAGCCCTCCAGAATTTCAATCAGTACTTTTTAACACAATTATTTTTATGTAAATCAACTTTGTTTTCTGTGCCACCTTCTTGACAATGATATGGCAATCCAGTTTGACCTGGGAGTCAAGGACCTTGGCTTCTCTCAGCCTAGATCCACACCTAGTTAACTATATAACAGGCAAGTTACTGAACCACCTTTTTTTGTGTCCTCACCCATAAAATGAGATGATTAGATTAGAATAATCTAAATTCCTGTCAGTGCTGAAGTTCTACACTTCCACAGTTTGGTTTATTAATTGAGTTCACGTAGTATTTAACATTATTTGAGGTATGATGGGGACACATACAAAAAAAATGCTTAATGTCTTATCTTCGAGAAGTGAAAATCTAACTAGTTTACATCTACTAGACCATGACTTCTTTAAAATCTTGTATTGGGCCTAGTTTATTCCCTAGTGTGTAACACCCAACAGGTGTTAGATGAGTATATGTTGAATGATTCAGTAATGCATGAATGAGCAAATTGTACACACCTGAAGCCAACACCTGTTAAGGGCTAAGGAGCATAATATAGATAGTAAGAGAAGATGAAGCTCAGAGGGGGAGAAACCAGAATCCAGGGGAGGCAATGAACAGCAAGACACACAGGCATCTGAGTTTGTGATGATTCCAAAGATGAATGGTACAAATAGTAAGCGCTTCAGGAAAACTAGGAGACAGGTAATTACATGGCCTGGGACTCTAGAGAAAGATTCCCTATAGTGATGCAACTGATCAAAACTCAAAATGGGGGTGGAATTTAGATAGTTGAAGAGAACGTAGAAAGTTCTAGGCAAGTGATTAGCATAAAGTATTATTTTGAAGAGAAATAATTTAACATGTTTTAAGGGTGGAAATGCTCAGACTGACCAATAAATAAATGAAGCTTTATACTAGAAAGTCTATCCATTTCTTCAACAAATAAATACATACAGATATATATATAAAGATTGAACACATTCCTTATGCCAGTTATGGTTCTAAGAACTTTGGAGACTGCAGTAAACAAAACAAGCAAAATTCCCTGCCCTTATGGAGTTGGTGGAGACATATAATAATCAAGTAATTACAGAATGTGTCAAACAGGGATAAATAAATCAGGAAAGGAAGATGGATAATCTGTCAGGAAAGGCCTCAGTGCTGGTTAACGAATGGGAAAAATAACCTCTACCTGGTTCCATGGCCCTTCATTTCCTCAACTTTCTCTCCTTTGTCTAACTCAAATCTAGCTTGCTGTATAGCATAACCCCATTTCTATCTTCCACTCTCCCATTTTGTTTGGCACCAGCACAACAGAGACCAAGTATATGTCTGAAATTTGCACCAAGATACCTAACTGAGATCTCTAGTTCAATTCTGACACCCAGTTTTGGTGGAACAATGACCCAGCTCAATATGAAATTTGAGAAACTGACATTGGTGAGGTGATACCTGACTTTATAACATACCTAACTTTATAACATCAAGCCTGCCTTTCTATGAGCCACTAAGGATCCGGGTTCTCCCCAACCTGCTAAGAAAGATAAGGTTGAGTATGTAGGTTATACTAGAGTAGATGGGGCTATGAGGTTTTGCTCTGCCTTGTAGTCTGTGGAGAGCAACCAAAGTTTTCTTAGTTGAAAGGATGTTTGAAGGGATACACCTAGCAGTAGGAAGAGAAGAGGCAATTATTTAAGAACAAGAGTTTTGAAAAGCAGCAGTGACTATGAAAGGAAAAGAAAACAAAGTGAGTAAAGAACTATTTAAAAAAAAATTGAATAAGATCAGGTAATGAATGTGTATAGGTACTGACATATACAGAAACTATTCTGGGATTAGAAATAAAAAACTGGGAGTAAATTGGGAAAGTTTTAAAGGAAGACAAGTTTGGCCTGGGATGTAATGATTTCTGAATGATTTCATAGTGATGAAAGCAACTAAGTAAGCTGTTATAAGTAAGTCTCAGAACTCAGGTGAAAATCTGGGGCTGAACAAATGAAGCCAAGTGTTATCTGCAGAAAGTTGGAATCAAAATAAACATTTTCTTAAGGGTTACCAGAGGTCCGGGTGGGGAATAGAATGGGTGAAATAGGTGATGGAAATTAAGGAGCACACTTGTCCTGATGAGTACCAGGTGACAAATGAATTATTGAATCACTATATTGTACACTTGAAACTAATACTGTACGTTCACTAACTGGAATTAAAATAAAAACCAACAAATAAATAAAATTTATGGGTTCCTACTTCCTAAAAATAAACAAACATACATATTCTCCAGGAAAGAGTTTATGGAAAGATATTAAAAGAGTATCTGGGGCCTGGTTTGAGGAAACACTACTAGGTAAGAGACAAAAGATGGCATATGGGGTGCAGATTCCCACAGAGAGGTTTAGAGGAGAATTAAACACACATAATTGGATTTGGCAAAATGGCCACTGATTATCTGTCAAGGGGTGGTGATGGGAGCCCATTTCTGTCTTCTCTATATTAAAAATAGACATAGACAGCAAATCCCTGAAACCAAACCAAGTACCAGTACTTCACAAGGCAACCCTCAGGCACCTTCCAAATGTCTACTAATTTAGAGGCATAATCAGGTTACTTAAAAAAGGTGGCCCTAGCAAGGCTCAGAGGCCAGCTGAGCATTTGTGATGCAGCCTCCCAGCTCACCTGTGCTTTTGCACCCATAGCTAAACAGAGACCAGTGGTTACAACCTGGAAACTCCTTTAGTGGATATTTGCCTTGGGAATCCAGGTGGCCTGCCTTAAGGTCACTGCAGTCACTGGTGGATCTTTGGGGATGTGGGTGGATGGACTGGTTGAGTGGTTGGTTCGTTTCTTTTATTTTGTTTTTATGTTCGTTTGTTTTTTTCATAGAAAGCTTTCTCAAAAGACCCAGTAGAACAATAAATACTGGACATCTGTGTCCTGGGACATGGGCAGCTTAGATACAGGAAACTTCTAACCCATGAATGAGATTTATGATGCTAGGAGACAGTTATTACAGGCAGCATTGTATGAGGCTGCCATCAAAGTACCATGCAAAGTTTAATCTCAGTGGGCCTAGGCAAGTTGAGAAAGCCAAACAGGTCCAGGGAATGACGTGTATTGATGTAAGGAAAGATGTGAAGTGATTTGAAGAAAGATAAGCATAGAGACCTTGTGGTGACTTTTTAAGCAGTGCTCAAAGCTACTGGCATAGACATCTTGGTATGCTTAAAGGACCCAACTCATAGCATATACTTTCTCCTGTGTGCAAAAGTTTAAAGAGAAAAAAAAAGCCTTTCTTACTCAATTTCCCTCCATATGTTCCTTGTACTTTATACTTCCTTACTGAGATGGCTCTCTTTATTTGCCCATTCTCAATTACTTCAAAATGTGGTACTCCCCCCACTTTTGAAGTTCCCTCCACCCATTTTTGAAACGCTCCCAGTACTGTTCAGCTTTCCCCCCATGACAGTGGTCAGCTTCCCCCACCCTTTGGTTGATTTCTAAATACTGTTCTCGGTTCACATCTTCCTGTGATGAAACTGAAACCAAGTAGTTACCAATGACAAGCAGCTGACAATCAATAAATACCACCAAAAAGCAGCTGAGACACTCATGTCTGGGCCAGTCATGATCTCCACAAGAGCAGTTGCATGGAAATGATATCCCATCATAAGCATCAGGATCACCACTTCAATACTAAAGACAAATGGGACACCTCTATTAGAATACCACTCCCTGGGGGCACCTGGGTGTCTCAGTCAGTTGAACGTCTGACTTTGGCTCAGGTCATGATCTCACGGATTGTGAGTTTGAGCCGTACATCAGGCTCTGTGCTGACAGCTCTGAGCCTGGAGTCTGCTTCAGATTCTGTGTCCCTCTCTCACTCTGCTCCTCCCTTGCTCATGCTCTGTTTCTCTCTCTCTCTTTCTCTCTCTCAAGAATATATAAAACATTAAAAAAATTTTTTTTAATAAATAAAAAAAGAATACCACCCCTTGAGAAAGGACCCATTTGGTACCTGTGCCAAAAGAGCAAGGCTAACTATCTGGGTCAAAAGCAGACTCCTACCTAGGTCACTAGTCAAACAACACTCTAAGTTGCTGGAAACCACAACATCATGCACAATAAATCATCGTTTTCTTTAGGGGACCCATTTCATGTTTCTGGTTGGTTGGTTTTCCTATTCACTTAAGGAATCTGAATTTTCTCAACTCACAGCCTGGGTAGATGCATTCTCTCCTCTGCCTGTCTAAGCATATGAATATACTCAAGTAATGTTCTGGAACATTATTCTCTCCTTTAGGCAAGTAAACAATCTCGGACACAGGGAACTTCAATGCAGACCCAAGTGTTCAATAACTGACCAATGTATACAGTATTTCAAATAATACTCAAAAGTATTTTTAAATGTAGCTGAGGAGCTACAGCTAAAATGTAGCTGTATTATTTATTAAAAAATAATAATAAAACTGAGCACACACTTTTACATTTCAGATCCAGAACGAAAAGTGTGGCTTGCTCAGCTCACTTCTGCCTTCTCATGAACAGCAAAATCTAGACAAAAGTCATGACTGCATGAGTGTTCTGTGGTTACACTGGCTTTACAACCACAGGGCTCATCTGATTATTCAGTAAAATTTGCTGTAAATAACAGTTTCTATAGTACTTTAGTTATCAAAATTTAACTAATTTATAAAAGTAACCAATTTATAAAATTAACAAAGTTGAACTAACAAAAGGCAAATTAAGTAGACCATGTAAATATCTGATCAGTCTTTTCGACAATCTGTTTCTATAACACACAAACAAATCATGACAGGAGAAAATCTGTGGGTGTCCTACAAGCTTATTGACAGAGAGCAGAAAGATCAAGAGCCACACAACCAGGCCCAGCATAAAGCAACATGACCCCTTCTGAAGCATGGATGTGCAGGAAGGTAACAGACATTCTCCTCCCCTCAACCCTCCAATTGTACCTTCCTTTTACTTACTTTTAATGAATTGCCTTGTTTCCTATTTTAACAAGCCATCTTAAGATTTCTCATCTACTATTTAATTTCTACAGCTTGGTTCTACATTCATCCTCACATTTAATTATTTTTTAATGTTTATTTACTTTTGAGAGAGAGATAGATACAGAGTATGAGTGGGAGAGGGGCAGAGAGAGAGAGAGAGAGAGAGAGAGAGAAACACAGAATTCAAAGCAGGCTCCGGCTCTGTGCTAATAGCTCAGAGAGTTCAAGCAGGGCTTGCACTCATGAACGGTGAGATCATGACCTGAACCAAAGTCAGATGCTTAACTGACTGAGCCACCCAGGTGCTCCATCATCCTCACATTTAAATCATAAATAGTCTTCCTGCCTCTAGCTCTCTCTATCTCATCTACTCCAATTTTCTATTCCAACCTGATCTACCTTCCTAAATCCCAATTTCCATCATGGCATTCCTCTGCTCAAAAGCTTTCGAAGAATCCAAATGCCTCTCAGCATAGACCTCTAATATTTGACTCTGGCTATTTTCAACATAAATGTTCTCAACCCAGATCATTCCTTTGCATATTATATACTCTACAAAGATTTTCTTCTGTCTTATTCCAAGACTTCTAGAAAGAGAAATTGAGGCAAAGATTATTTAAGGAAGTATGATCCCAGGGCAAGAGTGGAAGAAAAGAAAAGTGAGACAGGAAAAGGTGGCAAGCAATGCAAGTCAGAGACACTATGTTTCAGATGAGTCTTTTAGGGGAAGAAACAGAATGAGTACTTTTCTGCCCAAATTCTTTCCAGCTCTGGTTTTCCCTTTGACCAAAGTCAACTCTCCCACACTTCTGGAATGTATGGGAGCAGCTTAGGAAGCCATAGCCTATGTTTAACATAATATGATATTTCATACAAGTCTCAAAGAGATGGGAGGATCCAGAGACTCCAGGCATGGAACTGGCCAGTCTCAGAGGATAGAACTTCATGGGCCACCGATTCTGTCAAGTGTGGCAGCAATAGCTGAAGCTGAGCACGTGGGTGGAAGAACTGAAGATCCTAGGAACACATGAGACCAAGAAAATTTGCAAAGGTGTATAAGTTCAATATGCTGTCTTCCCCTCTAGCCAAAGCCCACCCTTCCATAAAGTCTACCTAAGTGATCACAGACTCCCTGAATTCCTTGTTTAGGTACGTGATTACATATTGTTAGGTTACGAAAGTTATTTAGAAGTGGTGTGTGTGTGTGTGTGTGTGTGTGTGTGTGTGTGTGTGTGTGTGTGTTTAGTCTCCTTGATTAGTTTTAAGTTCACTAATTGCAGGTACCAAGCTTGTATTTTCATGTGTCCCCATCTCAGCCGGCATAATGTGGGGGCATAAATGGTATCCCATCAGAACCTATTTAATGAGTGAAAGAGCAGAACAGTCAAGAGAACAGCAGCTCTGGAGGTCATTTCAGCCCAGGTGAATGGCCTCTTTTCTTCTGGCTTCACCGACATAAAGTCTGAAGTTTGGATGTAATGTTAATGGATACCTAAATCATTTCCTCATTGCCCACTGTGCTTGCACGTCATTTCCTGCACAGTGAAAGATTAAAATTACATAGCTTCAAAACTCTTTAGAAGCAATTGGATCTTATTAAAAAAAGGGAAAATGAACTCTTTACCCATCCAGTAGGAATTAACTCAAAATGAGATCTTGTATTCATCACTCAAATATTTTTCTTTTTTGTGAACAAATACTGAATTTCAAAACCATGCAACATGCTAACATGGTTAAGACCATGGGCTCTGGAGCCAGAGTTCTTTGTTCAAACCTTAGCTCTGCTGCTTACTAGCTCTAAGACTTTGGGAGATTTAGTTAACTTCTCTGCACTATAGTTCCTCATAGATAAAATGAAGATAATAATAGCACCTATCCCAAAGGCTTGTTATGAACATTAAAAGAATAGGCATCTATAATGCTGGAAAGACAGTGCCTGAGACATGGCAAGCTATATTTGTGTTTCTGTGGTTATGGGGCTTGGAAAGGAAAGACAGAAACAAGCAAAACTGTATACTGCTAAGAGATAGAAGGAATTTTAGGAACCAACTATTCCAACTTTCTCCTTTCATACCTTTCTTGATAGCTCTGAGTCTAAGCATTATTATAATTCCCTCCCCTACAATACCACAGCATTCAATTTGTATATAAATGATCTGGTTTGGTTGGTTGACTATGTGACTATAAACTCTTTGAGGTCAGAGACTATAATAGTAATTATCACATTGCTGATGAGGAATAAATGTGAAGTTTTTAGTAAATAAAGAAGGAGGAAAAGTAGGAGGAGGAAGGGTGAGAAAGTCCAGTTTGAAGTTAAAAGGTGACTAACTAGATCACATCTAGCCTACACTCCAAGGAAAACATTTATTTAGTTGATAGAAAACTATGCGGGTCCCATCCTACGTGCTGTTTTTTTATTTCCTCATTCTTCTGCCACCTCAGCAGGCGTGGCTTATCCTTCAGGACTCATCTTGCCTGTTCTATTTGCCCTATTACCTCTGCTCTTTATTCTCTGTCCCTCAGACACCTAACTGGGTCCTTACTACCTGTTCTACTTCCTAGGTTCAAGATTGCTCTAGAGAGAAGATACAATACCAAACCAAACACATCCCAGCTTTTGGAGCAACTAACTTTTTGTTACACCTAACCCAAAAACCCAGAGCTTTCTCTTCCAAAGAAGGGGTTAAACTTAGAGTCACATCCTAGCCCCATTACTACTCTCTGTAGTTCCTCTTCCTGTTTGCCTCTCCCATACAGCCTCTACCCAGTTAACCTTTTAAAGACCCAAACATAAAATTATAAATGTAATATGAGGATGTTTCAATGTTCCACTTTTATAAAAAGGGATCATTCATTCAGTTCTGTTTGGGTTGACTTAATATTTGTTGCCATGGGACCCACCAGCCCCAGGAAAAAGTCATGGGCCCAAAGTTTCATACAAAGGCATTTTTTTTTCATTCATTTATTTAAATCCAAGTTAGTTAACATATAGTGTAATAATGATTTCAGGAGTGGAATTTGGTGATTCTTCATTTACATTTATAACACCCAGTGCGCATCCCAAAAAGTGCCCTTCTTCTGCCCATCACCCATTTAGCCCATCCCCCCACTAACTTCCCCTCCAGCAACCCTCAGTTTGTTCTCTGGATTTAAGAGTCTTTTATGGTTTGCCTCCTCTCTGTTTTTGTCTTATTTTTCCCTCCCTTCCCCTATGTTCATCTGTTGTGTTTCTTAAATTCCACATATGACTGAAATCATGTGATATTTTTCTTTCTCTGACAGGCTTATTTCACACAGAGGCATTTTATCTCAAGCACCCACCAAGGCTTTTTTGGGGACTTGAACTCCATCAGATTCTGTATCTTCCCCTCAGTGATGAATTTCAATATTCCATTGTGTGGGAATTTGTAGAGTGGACTAGAAAAGGAAGGGAATTTTCCCTCCCCCAATATGACATTTGCCGCATCAGAGAATTACGAGAGGGTGCCCTCCAGAGAAAGGCTGTGATTCTCATGTACATCAAAACCACGTATCCCATGTGTATATGTATGTATGTGTGTATATAAAGTGATACAGTTATGTAAATGAAAACTAACAAACTAACAAGCCAAGTTCTTTTCCACAGAACTCTGATTCTTGTTTGGAGCGATAATATACTTAGCCAGTTGTGGTGATCCCATTCCTTCTTCCATGTAGATACTTTCCCAGTCTCCCTCACTACAAAAGGGGTCATATGATCTATTCTGGCCAATAGGACATAAGGGGAATTCTTCCTCAAGCTTTTGAAAAACGTTTTGCTTTCTGATAAAAGAGCCACGTGTTCAAAAAGAGCTTGTTGTAACATACATTTTCCTTACTGCCAGGGATGATGTTTGGAGATATCACGGCCATTCTGAAACCATGTTGTGAATGTACAAAAATTAAAAACTGCTTGTGAATCAGACTTGAGCAGGGATAGATAGGAGCAAGTAAAAGGCCCCCAACCTGAGAAAGCTAGAAGGAAAACAGAAAGCATCTCTATTTTATATAATTAATCATAAAATTTGATCATACTGAATAGGTAGTTCAAGATGGTCTTTCAACCAATAGGAACATATAATATCTGTAAGAGCAGATGTCTCAGGTATCCTTTGTGGATTTTACTCTTAAAACCTTCCAAAGGATATAGGCATGCACAATCAACATGAGCCAGTGAAACAGATGCATGGTAGTAATAAAGCACAGACACTTTGTCCTTAGAGTCCCAAGAAAGGCTTGAGATCAATATAGCCACAGGAGCACAGCTCTCAGGTAAGATGGAATGTCTATAATTCTAAACTGTGCTATGTAGGAAATCCCCAAACTGTCTTATTGAAACAGTACAGCTTCTACAAGATAACAAGGCCCTCATCATGCTATTGATGCTGTTTCTTAACTTTGAAACTCCGAAACTACTGTTATGCTGGTGGGAAGTTGGTTTTCAAAAGTCCCACAAATGTATCGCCTTGTCAGCGGAAGTGAGGCAGAGCAATAAGAACTATTTTAAGGACATGTGTTAGGCTATTTGGATCTCCTGGAACAAAGCATATTTTTCTTCTTGACCTCTGTTTACCTCAAAATAGATTTAATGCCTTTAAAGCATATGAGTAATATAATGGGGATCATAGTTTGGAAAAATATTAAAGCATGTCTATCTTTTGCATTTTCTCAAATGTGACCCCCTGTCAAAGAATCCATGACATTTGTCTAACTGGAAAGAATTTAGATAACTACAGCACAGTGGGGTGATGTGGGAAGAGATAAGCAAAACTGATGATTTGTTTTCTTCTAGAGGAGGTTAAGATACTGATGAATTCTAGATTGAATATAGATTAAACATTTATTTAAATATGTTTGTTTAAATGTTAAGCATATCTGCTGGAAGGATAGATAATAATTCTCAAACATAACTATCCGAGACAATTTATAAAATTCCCGAACACTATCACCAGAGAATCTAATTGAGTAGAGTCCAGATGTTCTTTAACTTTATAATCCTTCATAATTGCTTATGGTGATGCACCAGGTTTGAGAACCAGTGCCCTACGGGCACAAAGCATCTATATTGTTCTGTGATCTGGAGTTGCCATAAATCCCTATAATCGTCTCCTATAAGGGTTTGAGGACAAACGTCTTCTAAGGAATGGAAACAACTTGGCAGAGTAGCATAGATGCTATGAGGGAAAAGCCTTGGGTCACAAATTATGAGCTTCCACTAAAACTTCTGCTTTCCCACAAGCAATAAGAAAGAAGTTTCTTCATCTCACCACCTCTGAAGAATCCAAGGAAAGCATTAGGCAAAGGAAAAAAGAAGAAAAGAGGGAGGCAGAGAGAGAAGGGGGCAAACAAAATTACTATTATCACTGTTTTTATTCACCATTCAACTAAATGTTCAGTACACTGGAAAAAAAAAAAAAGAAGAAGGGGATTGAAAAGAAACTAAAACACTGTTATTATCTCTGTATCAGATGTTATTGCCTAGAAAATTTAATAGAATCAATTAATAAGCAATTAGAACTTTAAAAATTCAGTAAAAATTACCAGATAAGCTAGCTATACAGAAAAACCCATTCATTTCTGCCATATGAACCATAACCATTTGAAAAATATCCAAAGAATGATTCTCCTCACAGTAGTAAAGAAACTATAAAAGGTCTAGAAAGTAAAGTCAAAGAAATGCATAAGACCTAAGTGAAGAAAAATGAAGATCACTTAAAAAAGAAACTGAAAAGATGAGAAAAATCACCATATAACTGGACAAGAGGACACATAGTACATAGATACACATTTTCTCTGGTGAAATTAAATGAAATGGAAAAATCAAATAAGTTATTGTGTAGCTAGCTACACAATGGAGTTAAACAGTTAAAAGGAATTTAAAGACTTAGAAGGAATTGTGGAAGGATACAGTTATAATATTGAAGTAGTAAAGGCTTTCACAAAACCCAAAATCCACAGACTAGATTGATAATACAGCTATACAAAAATGTAAACCTTGTGCATTATTTTTTTAAAAATCATAAAAACAAGACAAGCAACAAAAAAGGAGAAAGTATTGGCAATATGGATATCAAAAGAAAAAATGCTTAATAACCAGAATATATGAGTATATGTGAATCAAGTGACAAAAGATTTTCTTTAAATTGGCAAAGGATAGGGGTGCCTGGATGGCTCAGTTGGTTAAGCGTCCGACTTCAGTTCAGGTCATGATCTCATGGTTTGTGGGTTCAAGCCCCATGTCGGGCTCTATGCTGACAGCTCAGAGCCTGGAGCCTGCTTTAGATTCTGTGTCTCCCTGTCTCTCTGCCCCTCCCCCAGTCATGCTCTGTCTCTCTTAAAAATGAATGTTAAAAAATAATTAATTGGCAAAGGATACAAATAATTATATTAAGAATAATAATTAGAACTAATATTCAGTAAGCAGTTAATATAAGCACTTTGCAGGTATTTTCTCACAAAATTCTCATAACATCCCCCTGAGGCACAGAAAGATGAAGTAACCCACCCTTGGTTTGTTATTTACAAACTGTCAGGTGAGAGCAGTGAGACAATCTTACTCCAGACTTTGCTCTTAACGACTTGCCTTTTTAGGCAATGAGTATATTGAAATATGTTCAACCTTAGTACCATCAGAAAAATAAAAATTTAATCCCTGCTTTAATTTTCAGCTAGCAAAGTGACAAAAATTAAATGAACTGATAATACCTAATTTTGGTGGGAATGTGTGAAACTGACTCCCTGTTATACTTCAGCAGGGCATGATTGTTGCATCCTATTCATGGAGCAACTTGGCATCATCTGTCAAAATACAATACGTGAAGATCTTTCAAAGCAGAGTTTCCACTTTTTGGAATTTCCTGGAGAGACGCTCATAAACTGGTACAAGAACGTTCAGTGTAGGGGCAATTGGGTGCTTCAGTCGGTTAAGCATCTGACTTCTGCTTAGGTCGTGGTCTCAGGGTTCAAGCCCCGCTTCGGGTATGCACTCTCTCTCCTCTCTCTCTCTCTCTGCACCTCATAGGATTCTCTCTCTCTCTGCTCCTTGATGACTCACTCTCTCTCTCTCATAAATAAATAAATAAATAAATAAATAAATAAATAAATAAATAAATAAATAAATAGATTTGTTGTTTATAATGCTAAACATTTTAAATAAATGTCCATTGATAAGGGATTACTTAAATTATGGGGCAGCCACTCTGTGCAATGTCAAAAAGGCATGATGAAGAATGTAATAAATTTCTATGTGCAGTCATGGGAAGGCAAGTTTGTCTCATATATTGCTAAAGGGGGGACAATTGTCACAACATCCATGCAGGGCAATTTGATAATATCGGTCTAGATTACAAAGGCACACATCTGACCCAGAAATGCCACTCCCAGGAATTTATTCTATAAGGTTCTCTTAAAAAATGTGAAATACTCTATATACAAACTTATGTATTACCACAATTTTCAAATAGGGAAATACTGAAAACAAACTAAATCAGTAGGTAACATAATGTATTTCTCATACATTATGAGAAATAATATATAATGCAATACTATCCACAAAATGTAGTATTATAGAACTATATCCCATACTGTACTGCTCCAACCATTAACAGAAAAGCAATTGAGGGGTGGCTTAGTCAGTTAAGCAACCAACTTTTTTTTTTTTTCAACGTTTATTTATTTTTGGGACAGAGAGAGACAGAGCATGAACGGGGGAGGGGCAGAGAGAGAGGGAGACACAGAATCGGAAACAGGCTCCAGGCTCTGAGCCATCAGCCCAGAGCCTGACGCGGGGCTCGAACTCACGGACCGCGAGATCGTGACCTGGCTGAAGTCACGCTTAACCGACTGCGCCACGCAGGCGCCCCACAACCAACTCTTGATCTCAACTCAGGTCATGAGCTCAGCTCAGGGTCATGAGGATCAAGCCTCAAGTGGATTCTGAGCTGAGCATGAAGCCTGCATAAGATATTTTCTTTCTTTCTCTCCCTCGGTCCCTCTCTCCCTCTCTCTTTCTCCCCCCTCCCCTCCCCAACAACCCTCCCTTGCCCTCCCACATTTGCATGCTCTTTCTCTAAAATAAAATCTTAGCTTGACAACAGTAAGGCCTCAGGGTTCTTAGGAGTCCTCTTTAGCATATCAAAGTCCTTCTGGAGGCCTCCCTTTTGTCTTTACCTCCCCCAACTCCACAGGATACAATCGATCCCTCTTCACAACCCCAGCCCAGCTCTTTCTGCCCACAGGCCCTGTCCCAGTGCTTTAACAAAATCACTTTTTTGCACCAAAAATAAGTCATAAATAAATAATTTTAAAAATAAAGGTGGGTTTTATCTGCTAATCTGGAACAATCTCCAAAAAATATTAAGTTTTTTAAAAACTCATGTACGGGGTGACTCAGTCAGTTAAGCTTCCAACTCTTGATCTCAGCTCAGGTCATGATCTCAGGATTGTGAGTTTCAAGGCCCATGTTGGGCTCCATGCTGGTTGTGGAGTCTACTCAAAACTTTTTAAATTAAATTAAGGTAAAAATAAATATGCATAATATACTATAATTTGGGGGGTTTTAATGTTATTTATTTTTGAGAGATAGAGTATGCAAGAGCAAAGGAGGGACAGAGAGAGAGAGGGAGAGAGAGGATCCCAAGCCAACTCCGCACTGACAGTGCAGAGCCTAATGCTGGGCTCAAACTCATGAAGTGAACTGTGAGATCATGACCTGAGCCGAGGTCAGACACTTCACCAACTGAGCCACCCAGGCACCCCACTATAATTGGTAATGCTGGTTGCCTCCAAGAAAAACTGCATGATCGAGACACAGAGGTAGGTGAGAAATTTTTCACTTTTTTTTTAATCCTTTGAATTTTTTAATATGTATATATTATTTATACAAAAAAATACAAATTTTTAAAATAAAATGAAGCAAGCTGCATAACACATGAAATGTAAGCTCTATTAATATTTAAGAAACTAGATTTCATTTTTCCTTAATGTATATATTCATGTACATGTGTACACAGAAAAGGGGCCAACAATATTCACACAGAAAAACGAAAGAGGACTTTAATCTTTCTCTAATCTTTCATAATTCTCTGATACTATATAAATTTTTATGGAGAAAACAGACACACATATGTATACCTACACATACATATATATTCATGTATTCCTATACAAGGAATTTTTAAAAATCGTCTTTCAGAAGAGTGGATGGGAAAAAGAGATTGATTTCTCATTCCTGTTCTCCTAATTAATCTTAGTCAATTCATTTAAACCTCTGAGGACCTCAATTCCCTCATCTATAAAGTGACAGGGTGGGACTCTGCAATACCTAAGATCATTCCTGCTTAGCAATCTAAGAACTCCTAATCCAAAAAAAATGGTAAATGAATTATTTAGCCAATCATTGAGAGATTTGTAAGCAAGAGTATGACATGCTACTACTTTGACTATGACATGCTACATAGGGTAACTATGTTTGAAGATACAACTCTTAAAAAGTGTCTTAGACTCAAAAGAATGAAACTGTAATGATGAGATTTCAGGTGTAGAGAAAAGTTTTCTTCAGAAGCCCTTTCTGAAGCCCCTCCAGTCACTTGTTGGTCATAGAGGTGGTCTCAGCTACACCTCAAGATACTGCTGTGTATGAGGCACAAAACCTTCACAGCTCTGAACATATGAATCGAATAGACTACCAGCATTCCAGAATATCACACAAGACCAGTCTCCATTCCTGGCTTCCTCCTCTAGCTTTCAACTCAATTTTTATTTTTGTTGTTGTTGACCAAAGCTATAATCAATTTTTCTTACTGAAGTCAGGAGATACAAACAATTTAAATCTTTCGACTATGGATTTTTAAACTCTGTCTTATATGAAAACTAGCTTAGCTCATTCTGTAGGTGTACGGTTACTCAAATATGGAAAGAATGTGGACCTGCATGATTCAAAAAGTAAGCTGAGCAGATCAAAAAAATATCAAGTAGTTCATGGGTCAGATTTGAAAAAGAGTAGAAAAGAAGGTAAGAAGTCACATCAAAAGGGACTTAGAAATCCTTCTGGCTCACAGTCTCAAAACAGCTTTTTTCTGGCATCACCATCAGTAGACTTTAGGAATAAGATATCCCAAGTCACAAAGAAATACAAAACCTTGACCCTAAAAGTTGTGTAAGATGTTTATTTAGGTTCTAGTCCTACAGGAGCTAACTTTTCTATGCATGAATGCCAAGATCTGTCTGGAAGGATTGTAGAAGAAAGAGCACTGGTACCAATGTTAAAAGTACTGCAGTCAATGTAGTGCCTGGCCAGCTTACTTGGTAGAGCACGCAACCTTTGATCTCAGGGTCGTGGGTTCAAGCCCTACACTGGGTGTAGGAATTAGTTAAAGATAACATCTTAAAAAAAAAATTTTTTTTAACATTTATTTATTTTTAAGAGACAGAGAGAGACAGAGCATGAGCAGGGTAGGGGCAGAAAGAGAGGGAGACACAGAATCCAAAGCAGGCTCCAGGCTCTAAGCTATCAGCGCACAGCCTGATGTGGGGCTCGAACTCACAAACCGTGAGATCATGACCTGAGCCGAAGTCGGACGCTTTAACCAACTGAGCCACCCAGGTGCCCCAAAGATAAAATCTTTTAAAAAAAAGTTCTGCATTCAAGTTTTGGGTCTTACTTGCTAGCCATGTGACTTTGGCCAAGGCACTCATTCTCTCAGGCCCTTAGTTTTTATTCTCCGGTTTTTATCCTCCAGGGTTTAAGCTCAGGTTTCTCTGCATTCCTTAAACAGGGCTCACACAGTATTAAGCACTTGGCAGGAATTCAGCAAGTAACTCAATAATCACTCCAATCCCATGAACCTCACATGTTTTCATGGCTAGGACTTTCCTATGGGGCAGATCTAAAGGATTTAGGTGACGTCTGGTTTATATTCCAACTCTGTTCTCACCATGACACAGGGTAGGCATCAAGAGTTCAGTCCCTGGAGTTAGACACTCCTGGGTTCAAATCCTGGCTCACGACTTGCCAGCTCTCTGAACTTAGGCAAGTTATTACTTAACCTGTTTGAGCTTCTGTTTCTTCATCTATAAAAATACTGGCACCTGCTTTACATGGTTATTGTGAGAATTAAATCATATAATGCTTATAATATATTCAAAGTGCAGTATATTATAAAAGCTCAAAAATATTAATAATATTGTTACTGCCCTTGGACTTTTATATGCATACCCATCTTTTATCTGGCTATAGGGACAACAGTGCTTGCCATTAACCTTCTCAATAAAGGTGTGTTATTCAAACAGTCTCTGAGCCAAGTCCTAAACATTCCTGGTGAGCTGTTTCATATAAAGCCTAAGTTCCAACTTGTACCTATCTATTTCTTCCAGAAGCATTTGCAATACAATTTTTTATGCTAAATTTATTAATTAGTACCTGAGTAGAAGCATGAAATAAAGCAAGTAATTTTTCTTTATTCCAATTGCTGTTCTCCTTCAAATCCCAACTTAGAGGCTACCCCCTCTATAAAGCCTACCCTCATCTCCTTGCCTTGATGCTTCATGCCCTGAAGTTACTCACTCCATCTCTTCTGCTCAATTTCTTACATATATTTCTGTTTATCAACTGTGCAACTATTCTGTGTATATTTATATTTGTTTCCTCTTCTAGAGTGCAAGTGCCTCAAGGTTGGGCTGTAGTCTTCCTTATCTTTTACCCCCCAAATATCACCACAATGCTTAAAACACTCTCATAAAGTGTGGAATAGACTAGAGATAAAATGAATTGAATTATGAGGTTCTACTTCAGAAATGTTTGGAAACTTATCCTCAAAACATGTAGAAAATAGCCTAGAGAGAAATTTAGAAAAAAAGAAATATAGCGGCAAGATTAGGAAGTTGCTGCATATATGTTACAGCCTAGCAGAATTTTCTGAGTTCATAAACCAATCCGTGTTCTATTTCTTTTGGTTTCCACTTCTCTGACCACATAGCTATTTATGAGAGGTCAAAGTAAAATGGAAAGAACACTAGGCCAGGAATTTAGAGACCTGGAGTTAGTCCCAACTCTCCCATGAATTGCCTATGTCACTTCCTGTCTCTAAATCTGCTGGACATAATGATTCATAAGATCCTTTCAAACTCTCTTCCCACACAGGCACATCCAGATCCACTGTCATTAACCTCATCCTACAGTTAAAAAAACTGAGACAAATACTACAACCAATACATTCCAGAATCTTACAGCAACTGGCTGACACAGTTAAGGGTGGAACATGGATGGAAAGACTGTCTGGAGCTCAGCCCTGCAGAGGCACGTCACACCTAGTAGCACAAGGGAATTACAGGGAGAGTCAAATCTTCTCTGTCTTTTGCCAAGAACAGGATGTTCCCTCACCTATGGGAACCAACTGATTGTGTAGTGTTGGCAGTCAGCACAACCACAGCTCCTGGGTTCCAAATAGATATTCAGGGATGTCTTAATTAGTGTCCCTGCCAGGCACCTGGGGACAGAAATTGCTCAAACTCTACCTATGAAAACAGGAGTCTTGTCTAGGTCATCCAGTGCTATAATCATTAGGGTATCATCTGAGTCTGACAACTAGATTCAGGACCAAGTCCAGAGTTGAGAATTTGGGCATCTGCTTCAGAGACCCACATCCTAATAGATAACTTTGAAACCTTGAAAAAGAATAGTCTGAAAGGGTGAATTGTATGCACACATTTTAGACTAGGAAATCTATTCAGCTTCTCAGAAGACAAGGTAAGAAATATGAATCATAATTTAGTTTAGCATTAAATAATTGTAATGTGAGAGATTTCACCTTAATAGTTTGAGTTTTGAAGAGTCTGGAAGCATTTCTGTGCTACATATACATATAATTATTACTGATATAATTCACATATCATAAAAATTTGCCCTTTTAAAGTATACACACAATTCTGGAGCACCTGGGTGACTCAGTTGGTTAGGCAACCAACTTCAGTTCAGGTCATGATTTCACAGTTTGTGGGTTCAAGCCCCACGCCGGGCTCTGTGCTGATGGCTTGGAGCCTGGAGCCTGCTTTGGATTCTGTGTCTCCCTCTCTCTGTGCCCGTACCCCACTTGTGCTCTGTCTCTGTCTCTCAAAAATAAATAAATGTAAAAAAAAATTTTTTTTAAGAATAAAGAATACATACAATTCAATGTTTTTTTAAGTAATTTCAAAGGTTTTGCAACTATTACTACTATCTAATTTTAGAACATTTTTATCACCCAAGAAAGAAACCCCACACCCACTAGCAGTTACTTCCAACCCCCTCCCTTCAGCCCTTGACAACCATTAATCTATTTTCTCTCTAGGGATTTGCCTATTCTGGACATTCCATACAAATAAGGCCTATACAAATGAGGCCTTTTGTGTCTAGCTTCTTTGATACTTTCTCACTCTGCAACTTTAGACCACAATATCTAATAAGAAAGGAGAAACTCATCTTAAAGACATCATCTTTCTTTCCCCAAAATCCCTAAAGATACCATATAAAATGCTTTTAACATCTAACCCATGGACAGGAATCTGATCTAGCCTGTCTCTAGCCCATAGTAAGAAACAATGCTCAAACTTCCCAGGTTGATTCAGACTGGCCTAAATTTAAAGATCTCCCCTAAGACTGACCATGAGAGCAAGGGAAATTCCAGCGCTTCAGAGGTCCCTGAATCCAAACCCTGGCACAGTCACTCATTAGATCTAGGGTGACCTTCAGTAATTTACTTAACCTCTGCTTTCATTTTCCTCATCTGGAAAATGAGCATAACAACATTATCTTCTTTGTGAGGCTGTTATGAGAATGGGAAAAACCTATCTAGAAAGTACCTAATGCCTGGCATCTGGAGGCCTTCAAATTATTATTACTACTTCTTCTACTACTATTGTCTCCTCATGAGTACTCTTCTTTATCACCCATGACAAAGGTGTTTTTAAAACTCAACAAAAAATTATATTGGTCATGGTCTCTGCCCTCAAGGAAATGATACACAAATCTAAGATTATATTACACATACAATGCACTATTATTTAGCCATAAAAAAGAATGAAATCTTGCCGTTTGCAACAACACAGATAGATCTAGAGGGGATAATGCTAAATAAAATAAAGACAGACACCATATGATTTCACTCATAGGTAGAATATAAGAAACAAATGAACAAAGGGAAAAAGAGACAAACCAAAAACCAGACTCAAATATAGAGAGCAAACTGATGGTTACCAGAGGGGAGAGGGGGGGATGGATGATGGGGATTAAGAGCATACTTACCATGCTGAGCACTGAGTAATATTTAGAATTGTTGAATCACTGTATTGTACTGAAACTAATAGAACTCTGTACCTTAACGACACTGGAATGAAAATTTTAAAAAATAAAAGATTGCACGTCCCTATTGTACTTTAATCCTACCACTTAGTGTTGGAGATGCATGGAATGAAGAGTATTCTGTGTTATTTGTGCGTGTTTCATCCACACTACTAGACCAGGATCTTGTATCAACTCGACTCTTCCAAGAAACAGATGCAAGACAAAATTAGTCATGCTGGAGATTTCTTAGGAGAAATGCCCATGAAAAACTTAAAAGAAGAAGCAACCAGCCTAAGTGGGGAGAGTCTTCAGACCATGATGCAGATCTGACCCTTGGGAAAGAAAAGGACAAAGGAAAGAGCACTGGGTAATAGGAGGGTCAGACTGCAGTGCTGCTTTGAAAAAAAAAAAAGTCTAAGCCAGGCTGGCTGGGAGTCCCTAAGCAAAGATAATGCATTAGAGGAATCCCGTGTTGGGCAGAACAGCCTGTCTCTAATACCCCTACTGTCTAGTCAGAGAAGGCCAGGGAGAGTGAGGCTTGGCAGAATGAAAGCAGGGGCTGATCCACGGGTGCTGAAGCTGGAGACTGCACCAACTCTACCCCTTACAGCAGGTTCTCATGAAAGTCAGTTTGAGCAGCACACCCCACAACCTCTACAGAACTCCTGAAGGTGATAACCAATGGTATCATTACTTACATTTAATAAGTTCTCGATAACTGTTTGGTAAGCTAAATAAGCGATGGTTTTCAGCCACCAGCAGGAAGAATAACCCATTTACTCAATGCAGGTGGATTCAATTTCGTAATTCCTCAAGAAGGGAAATGTTTTTCACCATTTGAACTAAATGACAAGACCTAGAAAATACTCCTGTGTGAAGATGCCAACACACAAATAAAAACCGGGGTGGGGTGCAGTGAACTGACAGCAACAGGAAGAATCAGGCAAAAGTGACTCTGAGGCCTGAATTAAACCTATCATTGATTTGATTAGCCACTTAATTTCACTTGTATAGACACACCCACAGGATGGAGCAATCTGCAGAGGGTGTGGCCTCCAATTTAGAAACAAGATGGCAGATAAAGTGCTTCTGAAACAGACAACAAAGCAGAGAAAGCCTCAGGAGCTCAGGGCGGTGAGGAGATTTTAATCATGGAGGGTACACTTGCTTAAAGCACCCAGCAACTGGAAAGCAGGTCACCACTGCACGCACAGGAGTCTTGAAAAGGATAACTCCAGTTTTCAAAGAATTAAAATGGGGTGAGGCAAGAGGAAAAAATGAGTCACAAATCTATAGGTAAAATGAGATCTCTGAGCTAATGATCACAAATAAAGGAAGGCAGAGAGAGGAGCAGTGTTCTTTTGGGTTCATTTCTCACTTTCATAAAAGGGCAGAAATCTACTTCCATTTAAAGATTATATATTGGGGTGCCTGGGTGGCTGAGTCAGTTAAGCATTGGCTTGGGCTGAGGTCATGATCTCACACTTCATGGGTTTGAGCCCTGCGTCGGGCTCTGGGCTCTGTGCTGACAGCTCAGAGCCTGGAGCCTGCTTCAGATTCTGTGTCTCCCTCTCTCTCTGCCCCACCCCCACTCCCCCCCCCTCTCAAAAATAAATTTTTAAAAAGGAGCCTGTTTCAGATTCTGTCTACCTCTCTTTCTGCTCCCCCCCACTCACACTCTGTCTGTCTCTCTCAAAAATAAATATTTTTTAAAAGAATATTTGTTTAAAAAAGAAAATAAAGATTATATGTTGATGAATCAGTACATTATACACCTGAAACTAATATAACATGGTATGTTAACTGAAATTAAAATAAAAACCTAATAAATAAGTTTTCCATTAATACATTTAAAAATAATGAATATTATATATTGAGTGCCTGTTATGCACAGAATGAAAGAAGCAAAATTTCAAGAACATTCTTATGTCCAACAAACATTTCTGAGCACCTCCCTTGTGCCAGGTATGTGTAAGGCTTTGGGGAAAATCATTCCCAATTACTGCCCTCAGTTCTGCCAAAGAGACAGACCTACAAAACAATGAAACCACATCATTGTGAATCAGGCAATGATAGAGCTAGGTTTAAATGCTATGAGCACTCTAAGTAGGGCAACCATATAACTCATCACCCAAACCAGGATGCTTTGAGAGTAAGAAGGGGCATTAATAATAATTACATTGGTACAACAGGCATAAACTGAGATGTTCCTAGGCAAACAGGTTGAATGTCATCCTATCCACAAAGAATAAAAATGGGAAGAAAAACATTGGGAGGAGAATGGGTGAGAAAAAAGAAAACACTAGAAGGAAGAGGCTAAATCGTTAAAGAGGAAAGAAATTAGAGAATTGGGTAAGTCAGAGGAAGAAGAAGAAATAGCTTAAAGAAGCTGTCAGAACTTTAAAGCTTAAAGGATCCTGAAAATAAACCCACTTAATTTTCCTGTAGCGAAACTAAGAGGGAATGGTTAGGAGAACACCAATATTTGCTAAACAGTTACAGTGTACTAAGCACTATGTCAACCATTTCAAATGCATTATCTTATTTATCCCAAACCAAAAGATGGTATAATTATTCTCAGTTTATACATGAAGATACTAAGGTTTAGTGAGGTTAAGTGCCAGAGCTGAGATTGGAACCCTTGTTTGTGAACTCCAGAGTCTATACACATAAAATCTGTAGAATAAACATTTGTGACTTCTAACTTCTGGACCAGTACTACCTTTACTGTGTTATTCAGGGCGTGTTTTTACTGAGTTTGGATAGTATTCCCCAAAAACTCATGTCCACCTGGAACTTGAGAATGTGACCTTATTTGGTAATAGATCTTTGCAAATGTAATCAAATTAAGATGAGATCATACTGGATTATGGTAGGCCCTAACCAGTAACTGGTGTCCTCAAAAGAAGAGGGAAGTTTGAGCACAGACACATGAGAGGAGTATGTCATATAAAGACATAAAGATACACAGGGGGGGATCATATAAACACGGAGGCAGAGGTGGAAGTGATACATCTACAAGCCAAGGATTGCACGTACCCACCAGGCACCAGGAAGAGGCAAGGACATATTCTTCCCTAGAGCATTTGAGGAAGCATGGCCTTGCAGACACCCTGACTTTAGACTTCTGGCTTCAACTGTGAGACAACAAATTTATTTTAAACCATCAAGTTTGTGGTACACTTCATAACAAGAGACCCAGTAAACTAGTACAGTTAGAGAAAGACACAGCAGGAGACAGAGCAGAAAAGGGTGCAGGTGCTAGGAAGGTTATAGGAAAGTCAGTGGCAAAGAACCAGAAGCTGAGAAATTCTAAAAGAAATATAACTGGAGCAAAGGAGGAGGTGATGTCACCAAAACCCCAAAAACCAAAAACAGTTTCTTCGGTTCCATGATGATACCTGCCTTAATCTCCAACCTCACCATTCTCACCATTACTCCCTCCTGCTTCTAAGGTCCTTATTAGATCATTGGTCAGTTGTGTCCAAATGAAAAGAGTAATGAAAACTAAGAATGAATTGCTATGAGTTGCTGATAGGAATGAAACACACCACTGTGAGTGCCAGCTATGAACAATGAGTCACAGCTTCAACTAGTAAAGTTGATTTGTAATAAATTGAAGATTGACATGGTAATCTCTAATCACCAAAATAATAAGAAAGTATGCAAAGTCAAGCTAATAGAGAGGGAAATGGAATAATGAAAAACATTAAACCAACCTAAAACAAAAAGTGAAGAAAGAAGAGGAAAATTGAGCATGAAACAAGAGGAAATAGAAAGCAAGATTAACATTTAAACCCAAATATACCAATAATTAAATGGGAGTGAACTAAATAACCCAATTAAAAACAAGTGATTACATTATTAAATAAAGAAAAAACAACACTATATCCTGCTTACTAGAGACAAACCTAACATAAAAGGGTACAGAAACTCTGGAAGTAAAAAGAAGAGAAAAATGTCATGCAAACACTAAAATACATAAAACTGTCTTTGGTTGGGTTCCCTTTGAAACTGACCTAGGACAAATATTTGAGAACACATAGTTTATTTGGGAAGTGATCCCAGGAAACTCCAATAGGAGAATCGGGAAGGATGAAGAGTAATGAAAAATAAGAAGGAAACAAATATCGGGTGCATTATCAGGTTACTATTGTGAACACCTGGGACTCAGTCCCACGGAGTACCTCTGAGAATTGTACAAAGTCCCTCAGAGTCGTTCAGCTCTCTAGGTAATGAAGCTGAGATATTTATCCTCCAGTTTGCATTTGTCACTACATACATGCACCAAGCTCACCAGAGAAAGCCCTCAGGTGGAGAGTCACGGGTGACTGCAACAGGAAATGATCGGTGTGCACAGAAATGATGACAGCCAAGGAAATATAAGCAGGATATTAACAGGATATGATACACAGTTAAAATAAACTTTAAAGCAAAAAGCACTACTACAGGCAAAGGAGAATACCCTATAAAGATAAAAATTTCAATTCACAGGAAATGTAACAAATTCATATACCACTAATAACACAGCATCAAAATACAGTTTAAGGTGAAAAATTGACCAAATTAAAAGGAAAGGTAGGCAAATCCACAATCTTGACAGGTTTTAACCTACTTTTCTCAGTAACAAAAAAAATACATATAAGAATATTAATAAAGATATTGAAGATCTAAACATCACAAAGAATTTAATTAACACCAAGGAAGTTGAACAACATCAGAATGCCTTCTTTTCAAGTATAAACAGGCATTTGTAAGAAGTGACCAATAAATTTTAACACATTACAAAGTTTAACTAACTTAATAGAGAACAAAATGTTCTCCAACCACAGTTCTAGTAAGCTAGAGTTAATACCTAACAGATAACTGGAAGCCCCACACATTTGGAAATTAAAAGTATAGTTCTAGATAAATATGTATCAATGAAAAAAGTTATAATAGAAATAGAAAATATTTTAAAGTGATGATAATGAAAATATGACACATCAGATATATTTAAAACTATACTTTTAGGAAAATGTATCGCCTTAAATGTGTACTGGAAAAAAGAAAATGTGAAAATCAGTGACTATCCTGAGAAAGTAAAAAGCAGAAAAATAAAGCCAAGGAAAATAAAAGGAAATAATAATAAAAACAATAAGGATAAAAGCAGGAAATTGTAAAATAAAAAACAAATTTTTAATTAAAAAGATTTGTGATATAAAATGATTAATTAAGTTTATGAAATTTTGAAAGACTTTTCAAGAAATAAAGAGACAACCCATAATCAAAATTAGGAAAGGTAGATGGCTAACAGACACATGAAAAGATGCTCAACATCATTCATTATCAGGGAAATACAAATCAAAACCATAATGAGATACTACTTCACACCTGTCAAAATGGTTAAAATTAACAACTCAGGAAATGACACATGTTGGTGAGGATACAAAGAAAGGGGAACACTTTTGCACTGCAGGTGGGAATGCAAACTGGTGCTGCCACTGGAAAATAGTATGGAGTTTCCTCAAAAAATTAAAAATAGAACTACCCTAGGACCCAGCAATTGCACCACTAGGTATTTATCCAAAGGATACAAACTTGCTGATTCAAAGGGGCACATGAACCACAATGTTTATAGCAGCACTGTCAACAATAGCCAAATTACAGAAATAGCCCAGATGTCCACTGACTAAAGAATGGATAAAGAAGATGTGAGATAGATATATATATAGATATATAGATATATATATATTCCATATATATATATGTGACACACATGTGTGTATATATATATGCATATATATATACACACATACATATATATATATGGACATATACATATAGATATATATAAATGGAATAATACTCGGTGATCAAAAAGAATGAAATCTGGCCATTTGCAACAGCATGAATGGAACTACAGTGTGTTATGCTAAGCAAAATAAGTCAGAGAAAGATAAATATCATATGATTTCACTCATGTGGAATTTAAGAAACAAAACAGATAAGCATAGGGGAAAGGAAAGAAAACTAAGATAAAAACAGAGAGGGAGGCAAACCATAAGAGACTTTTAAATAAAGAGAACAAACTGAGGGTTGCTGTAGGGGTGCTGGGTAGGGGGGATGGACTACATGGGTGATGAGCTTTAAGGAGGGGACTTTTTGGGATGAGTACTGGGTGTTATATGTAAGTGATGAATCACTGAATTCTACTCCTGAAATATAAACAAATAAATAAATAAATAAATAAAGCCAAAAATATCAAAGAATCTAAAAATAATAATAGGAAAGGAAAAAAGTGCATCACTGAAGATCATTGCTACTAAAAACATCATTAGACAACATTATAAACTACTTCATAAATTTTTAAATTTATATGAAATATACAAATTCCTAGGAATACCAAAACTGATAAATTAAGAACTAAAAAATCTGAAGAGTACCATAATTATTAAAAGAACTGAATATGCAGGGCACCTCGGTGGCTCAGTCCGTTGAGCATCCGACTTCAGCTCAGGTCACGATCTCACTGTGAGTTTGAGCCCCATGTTGGGCTCTGTGCTGACAACTCAGAGCCTGGAGCCTTCTTCAGATTCCCTGTGTCCTTCTCTGCCCCTCCCCCTCTCACAGTCTTTCTCTCTCTCTCTCTCTCTCTCTCTCTCTCTCTCTCTCTCTCACAAATATAAATAAACTTTAAAAAAAAATTCAGAGAAAAAAAGAATTGAGTATGTAATTATTGAGACCATGTATTGGCACAAGGATGGACAAATGGAACAATGGAATCGAATACCAAGTCTAGAAGCAGACCCGGCCATTAATGAACACGATTTGTGACCAATATGCCCTGCGGAGAAGTTAGGAAAGGATATTCTTTTTATTTATTTTTTAAGTTTATTTATTTATTTTGAGAGAGAACATGGGCAGGGAAGAGGGGTGGGCAGAGAGAGAGGCTGGTAGCACAGATTCCAACACGGGGCCAATCCCACAAACTACGGGATCATGACCTGAGCCCAAATCAAGAGTAGGGTGCTTAACCGCTGAGCCACCCAACTTGGTCATGAAAGACCAGTTTTCCTAATCTGACAAGCAATTCCAAATTAAAGGAAACAAAAAAGACTTAATAACTAAATGCAGCATGTTATTATGAATTGGTTCCTAGACCAGAAAATAACAATCTTTTCTTCTTTTACTGTAAATGATGTTAGTAAGACAATTTGAGAAATTTGAATAAGATCTGTTACTTTTATAATAATATTGTATTGATTATATACAAAAGCCATTGATTTTAATAATTCTACAGGGTTTACATGAGATAATGTTCTTATTTTAGGAAATATACACTGAAGCATTTTGTTGTGAAGAGACTTATATGTGCAACTAATTCTCAACTGGTTCAGAAAAAGAATAACAAGTATATATGTACGTGTGTGTTTGTGTCTGTGTGTGTGTGTATGCCCAGATCCACCTTGATCAATTATAGTATGGGCTAAGTTATCCTGGAAACAATAGTAAAAATTAAATCAGCTTCAACCTCAGGGAATATACTGGCCCCTTTTAAAGTTAAAAATTCTCATGGACCACAGAAGGTATGTCCACAGACTACAATTTCAGACACTACTGACTTAAGAAACTAAAGCCTTTATAATTAGTGAAATAATTTTTCATCAAAATAAAATTTTTTGCCAGAATACACCCATGGACTGCATTTAAGAAACACTAAACTAAACTTGGGGTGCCTGGGTGGTTCAGCGGGATGGGCAACCAACTTGGACTCAGGTCATGATCCCATAGTTCATGAGTTCAAGCCCCGCATCAGGCTGTGTGCTGACAGCTCAGAGCCTGGAGCCTGCTTTGGGTTCTGTGTCTCCCTCTCTCTCTCTCTGCCCCTCCCCTGCTCATGCTCGCTCGCTCGCTCTCTCTCTCTCTCTCTCTCTCAAAAATAAAATAAAAACATAAAAAAATTTTTTTAAAAAACCACTAAACTCCAAGTAACACTGATCTATTTAAGAAGTCCCTTTATTTCAATAACAATAAAAATGCCTATGCTCGGGACTTTAAATATACTAACTCAGAATTACTACATTAAGGTAAGATCAATTATCTCTACTTCAAGGTAAGGGGAAAATTTGTTTTCTTTCATGCTTCTTTCTATGATCCATTGAAGTTTTAAATATAAAGGGTATTTACTTACTTTATGCTCAGCAATGCTCTAGGAAAGTAGGAGTCTTTAGGGGAAAAAAGCAATGAAATAATTCTTGGACTGAAAGCACAGATTATCCAAGTAAGAATTAAGAACAATATCCAAGAGAAAAAAATCATGTATTTAGGTAAATACTAAGGGTATGTTATAAACTATTAGTGCAGTACCAATTCAGATTTTTTCAAATTCCAAGGCCCTTATAAAGTGACAAGAGAGAAGTGGCTAGATCCCTTTTATGGAAGTTTTCTAAGCCCAGGCACAAAGGTTTCCCACTGTTCTCTAATCTAAGAGGGCAACTTGGAAATGCAACAGTTGAAAGAAAACAGCCTCGGGGTCTGAGACACAACTGGATGCCTCTCACTAGTCTTACGTGCCCATTCACATGATTTTAAGTTACTTTTCAAGGAGTAAAACATTTCATGTATATGGTCTTTGGTTCCAGATGGTCTGGGTCCAATTTCAGACTTGGCCACTTTCCGGGTGTGTCACCTTAGGTAAACTCATATCCTCTCTAAATCTTAATTTCCTTGCCAACACAACAGAGATGTTGATAATTACTTCACAGAGATTTTTGTGAAGATTGCATGATTTTTATATACAAAGCTTTTAACCCAGTAAAGAGCCCATTAAACACTTAATAAGTACTGTTGTTACTTCCAGTCAGTGGCCCCTCCCAGGTTTATTAAGAAAACTATCGCATAAGAAGTCCAGAGGCCCCCAAGTTCTGCATTCAGAGACTTCTCTCAGATAAGGAAACTCAGAAATCGCCTTCAGTGTACAGATTCAGAGCCCCTTAAGCCTTCGATTTGGAGACCAAGCTTCTGTGGCATTGCTATGACTCAAGGAAAGAAAAGGCAGAATGGCCGGTACCCTGCTCTCAGTTAATCCCAAGGCAGCCCCTTCCACAGCACTTAAACACACCACACACCAGTGCAAACACCAACATGAAGCAATAAGGTGGATTTGGTTGCCTCGTAATGTTTCTCTCCTCTCTACCTTCCCCACATCTCTTTCAGCTTCAAAGCCTATTATAAGAATTGAATGTCCCCTGTTGTTTTCTTCTGCCTTAACTGTTCTATTGCCATGTCTATCTTATTTGATTTCCTTTGATGGAACAGGGATTAATGGAAGATTAAAGGACACTCAAGTACAATTAATCCCATCCACACTTTAAGTTTTTATGTGTGTAGGAACTGAGTCTTAGAAAAGCCAAGTGCCCTGGCCCAAAGTCAGGATGGAGCTAGAATCCAGTTCCTAGGTCATTACTCTTGCCTGCAGAACATACTGCCTCTCCAGTACTCTGGCTTCTCAATTATTTCATCTTCTACAGAGAATTGGATTCCTTCTTAATGTCTTTGAACC
This sequence comes from Herpailurus yagouaroundi, assembly GCF_014898765.1. NCBI lineage: Eukaryota > Metazoa > Chordata > Mammalia > Carnivora > Felidae > Herpailurus > Herpailurus yagouaroundi. The sequence goes on along the minus strand of NW_024412403.1, from coordinate 50,209,506 downwards.
ATAGTGTATTAGATTTCTATTGCTGCTGTGACAAATGACTATCAAGTTGGTGCCTTAAAACAATGCAAATTTATTCTGTTACAGTTCTGGAGGCCAGAAGCCTGAAATCAATTTCACTAGGACAGAATCAAGGTGTCAATAGAGCCACGCTCCCTCTAAAGAATCTAGAGGAGAATGCTTTCTCTTAACTTTTCTGCTTTCTAGTGGACACCTGCATTCCTTGGCTTGTCGTCTCTTCCTCCATCTTCAAAGCCAAGGGGGTAGCATCTTCTCTCCGTGATTCTGTTTCCTTCTGCTTTCATCACATGGCTTTCTCATCTGTGTCAAATTTCCTTCTGTCTTCTCACAAGGACACTTCAGATTGAATCCTGATAATCCAGAATACTCGCCTCATTGAGATATCCCTAACGTAATTACATCTGGAAAGTATGGGTTTTTTTTATTTTTTTTAATGTTTATTTATTTTTGAGACAAAGAGAGACAGAGCATGAATGGGGGAGGGTCAGAGAGAGAGGGAAACACAGAATCCGAAGCAGGCTCCAGGCTCTGAGCCATCAGCCCAGAGCCTGACGCGGGGCTCGAACTCACAAACCGTGAAATCGTGACCTGAGCCGAAGTCGGATGCTTAACCCACCCAGGCGCCCCTGGAAAGTATGTTTTGCCACAGAAGGTAACATTCACAGGTCCCAAAGATTAAGATCTGATTACCACTGGGGACCATTATTGAGCCTACCACACATGGTGACTAATTTAATGACATGGATATAAATGACTTCCAAGATTGTGACCTACATGAAAGCACTGAAATGCGAGCTGAAAAAGGTGGAGATAAGGACGTTGTCAGAAAAAGCCTAATGCCTGGAGTATAATGAAATGTTTATAAAATATCTTTGATTTTATTTGGATCTCAGCACAATAATCCAACTGTAAAATGACATTTTTAAGACAATCTTGGACATTTGAATATAAACTGGATATTAATAGATTCCAAGGAATTCTTGTCAGTATTGTTAAATGTGAAAATGGAATGGAGCTACATAAGAAAATGTTTATATTTTTACAAGGTACCTAATGAATTATGTAGGGGTGAAAGGCCATAAGGTCTGGAATTAGCTTTAAGATTCTTCAGCAAAAGGACAGTAATAAAATGAAGATAGCATAATAGTCGTGGTTATTGAATATAGGCAACAGGAGTGTGTGTGGGGTTCATAATGCTTTTATCTTTATTGTTGCATATATTAGAAATTTTCCAAGGGGAAATAAGAAATACATAGCCTCCATTTCAGAATATAAAGTGTCTGTCCCAATCCCCAGGCTTGGCATCTGATCAGCTGCCCTATAGGAAGAGAAGCAAACTGAAAGTGAAGAAACCTGACTTCTAGAAATAAAGAGTGAAGCGTTAGTGATGGTGAGCTTGCATGTTTAATGTTTGAGGGGCTGACTGCTTCCTAACTACTACAAAAGAAATCCCAAGGTTTTAACAGTAGAACTTCAGAGGAACTTGTTTGTGTTTGGGTGTTGGTGTGTTTGTTTGGCAAACCCATCTCCCTATTTCTTCATGGGATTATGATAACCAACATAAGGCTCCTTTCACCAGTGAGGTTGGAATATGAGAGGGAGAAAGGGAGAGTAAAACCATCAGCCCCATCCCACCTGCTTCCAGTCCCCTTTCTATATAATGCTGCCAGGGTGAGCCTTCTAACAAACCAAAACCATCCTGTCTTCTCAACAGCTTTCCAGTCGACGCCAGATAAAATCCACACATCTTGACAAGACCCTTCATGATCTGGCCTCTCCCAAATCTGAGGATCCATAGGTTATAGGAAGAAAACTAAGCTTCCAAGAAATAAAAGATATAGATAAAGGGATTGTGTTAGAATACTAGTCCAACAAAAATATATATAACAAACAGAAAGCTAGAGTCAGGCTTCAGATATTAGGGTAGCAATAAAATTTGGTTTGCAGTTCTTAAGAGACCCAGACCATTCCAAGGAACTACTCAGGATTTAATCACAAATTCATATTCTGACTTGAAATTACGTGATAAGATGATTAGCATAACATTGTAAAAATATTATCTAGATATGTTGTAAATCCTTCCTTTATAAACCAAAAATCAGCATCTCTAGTCTTCTTTTTTCTAAGTTTATTTAATTAGAGAGAGAGACAGGCGCAGGAGGGGCAGGGAGAGACAATACCAAGCAGGCTCTGCACAGTCAGCGCAGAGCCTGATGCGGGGCTCAAACTCACAAACTCTGAGTTTGTGACCTGAGTGGAAACCAAGAGTTGGCCACGTAACTGACTGAGCCACCCAGGTGCCCCTCTCTAGTCTTAACAACAGGACAAAATGAACTGAAGTTGCAAGTGCCCTGGAAACGTCAGCACACAGGGATGACATAGCAAATATTTTCTTTTCATCAGTGAAACACGACTATACAAACAGATATTTTCAGTGAAAAGTGAAGCATCTCCCAGAGAGCAGAATCAGATCTCCTTGCTTGCAAAAACTGCTTAAACTCTCACCCCCATTCACCATCAGTATACCACCTCACAGCAAACTTCCTTCTTTTGCTGAAAGTTTAATTGGATTTGGGAGATAAAAATATATGCAATAAATAAATATATACAAAGTACTACATAAATCCAAATTATTTATTTGAAATGATTACCCAATAGTCACTTAAATAGTTCAAGTATTTAGCTTACCCCTGGAGCTCCTCTTTGCTTGGGCAACACTGTGTCTTTTTTTGTTTCTAGTTTCTCTCTTTGCTGAAAGTAAATTGATGTGAAGTTGCGATTTTATTCAGGGACTTGAATTGTTCTCTCTCTTCTCTGAACAACTTTATACCTCTTGCACAATCTCTTCAATTAGAAATAATTATACATTGACCTCAATTATCCTCTATTTCCCTTAAGACTTTTCTGTACCAAAAAAAAAAAAAAAAAGTACGTTTCTTCATAAGAGAAAATCTTCGCGACATTGGATTTGCAATGATTTCTTGTATATGACACCAAAAGCATAGACAACAAAAGAAAACACATATAATAGGAACTTCATAAAAATTAAAAGTTTTGTGCGTCAAAGAACACTGTCAAGAGAGTGAAAAGATATTCCACAAAATGGAAGAAAACATTTGCAGGTCATTTATCTGATTAGAGATCAATATCTAGAACATTTAAAGAACTCCTACAACTCAACAATGAAAACACAAACAACCCAATTTTAAAATGAGCAAAAGACTTGTACAGACATTCCTCCAAAGATATACAAATGGCCACTAAGCACATGAAAGATGTCACCATCACTAGTCATTAGAGAAATACAAATCACAACCACACTGAGACACCACTTCACACCCATGAGGATGGCTATTTTTTTTTTTTTTAATGCAAACTAACAAGTGTTGGCAAGGATATGTAGCAACTAGGGCTCTTGTGCATTTCTGGTGGGAATGTGACATGGTGCAGCCACTGTAGAAAAGAGTTTGACGTTCCTCAAAAAGTTAAAAATAGAATTACCATATGGTCCAACAATTCCATTCGATGTATATACCCAAAAGAACTGAAAGTAGAAACTCAGATGTTTGTACACCTATGTTCATAACATCAGAATTCACAATAGTCAGAAGGTGAAAACAACACAAATAAATCCATCAATAGAAGAAAGGATAAACAAAATGAGATATATACACACAACAGAATATTGTTCAGTCGTAAAAAGGAAGGAAATTCTGATATGTACTACCACATGGATAAACCTTGAGGATGTTATGCTAACTGAAATAAACCAGTCACAAAAGGATGACTACTGCATGATTCCACTTATATGATGTACCTAGAATAGTCAAATTCATAGAGACAGAAAGTAGAATGGTGGTTGCCAGGAGCTGTGAGAGGGAATAATGGGGAGTTATGGATACAGAGATGCAATTTGAGAAAATGAAAAAGAAGGCCTGGAGATGGATGGTTGTGATGGTTGCACAACATTATGCAACTGAATTGTACACTTTAAAATGGTTAAATATTTTTACATTATGGTAGTTTAAATTGGTCATTTTTATATTATGGACAATTTACCACAATAAAAATCGCAATAAAAGCATGTATTTCTTAAGGACCTGGCCACTGTGCAACATCTCTGGTGACTTGCATGAAGCCCAGTAAGGCCAGATACATAATAGGTACCTATATATGTATTTGTTTAATAATTAATCAAATGGTATATGTTTCAATTTACATGATCATTATTTTTAAATGCACAGGGAAGGGAAGGGACAACAAAGCAGAGAAACATGTACTTAGCACTTACTATGTCCCAAACATTGCTAAAGGTTTAATATGCTCTAATCCACTCAGCCCTTAAAGACTCATAAAATTCAAAAAGAACTTCCCATCATAATCAGGACTCCAGTTGGATGTCCTGCTTTGATCACTTACTGTCAGTATTGCGTCATCTTCATAATTCTGAGAAAGCCCATGTGTGATGTGATTTTGAGGGGATGTGGGTCAGTTTTCCTCCAGATGACTTCTGTAGTTCAAGCATAGACCCACTGCCAACCACAGCCACAGGATTCAACTTGAGGTTCCATGAGATAGTTCAACAACAGTGAACTTCTCCAGACTATCTTCAGAATTGCTCCACTAACACTACGCAGCTGAGCAATTAGGGAGGCTCTCCATCAGTAGAACCCTAAGTGCATTTAATTGTTCACTTTTGCAGTCAAGGTGTCAGGCCTGGCCATCTTTGCAGATGGTGGAGGTATGAGGTGATAATGAAGACTTATGAAAGATGTATAGGTTGGGTGCCTGGCTGGCTCAGTTGGTAGAGCATGCAACTCTTGATATAGGGGTAATGAGTTCAAGCCCCATGTTGGATGTTAAGAATACTTACAAAAATAAAAAGATATATGAATCAGAGACTGTCTTAGCTTGGGCTGCTATTAACAAAATACCATAGATGAGGTGGCTTAAACAACAGACATTCATTTCTTATGGTTCTGGAGGCTAAAAACCCCAAAATCAAAGTGCCACCAGACTCAGTGTCTTGTGAGAGCCTCCTTCTTCATTTGTAGATGTCTACTTTCTCCATGTGTCCTCACATGGTAGAGAAAGAGAATTTTTTTTTAATTAAAAAAAATGTTGTTAATGTTTATTTTTGAGAGAAAGAGAGAGTGCAAGTGGGGAAGGGACAAAGAGAGAGAAAAAGAGAGAGAGTCTGAAGCAGACTCCAGGCTCTGAGCTGTCAGCACAGAGCGCAATGCAGGGCTCGAACCCACAAACCATGAGTTCATTACCTGAGCTAAAGTCAGACACTTAACCAACTGAGCCACCAAGGCACCCCTTTCCTCCTCTTCTTAAAAGACACTAATGCCAGCCTAAAGGCTCCCACCTTTCAGACTTTATCTAAACCTAATTATCTCCCAATGACCTCACCTCCAAATACCATCATATTGGGAGTTAGGACTGCAGCATATGAATTTGGGGGTAAGGGAAGACAAATAGTCCATGACAGATACCCAAATCAAAAACCTTGGCTGGGAAAAAAACTGGCCCTGTGCATACGATTGTATATTGTATATTTGGCAACATGGAAGTAAATGCCCGTATTTTGCAGGTTTCATCTTTTTGTCTAGAATAAT
>NW_024412403.1:50086090-50203467 GCF_014898765.1 Herpailurus yagouaroundi | reverse complement strand
TAAAAAAAAAAAAAAAAAAACTGCCTCTCAGTGTTCTTCAGACTGAATGATTCCATTTTCTTCAGGTTTTACCTATGGGCCAACTTAAAAACAAAAGCATTAGAGGGGCGCCTGGGTGGCGCAGTCGGTTAAGCGTCCGACTTCAGCCAGGTCACGATCTCGCGGTCTGTGAGTTCGAGCCCCGCGTCGGGCTCTGGGCTGATGGCTCAGAGCCTGGAGCCTGTTTCCGATTCTGTGTCTCCCTCTCTCTCTGCCCCTCCCCCGTTCATGCTCTGTCTCTCTCTGTCCCAAAAATAAAAAAACCTCAAAAAAAAAAAAAAATAAAAAAAAAAAAAAAAGCATTAGAAAGAGACCCAAGAACTTGAGATCAAACCCCCAATGCTATGGCTTAGTAGGACATGATCTTGGCAAGTAATTTCATCTCTTTGGAACTCAATTTCATGATCTATAAAATGGCAGCTTGCTAGAGGCAGTGTAGCATGGGTCTAGAAGCAGCTTGCCCAGAAATAAGTACTAACTTTCCAACCTGCTAGCTGTGGGTCCTCAGGCAACCTCCTTACTTTCTCTGTGCCTTAGTTTCCTAAGCTAGAAGATAAGGACAATATCAAACTAATGTGTTTAATGAGGATTAGATGAGTTAATGCTTGTAATTACATCCAGTATGTAATACGAGCTGAATAAAAATTAACCTTTATTATTATTATATGTGCTGAACTTTCTCTTTTAAAAAATAGCCCCAGACGCTTAAAAACATTTCAGAAATATTTCCTTCCCTAAAACTTGCTTACCAGAGGGGACTGAATCTTCTAAACACAAACAACATACTGCAGTTTTGCCTTTCATGGTTGGATTTATTTAGTATAAAGTCTAAATACTTGATGTAAATTTCTTTCATAGAAACTTTAAAGAAGTTTAAAGTCTAAAGGATTTTCCATAGAGCTGATCATCCAGAAATCCTTAGAACATTCTCCCTACCAAGTAGAACAAAATAAAAGTATGTTTTAAAACATACAAATTCCATCCCTTGGGGCGCCTGGGTGGCGCAGTCGGTTAAGCGTCCGACTTCAGCCAGGTCATGATCTCGTGATCCGTGAGTTCGAGCCCCACGTCGGGCTCTGGGCTGATGGCTCAGAGCCTGGAGCCTGTTTCTGATTCTGTGTCTCCCTCTCTCTCTGCCCCTCCCCCATTCATGCTCTGTCTCTCTCTGTCCCAAAAATAAATAAACGTTGAAAAAAAATTTTTTAAAAAAACAAATTCCATCCCTTAATTCTTTGGAATGTTTTTTTGTTGTTTTTTTTTTTTTTTTTTTTCATTTCCAAGCTCCAAATAATAAAGACAGATTGCTTCAGGAAAGAATAGAGAAGCCACATGGCTATTATCTGCTGACATGTTTGCCCAAGTAGGATGTGATGTCTGAGATAAAGCACTGCAGGCCTGACTGGTTCTATTGTCTGGAATAAAATCATAAGGAATGGGAGCCAATGCCACAAGGATGCCAAGGATCCAGCAATGAAGGGAAGCTTTATTTTCAATCAGAAGTTTCTCCTCTCTTCTCTCTGCTCTGCAACCCTTACCCCTGCCCCTACTCCTGCCATGGTTTCCAAAACTACAATCTCAATAAGAGCTTAGGTGAAATAAAAGAAAGAACTAAAATAACATGTGAATTAGGTAAGTTGGTTGTTCATTCTTGATGTGTTCTTTCAGGTGGCAAATCACAACTGACTTGCATCCGCCAATAGAGTCAGGGTTTGATTTGTGGCCACAAAGCAAAATAAATGGCAAATCCACCAATTTGGTCAGGCTCATTAAGGCTACTTTGCATACAGATATACCCTAAGGAATATGTAAGAAACCCAGAAGCAAACTTTGGGAAAAATCTCAAAGATTACTATGTGGTTGATAGGTTGCTGTCAAATCCTCCTACTCTGTTCAGGACTGGTACAACATCTCTCAAGATATCATTAATGCAGAACTGATTCCAACTGAGATTACTGAATCACTATCTTGAAAGTTTAAGTTCAAATTTAAAGGAATATATGTGATAGGTCTATATTCACCTATTTGGATTCTCACTTCAATAGATATTTTATTTATTCATGACTTGTTCCCCCTTCACCAAATCTTTTGCTTCCAGCATAAACTCAGACAAAACCACTAATTAGAAAAGTAAAAACAATTAGAATCAACAAGGCAGGAAGAAGTGGGGAGTCCAGGTCTAGAAGTGGATGGTTGATCAACATAAGCAGGCACACTTAAGTCCTTACTAAATTTTCTCATGATTTATCCCACACAGAGTTACAAGGAACCAGTAAAAACACTTTTGGAAACTTTGGAAATTTTAAATTACTGAGAAACTCACTTAAACTGGCAGATTATGAAAGACATGAAATGGCAATGTGGAGCCACATAAATGTTAACTGACCTTAGTTCATTAGCAAAATCAATTAACCTCAAACTGACTCATACTGTACCAACAACACTTAACAAAATATCAAGGAGTCAGGAGTTTTTTAAAAGTCAGTTAGCTCATTTAAAATGCTGAGTTGACTAATGTCTTGTCCTTGGTTACACTAAGCCCTTCTCCAACACCCTCTAAATACCACATTTTTCAGATAGATAACTGCTCTGATTACTCCAGCTAAAACTGGTTAATTCCTTCCTAATCAGAACTCATAGCACTTTATTAGAAACACTAAGATTGCCCTTTTCTTACTCTGTTTTATCGTTTCTTTTCCTGCAGACAGGAGTTATGTCTTTTTTTTTACAATGCCTTATGTATAGTAGGCACCCCAAATATTAATTAATTTCAATTTTCCTGTCACGTACCATTATGTGGAAAGATCTCTAACTATTCTAATGCACAGGAAGATTTGGCAAGAATCCAAATTTCTCTTAAATTTTACTTTTCGTGCCCTTGCCTTCCTATTTATAACATACGCTAATTATCAAAAGACTTTATTTTCTAGAATATACAACTGTCAGGAGGAGGGAAATATACACAAAGAATGCTGAATGTGGGTGACAAGAAGAAATAACTTTTTTTTTACCAGAAATTGGTTTTACCATCTGCTTTACTTCCTAAATTATCATCTGATCATTTATATATATAAATATATATATATTTAATTTACATCCAAGTTAGTTAGCATATAATGCAGTAATGATTTCAGGAATAGAATCCAGTGATTCATCCACTACATAACACCCAGTGCTCATCCCAACAAATGTCTTCCCTAATGCCCCTTGCCCATTTAGCCCATCCCCCCCCACAACCCCTCCAGCAACCCTCTGTTTGCTCTCTATATTTAAGAGTCTCGTATGTTTTGTCCCCCTGCTTGTTTTTATATTATTTTGCTTCCCTTGTTTTTATATTATTTTTGCTTCCCCTTATGTTCATCTGTTTTGTATCTTAAATTACACATATGAGTGAGGTCATATGATATTTGTCTTTCTCTAATTTCACTTAGCATAATACACTCTAGTTCCATCCACTTAGTTGCAAATGGCAAGAATTCATTCTTTTTGATTGCCAAATAATACTTCATTGTATATATATATACACCACATCTTCTTTATCCATTCATCCATCGATGGACATTTGGGCTCTTTCCATACTTTGGCTAATGTTGATAGTGCTGCTATAAACACTGGGGTGCATATGCCCCTTCGAAACAGCACACCTGTATCCCTTGGGTAAATACCTAGTAGTGCGATTGCTGAGCCACAGGGTAGTTCTATTTTTAATATTTGGAGGAACCTCTATACTGTTTTCCAGAGTGGCTGCACCAGTTTGCATTCCCACCAGCAGTGCAAAAGGGTTCCTCTTTCTCCATATCCTTGCCAACATCTGTCTTTGAGTTGTTAATTTTAGCCATTCTGACTGGTGTGAAGAAGAAATCACTTTAGAATTAAAACACTATCTTAGCTGTATTAAGTCATGTTCCCTAAGGAAAGGACTGTAGTGGAGATTTGCATCCAGATTGTATTTATTCTTCCCCCCACCTCTGCCCAATTGCAGACTGAACATCCGTAAGGGGGTAAAGAATGAAGGATTGCACAGAAGGAGGGACTGAACTGTGACACAGAAACAACAGAGATTTTGTCAAATGCCACTGGGAGTTCAGGGGACAGAATAACCCTTCAGAGTTTTTCCAAATTGAGGTGAGGGAGCCCGGGACATTTTGCATATCACCTAGTCATTGGACACAGGCTGCTTCCAAACTAAGGACAGGCTTGGGAAAGGAAGCACCTTTAGGCTGAGGACAATTTTCAGAGAGGGACTTTGGTGAAAGCTGTCAGCAGCCAAAACTTCAGGGAACTGAGGGAATGAGCTCCTTCGTCTTGAGGTGGGAAATCTGGGTGGTGAAACACAGTATCCTCTACAAAGCTATTCTACAAAGTAATCCACATATATGGCCAATGAAGTGATTATATATACAAATAAACCAGCACTTACATTTAATCAAGAAAGTCAAGTTTAGCAACTTGACTTAGTAGTCATAGGATATTTTTTATATTAAGAGATTATTGAGAAAATGAGGTATCTAAAATATAATTTCTATTATTTCTTCTGCCAAACATGTAGTGATAACACAAGTATCACCCTACATGGTGATTTACTTACATGAAATTAAGAAAATAATTTCTGGATCCATTGCTTTCCCAAAAGAGACTGATAGAAACAACTACTCTGCTAAGTTTTATGACATTATTGCTAGTACTGGAATAAGGTGAAACAGTATTATACTTAAGAATACAGGTCCTAACTATGCCTGGAATACAGTCCATTCCTTTTAATGATAGTATGAAAATTTAATATTATAAATGACCCATTAATATTTATCAGTTTATCACCACTCTTAAGTACAAATGCTCACTCCCCACTCAAAAAAAAGCTACTGTTGGCACAAAAACAGACACATAGACCAATGGAATAGAATAGAAACCCCAGAACTAGACCCACAAATGTATGGCCATCTAATCTTTGACAAAGCAGGAAAGAACATCCAATGGAAAAAAGACAGTCTCTTTAACAAATGGTGCTGGGAGAACTGGACAGCAACATGCAGAAGGTTGAAACTAGACCACTTTCTCACACCATTCACAAAAATAAACTCAAAATGGATCAAGGACCTGAATGTGAGACAGGAAACCATCAAAACCCTAGAGGAGAAAGCAGGAAAAGACCTCTCTGACCTCAGCCGTAGCAATCCCTTACTTGACACATCCCCAAAGGCAAGGGAATTAAAAGCAAAAATGAACTACTGGGACCTTATGAAGATAAAAAGCTTCTGCACAGCAAAGGAAACAACCAACAAAACTAAAAGGCAACCAATAGAATGGGAAAAGATATTTGCAAATGACATATCGGACAAAGGGCTAGTATCCAAAATCTATAAAGAACTCACCAAACTCCACACCCGAAAAACAAATAACCCAGTAAAGAAATGGGCAGAAAACGTGAATAGACACTTCTCTAAAGAAGACATCTGGATGGCCAACAGGCACATGAAAAGATGCTCAACGTCACTCCTTATCAGGGAAATACAAATCAAAACCACACTGAGATATCACCTCACGCCAGTCAGAGTGGCCAAAATGAACAAATCAGGAGACTATAGATGCTGGAGAGGATGTGGAGAAAGGGAACCCTCTTGCACTGTTGGTGGGAATGCAAACTGGTGCAGCCACTCTGGAAAACAGTGTGGAGATTCCTCAGAAAATTAAAAATAGACCTACCCTATGACCCAGCAATAGCACTGCTAGGAATTTACCCAAGGGATACAGGAGTACTGATGCATAGGGGCACTTGTACCCCAATGTTTATAGCAGCACTCTCTACAATAGCCAAATTATGGAAAGAGCCTAAATGTCCATCAACTGATGAATGGATAAAGAAATTGCGGTTTATATACACAATGGAGTACTACATGGCAATGAGAAAGAACGAAATATGGCCCTTTGTGGCAACATGGATGGAACTGGAGAGTGTGATGCTAAGTGAAGTAAGCCATACAGAGAAAGACAGATACCATATGGTTTCACTCTTATGTGGATCCTGAGAAACTTGACAGAAACCCTTGGGGGAGGGGAAGGAAAAAAAAAAAAAAAAAAAAAAGAGGTTAGAGTGGGAGAGAGCCAAAGCATAAGAGACTCTTAAAAACTGAGAACAAACTGAGGGTTGATGGGGGGTGGGAGGGAGGGGAGGGTGGGTGATGGGTATTGAGGAGGGCACCTTTTGGGATGAGCACTGGGTGTTGTATGGAAACCAATTTGACAATAAATTTCATATATTGAAAAAAAAAAAAAAGTATGTGCCCTCAAAAAAAAAAAAAGCTACTGTTTGGGTTTGGTATGGAGTTATTACTTACACAAAATATTTTACATGAGTAAATGAGTTTGGGTACATGGATAAGAAATCAACAGGCCTCTCCTATATTAGGCTCTCAAATGTGCTTGAATAGGCTTAAATTAGTGTAATAACCATTATTCTGAAAGTCAGATTGGCCTACCATAACAACTCTTAGCCTAGGGGCACCTAGGTGGCTGATTCAATTAAGTGCCTGACTCTTGATCTCAGCTCAGGTCTTGATCTCAGGGTCAAGCTCCTCACTGGGCTCCACACCAGGCATGAAGGCTACTTAACAAAAGTAAAAAAAAAAAAAAAAAAAAAAAAAAAAAAAAAAAAAAAAAAAAAAAACCAGCCTAAGACCCAAGATACTAAAAATAATAATCCTATATTCAGAAGAATATTATACAAATGGAAATATCAGTTGGAAGCTAGGCAGGAATAATATCATGGAGGTATAAAAAGTAGTTGAGAATGGGAGCCCTTAAGTCAAACTGGAAAAAAAATTCTCATAATACTGCTTTTCTGCTATATGTATTTTTTTTTCAATATATGAAGTTTGTTGTCAAATTGGTTTCCATACAACATCCAGTGCTCATCCCAAAAGGTGCCCTCCTCAATACCCATCACCCACCCTCCCCTCCCTCCCACCCCCATCAACCCTCAGTTTGTTCTCAGTTTTTAAGAGTCTCTTATGCTTTGGCTCTCTTCCACTCTAACCCCTTTTGTTTTTTCCCTTCCCCTCTGCTATATGTATTCTTAGGATAAGTTATTAACTTTTCTGGGCTTCAGTTTTCTCATATGTAATTAGCAATAATTCCAGCCTCATTAAGACTTTGGTGTTATCAAGGGTGACGTCAGCAAGATGGAAGGCTTGGAAGAACCTAGCACTCATCCCCCCAAAAAAACCGCAATTTTAAAACTGCCCACAAACAAACAAAGCTCTGGGAGAGCTCCAGAGTATAATGAAAAAGTTGCAACAACCCTGTGGAGCACAAAAACTGACTATATCTGCATAGAAAAGCAGACAAAGCATTTTACCTATATCATCCTATCCCCCAGCCTGGCACGCTTGGGCAAAAAGAGGACCCCAAATTCCACCATGGGAGTAAGGAGAACAGGAGAACCCCAGAAGCTCTAGCCACTGAGGACCCTCACTGCTCCCAGGGATACACAGTTTATACCACTAAGGACTTCCACAGTCTTTGCTGACACTGACCTTGGCTAACAGAGCTGCCCAGAGTCCATACCGCTGCACCTCCCATCTCCAGCCACAGCACCTCACCCAGACAGCATGCACAGGTGATGGTCTTTACCCACCAAAGCTAGTACACAAGGTCTAGAATAGATGACTGCTCCTTGAAATGTATAAGTGTTCTTAATACAAGTGTTCATTAGTTATATGGGAGGAATCCTTTCCAATGTATACGTCTATCAAATCATCATGATGTACACTCTAAATACCTTAAAATGTTATCAATTATACCTCAAAAAAAGCTAAAAACAGAAGACTCGAATAAAATCAGAAAATAAAAGAGGAGACATTACAACGGATACCTCAGAAATTAAAAGGATCATAAAAGACTCTTATGAACAATTATACTCCAACAAAGGAGATACCCCACAAGAAATGATTAAATTCCTACACACATGCAACCTACCAAAACTGAATTAAGAAGAAATAGAACTCTTTTTTTTTTTTTTTTTGAAATAGAACTCTTAAACAGACCAATTACAAATAAGAAGACTGGATCACTAATCAAAATCCTTCCAACAATTAAAATCCCAGGACAAGATGATTTCATAGGCAAATTCTACCATTCAAAAAAGAATTATTACTAATTCCTCTTAAATTCTTCCCAAAACAATGTGAGAAGGGGAAACACTTCCAGACTCATTTTGTGAGCATCACCCTAATACCAAAAGCAGACAACAATACCACAAGAAAACTAAGGCCAATATCCCTGATGAACATAGATGGAAAAATCCTCAATAAAATACTAGCAAACTAATGCAACAGCACATTAAAAGGGTCATAAATCATGACTAAGTGGGATTTAATCCTGGAAAACAAGGATGGCTCGACATATGCAAATCAATCAATGTGATACACCACATTAACCAAATGAAAGAAAAAAACACATTCACACCCATGATCATCTCAATAGACCTAGAAAAAGCACTGGACAAATTTCAACACCCATTCATGATTAAAACTCTTAACAAAATAGTTGTAAAAGGAACTTACCTAAACACACTGAAGGCCATCTATGAAAAGCCCACAGCTAACATCATAACTGCTAGGAAAATATTGAAAGCTTTTCCTCAAAGGTCTGGTACCAGCAAGGATGCCCACTCTCACAATTTGTTTTCAGCATAGTACTGAAGTCCTAGCCAGAGCAATTAGACAAGGAAAAGAAATAAGGCATCCAAATCAGAAAGGAAAAAGTAAACGTATCTCTATTTGCAGATGACATGATCATATAAGTTAAAAGCTTTTAAAAGCTCAACAAAAAATGGTTAGAACTAATAAACAATTCAGTAAAGCTAGAGGGTACAAAATCAACAGACAAAAATCAGTCACATTTCTCTATACAGACAACAATCCAAAAAGGAAATTGAGAAAGCAATCCCATTCACATAGCAACAAAAAGAACAAAATACCTACTTAGGAGTAAACTTAACCAAAGGGACAAAAGTCTTATACATTCAAAATTATAAAACATTGGTGAAGAAATTTAAAAAGACACAGACAAATGGAAAGACATTTAGTGCATATGGATTAGAAATAATATTGTTTATATGTTAATACGTTAATTGTTAATATGTCCATACTATCCAAAGTGGTCTACAGATTCAATACAATCCCTATCAAAAAAACAATGGTATTCTGTATAGAAGTAGAAAAACAATCAGAAATTCGTGTGGAACTACAAAAGACCCTGCATGGTTAAAGCCACCCTAAGCCAGAAGAACAGGCTCAAGGCATCACACTTCCTGATTTCCAAATATATCACAAAGTCACAGTAAACAAAATAGTATGGTACAGACATGAAAACAGATATGCACATCAGTGGACAGAACAGAAAGCTCAGAATTAAATCCACTTATCTATGGTCAACAGATCTTCAACCAAGGTGTCAAGAAACACAGTGGAGGAAGGATAATCTCTTCAGTAAGTCATGTTGGGAAAACTTGATATCCACATGCAGAATGAAAATGGACCCTTATCTCTATCTACAAAAATCAACTTAAATACATCGTTAGAATTAAACATAGGACCTGAAACTTTAAAACTGCTAGAAAAAAATATAGCGGAAAAGCTTCTGGACATTGTTCTAGGCAATATTTTAGAAATGACACAAAAAGCACAGGCAACAAAAACAAAGGACACATGGGATGCATCAAACTGAAAAGCTTCTGCACAGTGAAGGAAACCATGAATGAAATGAAATGCAATCTATGGAATGGGAGAAAATATTTACAAACCACATATCTGATTAGGGATTAAAATCCAAAATATATAAGGAAATCAAAAAGATTTAAAAATGGGCAGAGGAACTTAATAGACATTTCTCAAGAAAACATACAAATGGCCCAGAGGTATATGAAAAACTTCTCAATATCACTAATCATCAAGGAAAAGCAAATCAAAACCACAATGTTTGTTTGTTTGTTTGTTTGTTTGTTTGTTTGTTTATAATGAAAACAGGTGAGAATTTTTATACCTGCTAGAATGGCTCTTATCAAACAGACAGGAGGTAACAAATGTTGGTGAGAATGTGGAGAAAAGGGAACTCTTGTACTCTGGTGAGAATGTAAATTGATACAGCTGTTATGAAAAACAGTAAGGATGTTCCTCAAAAAATGAAAAATAGAACTGCCTCATCATCTAGCAATCCCACTTCCAGGTGTATATCTCCAACGGAAACGAAATCAATATCTCAGACATATCTATTATCCTGTTTTTTACAGCATTATTCACAATAGCCAAGATATAGAAACAACCTAAATGTCCATGGATGAATGAATAAAGCAAAAGGGATATGTGTATGTATATTCAGGGGAATACTTGTTCAACTTGAAAAAGAAGGAAATCATTACACTTATAACAACATAGATGAACCTAGAGGACATTATGCTAAGTGAAATAAGACACAGAAAGACAAATACTTCATAATCTCACATATATGTGGAATCTAAAATAGTCACAAAAATTAGAGAATATAGTGCTGGTTTCTAAGGACTCAGGGGAGGGGGAAATGGGAAGATGTTGGTCCAAAGGTACAACATTTCAGTTACAAAAGATGAACAAGTTCTGAAGATCCAATGTACAGCAATGTCAATATAGTTAACAATACTGTACTGTATACTTGAAACTTGCTAACAGGGTAGATCTTAAGTATTCTCACCACAAGGAAGAAAAAAAGATACGGGGTGCCTGGCTGGCTCAGTCAGTACAGCATATAACTCTTGATCCCAGGGTTGTGAGTTCAAGCCCCAAGTTGGGTGTAGAGATTACTTAAAAATAAAATCTTTTTTTTTTATTTTTTTTTAACATTTATTTATTTTTGAGACAGAGAGAGAGAGAGAGAGAGAGAGCATGAACAGGGGAGGGTCAGAGAAAGAGGGAGACTCAGAATCTGAAACAGGCTCCAGGCTCTGAGCTGTCATCACAGAGCCCAATGCGGGGCTCAAACCCACAGACCGCGATGACCTGAGCCAAAGTCAGATGCCTAACCGACTGAGCCACCCAGGTGCCCCAAAATAAAATCTTTATTAAAAAAAAAAGGGGGGAGGGAGGAAATGGTAACTATATGAGGTGACAAATATGTTCATTAGCTTGATTGTGGCAATTATTTCACAATGCATATGTATATCAAAATAAGTTATACATATTAAACATACACAATTTTTTCCAGTTATACCTCAGTAAAGATGGAAGGGAGATCATGGTGCTATTACATAGGATTATATGTGGAAAGTGCTAGCAGAATATTTCATATATTCATACATTCAAGTAAGCAGTAAACACCAAATAGTAATAGTATATTTGAAGATATTGCAAATTTGAAGAATTGTGTTCAACTTTCAGTGAAATATGTTCTATGGACTATATCTGAGAAAATCATCTTTTGAAAACTTAGGTTATAAAATATTCTGAAGCCCATGATATTGTGAAACAATGGTCAGCCCCAGTCATCCTACTACAGCATATTCTTGCATCATGGTTTCAAACTTTTCAGCTCACGATCCTTAGAAAAGATTTTCAAAAAACTATGTACCTCTTCACATATTTAACTTTACTTTTCATTATAGGTTTTTAAGTTATATTTCTTATTATCAGGAAAGAGAAATGTATACATTTCATGAAGTAAAATAAATGAGGTCTGACTAACCAGAATAAATACCTCATAATATGCTTTGATAAAATAGGTATTAACTCTTTTCTTGAATTAAGTGTAGCTGATCTGTAAGCACATCTCAGAAACAGCCTCTCTAGGAATAAAAGTTAGTTTCCTGGCTCTACAAGACTTGGTTGGAAATCTAGTATGATACATGTGACTAGTTCTTTGTACTTTTCAAAGAAACTTCATACTCTTGTCTCCTGATGGGCTTTATCTCTGAACTATCAGTTGGTGTGAGAACCACTACACTTGAATCTTGGAGGCCTTTACAGAGACAGCAAGAAGGAAAATGGGTAAAAATAAGCCATCCTGAAGCTGACTCTCTCATTTCTTAAGATTTTCCTATATACTTTGACTTTCTGTGCTTAATTCAGCCTACCACTACTTTCAGCTCTCTTCTTTCAGGGAAATACATTTTCAATTCTTGGGAAAATGGAAGGATAATAATTTTCCACACAGTCAACGTAGAGAAAGCAATATCAATGTATTCATAGCCTGTTTCAACAGAAGAGACAAAAAAAAAAAGCAAAGAGGAGGAGATATTTTTTAAGTTCTACAATCACTCCATAAGATCACTGGTTCTTGGGCTGTAAAGGAAATATTGACAGAATCTGAAACTTAATTGATTGTTATCAAAAGATTATGCAGATAACTTAAAAACTGTTAGGTAACATGTACACCCACCAAGTCTCCTAAGCCAATATCCCGGAAAGAGGTGAAATTTACCTTCACATTTTAAAAGAGCTAGAAGCACTCTGACAATACCTAGCTCACTACTTCATTTTCAGGTGCCAAGAATATGTGAAAATATGAGAAGAATTTTTTACCATATCCCTTAAAATCCATTATCATTTTTTAAAAAACAAGAAAACAAATAATATAGAGTGCAGAAGTCAAATGAGGAATAAAAGAAGAAACTCTTTGGATGCTCTCCTCCTGCTGAGGTTGAAATTAAGGGTATTTGTTTCATGGCCAGGTTGCAAAGTGCTGGTATAGCAGAAACTCTTCATTATAAGAATGTTAGACAAAGTATTCATCATAAAAGGTTAACTGTGGTGTGTTAGGATTTTGTTGTCCAATTAGATGAAATTATTACATTCTAGGGAGTCTGTGAATAGTTTAATAGTTAAGAGCGCAAGTCAATGAAACATATAAATTTAACTTCCGTGTTGTTCAGCTACTTACGCACTGTTCCATAGCTAAAACCTGCTCCCTGACCTTGACCTGTCTTCTCAAGAATCTGTATGAGGGTTGAGAAATAACTCAGTAAGCAAGTACAGATCATCCAAAAAAACCCATTCACCATGGCTGGAAAAGCATCTCAAAGCACATACACTGCTAATTGCTAATGGAGACATACTAAAGATAGAATCCTAGAATAGTAGGCCTAGAAGGGATGTCTGAGATCATCTAGCAGGAGCCTTCAATTGACATATAACAAAACTTACAGAAGTTAAATAATTTGCCCAAGGTAAGTGAGGGGCAGAGCTTAAAAGAAAACTTCAGATCATTCTGAGTGCCAAGTTCTACAAATATAAATCAACTTTATTTATATTTTACCTGGCCTATTCATATCACTGAGTGGTCATGAAGTTTAAAATAAAGTAATAGAGATTGCAGAAACTTCTTACTCAACACGTCTCCAGAGGCAAGGGAAACAAAAGCAAAAATGAACAACTGGGACCTCATCAAAATAAAAAGCTTCTGCACAGCAAAGGAAACAATCAGCAAAACTAAAAGGCAACTGACAGAGAAAATATTTGCAAATGACATATCAGATAAAGGGTTGGTATCCAAAATCTATAAAGAACTTATCAAACTCAACACCCAAAAAACAAAGAATCCAGTGAAGAAATGGACAAAAGACATGAATAGACACTTCTCCAAAGAAGACATCCAGATGGCCAAACGACACGTGAAAAAATGCTCAACATCGCTCATCATCAGGGAAATACAAATCAAAACCACAATGAGATACCACCTCATACTTTCCAGAATGGCTAACATTAACAGCTCAGGCAACAACAGATGTTGGCGAGGATGCGGAGAAAGAGGATCTCTTTTGCATTGTTGGTGGCAGTGCAAGCTGGTGCAGCCATTCTGGAAAATAGTATGGAGGTTCCTCAAAAAACTAAAAATAGAACTACCCTATGACCCAGCAATGTCACTACTAGTCATTTATCCAAGGGATACAGGTGTGCTGTTTCGAAGGGACACATGCACCCCCATGTTTATAGCAGCACTATCAACAATAGCCAAAGGATGGAAAGAGCCCAAATGTCCATCAATGGATGAATAGATAAAGAAGATGTGGTATATATATACAATGGAGTATTACTTGGCAGTCAAAAAGAATGAAAGCTTGCCATTTGCAACTATGTGGATGGAACTGGAGGGTATTATGCTAAGTGAAATTAGTCAGAGAAAGACAAAAATCACATGACTTCACTCATAGAGAACTTTAAGATACAAAACAGATGAACATAAGGGAAGGGAAACAAAAATAATATAAAAACAGGCAGGAGGACAAAACATAAGAGACTCATAAATATGGAGAACAAACTGAGGGTTGCTGGAGGGGTTGTGGGAGGGGGAATGGGCTAAATGGGTAGGGGCATTAAGGAATCTATTCCTGAAATCATTGCTTCACTATATGCTAACTAATTTGGATGTAAATTTTAAAAAATAAAAAATAAAGTTAAACATAAAGTAATAGAGATTAATTTTTTTTTTTTTTTTAAGGAAAGAAAGACTGCCATATGCAATACCTCATTTGGATGTGTGTGGAGTCTTGGAAGCTTGGCTACCCTATGTTCCACAAATGGACCTTGACAGCTTGTCTGGAGGTTCTAGCAGCGGAGGGCAGCTACTGGTAGACCCTTCACCAAAGAGCAGTCCTCCTCTTCCAGGGAAGCTTGTCCTCTGACCAAGTATGCAGCTTCAGGAAGGACATACATAGAGCAGTGAGGAAGGAAAGGGACACTCTCCAAGCCTACCAGACGAACCTGGCGATCAATAGGATGACAAATGTTGCAGCTATATATTCTCACCTCTGGTGAATGCACTATTTCAAAGTTATTCAAACACTGCAATGAAATTATTCAAGAAGGAACATGGTAACTTATAAAGAGAATCTCAATTTAAATCCTAGTTTAACCATTTATAAGTTAACTTGGACAAATCCCTTCACATCTCTGAGCCTGAACTTCATCTTCAAGAAAGAGAAAACAATGAACTATTATTCTGCCAACCTTACATAGTTGCAAGGATCAAATGAGGTAGATGATAATACATGGTAAAGGTCATAGTAAACTATAAAGTGCTATGACAGCAAAACCAAATATAACTAATGTTCCATGTGCCCCAGTTTATGTAGAATAAAAACAGTCCAGCGAAAAATACAAACATACACATGCACACACACATATGTACATGTGCACACTTACTTGTCATTTTTTGGTTTTTTTTTCATTCTGTTTTAGCCATCCTAATGGATGAGATGTGGTACCTCATTGTGGGTTTTATTTGCATGTCCCTAATGACTAATGATACTGAGCATCTTTTCATAAGCTTATATCCCTTTTGTAGATGTTCTCCTATTCCACTGGTTGTCTTTTTCTTTTCTTACTTTAACGTTCATTTGTTTATTTTGAAAGACAGTATGTGTGCATGCATGCATGTGTGCATGAGTGATTAGGGGGGAGGGGGGAGAGGGAGGGGGAGAGGGGGAGACGGGGAGAGAGAGTTCCAAGCAGGCTCTGTGCTGTCAGTGCAGAGCCCAACGAGGAGCTCCATCTCACGAATCATGAGACCATGGCCTGAGCCAAAATCAAGAGTCAGCCACTTAACCGACCGAGATACTCGGTGCCTCATCTTTTTATTCTCTTGATGGTGCCATTTGAAGCACAAGAGTTTTTAATTTTGATGAAGTCCCATTTATCTGTTTTCTTCTGTAGCTTGTGCTTTTAGTGTCTTCTTTTTTAACTTGCACTCATTTATTTTTTTTTTTAATTTTTTTTTTCAACGTTTTATTTTTATTTTGGGGAGAGAGAGCATGAACGGGGGAGGGGCAGAGAGAGAGGGAGACACAGAATCAGAAACAGGCTCCAGGCTCTGAGCCATCAGCCCAGAGCCCGACGCGGGGCTCGAACTCCCGGACCGCGAGATCGTGACCTGGCTGAAGTCGGACGCTTAACCGACTGCGCCACCCAGGCACCCCAACTTGCACTCATTTAAACATATAAACACAATACAGACTGCTTTAAAACTAATCCAGGAACCAGGAACTACCTGCTCCAAAGCTGTCCTAGCCACAGCAGATCTTGGCTGGACATAAGAAACAGATTAGAACTCTATACTATGTGAATTAATTGATTTCTATGTTCTTTAACCATCCCACCCCTTCACTCCCACCATAACCCACCCTTAGTTTTTGCCAAAGTTCCTTTTGGAAGATTCCAACATTATCACAGCTGAACTAAAGGAAAAAGTTTACATCTCTGCCAAGATATGTTGGGAAAACAGTATGCTCTCAATGATCAGATGTCTTGATGCTACGCCTTCAACCAAAAAGTTCAGAAGGGCCAGTACAGAAAGTGTGGACCGAAAAGGGGCAGAACTGGGAAGAATCATGATTATTCTCTTCATGTAAGGGCATCAAAAGTGCAAGAAGAAATGACAGCTAAAATAGCCTGAAAGAAGAGTCAGAAAAATATAAAAAGTAAATACATAAACACAAAAATACAGAGTGGCCTATGTTCTTTTTTCAAAGGATGAGATTGTTCTCCATACCTCAGGGGGTATTAATCAATATTATTGGCCAATACTTCTCTTCCAAAGTAGCTGCAGGCTAGTACTATATCGACCTAAAGGGAGATTGGGATTACTGTAGAATTCTGACTACAACAAAATGGAACCAGACTAAACCAGATAGTTTCAGTCCCAATTTCCCTAATTACAGAAAAGAGTATTTGACTGGTCTAAGCTGGTCAAGTTACCACCTCTTCTCTAATCAAAGTGGTCAACATCATGTAGCACAAACATGACTTCTACAGTAAGGAAAGCTGAAAACATATCTATGAGAACAGCTTAAGGTAGTGTCATTACCTAGTGGGAAGAATAGTAGTAGTCTATCAGGTTACCTGATCACTAGGCAAGCTCATAGTCTTTACAGTCAATATATGTTTTTTATTTTTTTTAAATGTTTATCTATTTTTTAGAGAGAGAGAGAGAGCAACCAGGGGAGGGACAGAGAGAGATGGAGACACAGAATCGAAGCAGGCTCCAGGCTGTCAATGCAGAGCCCCACGTGGGATTCGAACACACAGATCACAAAATCATGACCTGAGCCAGAGCTTGACGCTTAACCAACTGAGTCACCCAGACGCCCCAAGTCAATATATTTTTTAAATGAGCCTGTACCATTAAGAATTAGTGGGGATTTTCTAACATCTGCATACACACACACACACACACACACACACACACACTTCCCATAAATCATTTAAATCATCACTGCAGTTATGAGATGAAAATATCCTTTACGAATACAGATCTACATTTGGTTCTTTCTCTAAACACAGTGAATTCTCCCATAACACAAAATAACCCCAAATTCTGAGGGCTTTTTGTGTTGTAAAGTTACACTACATTTAACTTTCTCAAGTGAATAGTTTCAAGTTGCATTTCAACTGGGAGCATGGATCAGTGGTTAAAAACAGGAAGTTTGATGAGTAAACTTGAAACCAGTGAAAATACAGATGATAATGAGGGAAATTCAGAAAAACCTGAAATTGTCCACAGATGTGACAGTTATGGAGCAGCTCCCAAGTTTTCCCACATGAAGCTGATAAAGGAAAGCAGGACTGCAATATCCCCTCAAACAAATAATAAATCTACAGAGAACAATCACAGGCTGTTCTCACATGCTACTCTAAAGTAATTTCCTTAGTATTTTGGATATTTAATAAAGCTTTGTGACCTTTGTTCAAGAAATCCTGCAGTAATACTTATTGGAGACCATGATGCTAGCAGAATTATTTAAAAACCAATCATGCAGATTTTAAGGAAGAGCACCAGGATTTAATGAAAAGCATAGCCAAAAAGGCTAATTAGAAATTGCTTCAAGTTTTCCTCGAAGGCAATTTTAGAACCCCCTCAGAAAGTGAGGCCTATATACTAGCAGACTAGAGTGAACTAGCAAAGCAAGTGAAAAACATGTCAAATAACTCATCTTTATGGCTCAAAAAGCATAAACAACTGGGAGAATGAAGTTAATCAGACTTTTTTGCCTTGCATTTGAATTAAAACATCAATATTAATAATTTAGCCATTTCCTTGGTCTTTGCTTGCTGTATTTATGATATGTTTGATGGTAAATGATAGATCAGTTTTTCCTGAGTTATTGGCATATGTCCAAATCTAAGACACATAAATCTGTAGGAGGGATGACAGTCACGGCCTGAGCTCTCACTAACCCTGAATGCCCAAGCAATTTCTGCAAAATTCTCCAAAGGCACACTTCCTTAAAGATTTCTTCTGATTTTCAAAATGTGTTCAGTGAAACAATTAACTTCCCATATTATGTTTTAAAATATGTGTTGAATAGGGGCACCTGGATGGCTCAGTCAGTTGAGCGTCTGACTTCAGCTCAGGTCACGATCTCACAGTCCACGAGTTCGAGCCCCACGTCAGGCTCTGTGCTGACAGCTCAGAACCTGGAATCTGCTTCAGATTCCGTGTCTCCCTCTCTCTCTCTGCCCCTCCCCTGATCATGCTCTGTCTCTCTCTGTCTCAAAAGTAAATAAAAACATTTAAAAAAAGTTTTTAATATGTTTTGAATATTCTTTTTTCCACAAATTCATGATGAAATGGAACTTTTCAACCACATGGTGTAAGCTGCCTCAACTAGAAGAAAGGCCTGGTCAGGGATAAACAGCTACTTTCATCTCAACTTTTTTAAGTCATACATAATTTGGCTGCTTGAAGATCTTCTTGGAAGACATCAAGTTTTTACTTATGATTTAAGGTTATGAAATAAACAGCTTCTGGGGTATAAGGTATGCCTTTTATCATATCTTAGCCAAGGCAAGCCTATATGTCCTGATGTGACTGAGCAATCTGGCACACCTAGGCATTTTTTGAGGTGCTTACGTTACTTTTGGATCACACCCTAGAGATGTTCTGTCCCAAAATGCCAATAACTGGTCAATAACTGGTTTTTATTGACTACCACTATGTACTCAGCACATAGACCCCTCCATGTATTTAGGCTGCTTTCTCTCTGCTTGTGTCAAAGTGACAAGTGACTTTACCCAGTTATAGGAGTAACACCAGGTTCACATCAGCCTGCCTGACACATGCCGGAATTTGGGGTGCTCCTGTGATGACTTACAGCTTGGCTTTTCAGTACATTGTCACTTCCTGTCTTTACCACATCTCATTCTTCCCAGGGCGTTTCCTCTCTTTTCAAATACAGGGCAGTTTGCCCCCATATCTTCTGTCTTGGAATGTTAATCATTATTCTGTGCCAAGAATTACAATGAGATTAGAACAGACACTACTTTCAAAACCCCCTCACCCTGTCTTCATAATCCTAGTTATTGCTACTTTTTCTTGGAACTTGTACTTCTCTGCATTCCCTACTTTTCTGACCCAACCAAAAAATAACTACCTCATTCTCTAAATGAACTCCTTTCCTTTTTTTTTCTTCTTCTCTTTATTATTCCTCTTCTCTCTTTCTTCTCTCATGAACACTGGTTTTGTTGTCTATAAGACATTCACTGGGGCGCCTGGGTGGCTCAGTCAGTTAAGCGTCCGACTTCAGCTCAGGTCATGATCTCACGGTTCATGGGTTCGAGCCCTGCATTGGGCTCTGTGCTGATGGCTCAGAGCCTGGAGCCTGTTTCAGATTCTGTGTGTGTGTGTGTGTGTGTGTCTCTCTCTCTCTCTGCCCCTCCCCCACTCGCACGGTCTCCCTCTATCTCAAAAAAAAAAAAAAAAAAGACATGCACTTTCACAAATGGGTCTGTATGTCAAAGTTTTATTACTTTAAGCCAAAAGAATTGAGGGTCTACTAGACTAGCTACTTCAAACAATAGATATATTAATTAGACATGGTCTCAAAAAGCTCTGGTCTCATGCATCATGTTAGAAATGGATTTGGCATGGGCCCCTGGGTGGCTCAGTCAGTCGAGCAACCAACTTCAGCTCAGGTCATGATCTTACGATTTGTGAGTCTGACCCCCACCTCAGGCTCTGTTGCTGAAAGCTCAGAGCCTGGAGCCTGCTTTGTATTCTGTGTCTCCCTCTCTTGGCCCCATCCCCGCTTATGCTTTGTCTCTGTCTCTCAAAAATGAATAAATGTTAAAAAAAAAAAAAAAAAGGAAAAGAAAGAAATGGATTTGGCAGACAGAGACTGTTTAGATATCATTCCAGATCCAGGAGGAAAGACAACAGAACAGAAAAATCAGGACGTGTTAAAAGAGTGATACTACTTGGCCAAAATAGACACCATGTGTAGGAAAATCATGACACATAAATCTCTAAAGATAACCTGAACTATATGATTTGCTACTTCATTTTCTGGGAAATAATGAAGCAATGAAGATTTCTGAGTAGGGAAGTGGCCTACTCAGAGCCTGCCTCAGGAAGGCGAATCAGCTAGCAGTGTGCAGGGTGAATCCCAAGGTCCAGGGCAGGAGCCAGGGCTGTATGGGAGCCACACCAATTGTTCAGACAAGAAGCAATGCAGGTCTGGACTGAGGAGGCAATAACAAAAGGAAGGAGAAAAATCGTGTGAATAACACTTACAGGACAGAAACTATGTGAAGTACCTTGATAAGTATTAGTCTGTTTTAGGAAAAAGAAAAGTGGGTATGACAGATGTAGCCAAAATCAGGGAAAGGAATGGGATTACTATTTACTGAGGAGTAAGTATAACATGTGCAGCTTTTATCCAGTCCTCTCAACTGGCCATGGAGGGGGATGTTATTTTCTTCATCTAAGATGCCATGAGTTTAAATAATTTTCTCAAGTAGCAAAACCATGATCTCAACCCAGGTTTATCTGCCTCTGAAATAGAAAGCCGATAGAATCTAATATATTAGGCACAAAGCATGAGAAGAATAAAAATTTGGTTGAGTTTTGAAGGATGACTCATTAGTCGTGTTGTCATTAATAAAAGCAAAATAAAAACAATTAGAGAGCCTGGAGTTTGCTAAGTGTAAATTTATAAGCTTAGTTTTAAACATGCTGAGTTTGAAATTCTGGCTGATTACCTAAGAAAATCCTGGCAACAGCTGGAAATTGCTAGGTTTGGGAATCAGGAAGAGATTTTGAGATGAAGGGCAAAGCAATTAATGAAATTCATGTGCAAAGCAATGTGAGTGGACAAGAAGTTAGTTGCCTGAGGCCAAGAATATAGAGAAGAGAACATCTTCATTATGGAGAAGAAGGAGGGGGTTAGGGGGAGCAGCTAGTGTGGGAGGAAGAAGAGAAGTTCTCAGAAAGATAAAAGAACCAGTAGATAGTGATATCAAGGAGGGCTTAGCAGGAGAAAGTTCCTAGAAGTGAAATTTCCACAAATTACCTGGTGACCTCCAGAAGGTGGTTTCATAGAGGGGTGAAAGGTAGAAGTGGGAGCCATAGTACAAGGAGTTAAGAAATAAATGCATGAGCAAGAAGTGAAAGCAGAATTTATACTCTTTGAGAAGTTTGGTGGTAACAGGGGGTAAGTACTAGCCTGTTCAAGTAGCAGGGTCAGAGGAGAGTTATTTCAGGATAGGAAGGGCCCTGACCATATATGTGGGCAGAGGAGGAAAGATTAAAGGCGGAAGTAAGCTAGGACCTAGAGAAGGGAGCAAAACCAAGAGGAGGTGAGCAGTAACAGAATCTAGAACAGAGTTCTTGGCAAGAAAAAGAATAAGCTGCCTTCTTATGAGACAGAAAAAGAGACCAGAGAGGTATCCTTCAGGAGATACTGAGAGAATTCACATGGAACTCAATAAATGGTTTAAACAAGACAGAGAAAAAGGCTCTCCCCCAAAGGTTTGGAGTTCATATTCTAAAAGAAAGGGAAATGTTCATGTAGGTCAGAAAATGGAAACTCAATTTTGAAAAGTTACCAAGTTTCAACAATTTCTTCAGCTATTCTTCTATAGCATTTATTCCATTTTTTCCAGAATCTAAACCTTACTCTCTCTTATATCTCTGTTAGACTGTGGGGTTATAATTTGAACAATAAAGACAGTTTATTTGGTTGTCAAAAATGAAGCAGCTCTCTGTGCTCTGATCTGTGTTCTTTTAAGGACAAGATTCAAGATATTTACTTGAGTGAAGTTTGCAAAGCAAAGTACTGATCTCAGTGTTTATTTTCAATGACTATCAATTATATGGTGATTTTGATTGGTCTACAAGTAACAAATGCCAGCTCTTGGGAAAATGTTACATTTTACACGGATTAGCAAGAGAAACTTTAAAATACACTCAGTTACTAGAGCTATTTTCCTAGCCCTTTCCATTGGTGCTGGGTGCATGACATACATGAATGATATTATTTAACCCTCATAATATCCTTATAGGGTATTGGTATCATTATCATTTCTGATTTGCACATAAGTAATTGAGGATTAACTCAGGTAACTTCTCCGAGCTCTCAGAGCTAGTAATGGTAGAGCCAACCTCAGTTCTGGACTGATTTAAAAGCTTATGCACCTAAAGATTAAAGTGTACCACCTCACAATTCAGTTGCATAATTTGTTACATACAGTGTTTTCTTCTTCTCTAATTCCTTTGTCACCAAGAACTCGCCTTTTTATTCCCTCCTCATCACAAGAGTATTAAATTCCTTGAAATCAGACACCAAGTCTAGTATCCTGGGAACAGTCTGGAACACTAGACATCTTCCAAAAATATGGAAGTAACTTGAAATAAATTTAAATTAACTTTAAGGGGCGCCTGGGTGGCTCAGTCGGTTAAGTGGCCGACTTCGGCTCAGGTCATGATCTCACGGTCCGTGAGTTCGAGCCCCGCGTCGGGCTCTGTGCTGACAGCTCAGAGCCTGGAGCCTGTTTCGGATTCTGTGTCTCCCTCTCTCTGACCCTCCCCCATTCATGCTCTGTCTCTCTCTGTCTCAAAAATAAATAAACATTAAAAAAATTTTTTAAATAAATAAATAAATAAAATAAAATAATTAGTCTTCAAGTGCCTGGGTGGCTCAGTCTGACTTCGGCTCAGGTCATGATCTGGTGGTTGGTGAGTTCAAGCCTCACATCGGGCTCTTTGCTATCAGGGCAGAGCCTACTTTGGATCCTCTGTTCCCCTCTCTCTCTGCCCCTCCTCCCACACACACACACACACACACACACACACACACACACACATACTCTCACTCTCTCTCTCTCTCTCTCTCTTTCAAAAGTAAATAAACAGTTAAAAATAAATAAAATCGGGGTGTCTGCACGGCTCATTCGGTTAAGGTCTGACTTCAGCTCAGGTCATGATCTTGCAGTTCATGAGTTCAAGCCCAACATCAGGCTCTGGGCCAACAGCTCAGAGCCAGAAGCCTGCTTCAGACTCTGTGTTTCCCTCTCTCTCTGCCCCTCCCCCACTCACACTGTGTCTCTCTCCCTCTGAAAAATAAATAATAAACATTAATATTCTTTAAAAAAGGAGGCTCCTGGGTGGCTCAGTCGGTTAGGCGTCCAACTTCAGCTCAGGTCATAATCTTGCGGCCCCTGAGTTCGAGCCCCGTGTCAGGCTCTGTGCTGACAGCTCAGAGCCTGGAGCCCGTTTCAGATTCTGTGTCTCCTTCTCTCTATGACCCTCCTCCGTTCATGCTCTCTCTCTGTCTCAAAAATAAATAAACATTAAAAAAAAATTTTTAAGTTAAAAAGTAAAAATAAAAATAGGGGTGCCTGGGTGACTCAGTCATTTAAGAGTCTGACTGGCTCTCGCTGTTGGTGAGTTCAAGCCCCACGTCAGGCTCTGTGCTGACAGCTCGGAGAATGGAGCCTGCTTCGGATTCTGTGTCTCCCTCTTTCTCTGTGCCTCCCCCACTCATACTCAGTCGCTCTCTCTCAAGATAAATAAGTCAGTCAGAGAAAGACAGATTCATGTTTCATTCATATGTGGACTTGAGAAACTTAACAGAGGACCATGCGGGGAGGGAAGAGGAAAAAATAGTTTCAAACAGAGAGGGAGGCAAACCATCAGAGACTTTTGAATGCAGAGAACAAACTGAGAGTTGATGGGGGGCAGCAGAGGTGGGGGAAATGGGTGATGGGCATTGAGGAGGGCACTTGTTGGGATGAGCACTGGGTGTTGTACATAAGCAATGAATCACAGAATCTACCCCCAAAACAAAGAGCACACTGTATACACTCTATGTTAGCTAACTTGACAATAAATTATTAAATAAATAAATAAATAAAATAATTTTTTAAAATTTTAAAAATAAATAAAACAAAATCATTAATCTCCCTTCAACTAAAAAAATAAAATAATCTTACTTCATTTTTCAATCTACTTTGTTTCTACCCTTCTTCCTACACTCACCACCCCGCCTCCCCATTGGCTTCAAGAGAATATCCAAGTTTGGGAATGTGAATATCACGGTAAAAATAACACTCTAAAAGAGCTTCTATAAACAAGACTGTGCTTAAGTCTAGTATATAAATGCATGGAACATGAATAGAGTGTTTACATCGACAATTATCCAGGGGGATTTGAGCTAAGGATTTCACTCCCATAGAGCTAATATTCACTTGTTCATTGATCACTTTCTATTTGCATGACTCAGTTCCCGCCCTTTGCGAGTTCTCAGACAAGTCAGAGGGACAGACAGATGATTACAGAACAGCCAGAACAGAGGTGGGAAGGATGGCCAGACAACAGCCTGACACTTTTTTCATCATTAATTATATGTATTTCAACCTAACTTCCCAATATGGGCTCATTTCCTTTTTGCATCAACATGAAGCCTCAAATGAAACCACACAGCGTATTTCATTTCAAAATGAAACTCATGACACAGCTAAGCAGTGAGTCACCCACAGAGGACATGAAATTTCATCCCAGTGGTTTCAAGACTGACTTTTCAATCATTAGACTACACTGTTTATTTCTTGATCTCAACTTTTTGTATCACTCATTTTAATTTAGATGATGATTATCACAATAGCTAATCTCTGTGTTTCAGTGATAAAACCTACAACTCTCCACATCCCCAAAGACTGAGTTTGGGTAGCTCAGTTGGTTGAGCAACGAAGTCTTTTTTTTTATTATTATTATTTTTCTAACATTTAGTTTTGAGAGAGCACGAGCAGGACAGGGGCAGAGAGAGAGGGAGACACAGAATCCCAAGCAGGCTCCATGCTGCCAGCACAGAGCCCGATGCGGGGCTGGAACCACGAACCATGAGATCATGACCTGAGCCAAATTTGGACGCTTAACCAACTGAACCACCTGGGCACCCCAAGCGACCAACTCTTGATCTCAGCTCAGGTCTCAGGGCCGTGAGTTCAAGCTCCAGATTGGGCTCCACCCTGGGTCTAGGGCCTACTTGGAAAAAAAAAAAAAAAAGACGAGTTTGGAACAAAGAGGATACAAATGGGGAAACTATTTTCCTTACTAACCTAAATACTGGAGGAAATTAGAGATTTGATCACAATTTTTCCAGTGACTATTCTCATAACCTAAACTTGTATTATTATTTTTACTTTATTGTGTCCTATAGAATTTTTGTAAGTTAACAAAAGGATATATCTTGTTACTTTTGAAAGTTATTCAATGCAAAAAAAATAAAACAGAGCTAAGAAGTCTTACAGTCAAGAGTGGACACAGGTCAATTACATATTTCGATATTCATGAGGATACCCTAAATGTAGCTTCCTATACCATGAGTGATGTCATAGCTATTTACCTATTTCCTGCCCTCCTCTTGAGAAAAAACAAAAACAAAAACAACCCCCAGTGATTTCTCAAGGTTAGAATACGAGTCAGTGTGAACCAACCACCCAAGTAAGTCCATGAGATTTCATTGGTCTAACTCCTACACACCAAAAGAAATCCGTAAGACACAAAATGAGAGGGAGACTGAAAGTATACCTCAGCAATGCAGAAACAAATTTACATTTACCTCCACTTTTAGCTAATTTCCAAAAAGTGTTCTTGTATATCCCAGAGCACACCAAATCTTAAGTGTGATCTTGCATCATCTCAACCTCCATACTTCTCTTCACCCTACTGTCACTACCACACAGTTGTGCACAGGCATTCCCACTTTAGAACTGCCAGGTTAAGGTTATGTGAAGAATGCATAGACAACTGAGTCAGAAATATTAAAACCTTCTCAGAGGGCAACCCCAAGGTTGCAGGTCATATGATGGCTTGCAATAGCCTAGACATGCATGAAAGCAAGAAGTTTCATTCATGTCATTCTCACTGGGAAATCCTAATGAATCACCAGTTATGTGAAAAGAAAAAATCTGACAACCACATCCAAACTTTTTATTCCATCTTATGGAGAGATGACAATGAACTAGAAAGAGGTACTTGTATTTCACAACTCCAGATAGTTTGGTTTTGGTCAAAATCAAAGTCCTTCCTAAATACTTATCAGCTAGAAAGATGGGTGAGACACAGAACCACTTCCATTGTGACACATCTTCCACTATCAACCTTAACAATTTCAGTGCATACCCAGATCAAATCCTAATCTTTCCTTCTTTCTTTACAATGGAGTCACATCTTATTCCATGGTTAGGTGAGTCAGCCCACAGAGTGAAAATCTCATGTAATTCAAATTACCCCTGAAAACTCCTGGAATGCCCCATGAAGTTCAGTGTCTTCTTGTGATCTTATCAGTTCTCCTCTGTTTCTCTAGGGCTTTTGTTTCATTTTTCAATTCCTACCTTGAGCATGTCAATAAATCCTTCACTTACCAAGCCCCTTGAAAAGTTGTTTCACATCTTTATTGTTGGTCAGGGAAACACTTAAAATTAGTCATACTATCTTTCCATGGATTTCCACCAAAGACATTGCCTATTTCAGGCTTGATTGAATCTTCTGCCTGAGTACAGTGCACAAATAATGACAGCACTGCTCATCCCAATCTTTACCCCACTTTCTATCCCCCACCTCTAGACCATCCCTGCTCTCCATTCTTTTCTTCCCTCCCTCTTTTTATTTCTGCCGAGTTCAATTTGGATAAATCAATTGCTGACATCATGAAAATCAGTATTGAGGGAATATTCTCAAGAAATGTTTATAAACCCATTTGCCTGAATTTCTTTCACCATAACATTATTTTGTATTTAATTGCTCTCATTTGTTCATTTATTCATTCATCTCACAAATATTTCATATACACCAGCTAGACACCAGACACCATTCGAGGCACCAGGAATACATCAGTGCTCACAACAGGCAAAGTACCTGATATCAAGGAATTCATTTTCCAGTGGAGTAGCCAGTAAATTGATGTTCCCTAACAGATTGTCAAGCAGGAGTGAATGCTAAAAAAGGGGGATAGGATGGTCACACAGGCCTCTGAAAAAAATGACACTGAGTGAGGCGCCTGGGTGGCTCAGTCAGTTGGGCGTCTGACTTCAGCTCGGGTTATGATCTCGTGGTTCACGGGTTCAAGCCCCACATTGGGCTCTGTGCTGACAGCTCAGAGCCTGGAGTCTGCTTTGTGGATTCTGTCTCCCTCTCTCTCTGCCCCTGCCCAGCTCATACTCTGTCTCTGTCTCTCTCTCTCTCTCAAAAATAAATAAAACACTTTTAAAAAAATGACACTGAGCAAAGACTTAAGTAAGCAAGAAGACAAGCCATAGATATCTAGAGGAACAGTGTTAAAGACAAAGGAAGCAGCAAATGTAGAGTATGGGATTGGAGTTTTCCAGAAACAACAAGGAAACTTCCAGTATGAATGAAACTGAAAGCTCATAGAAAAGAGTGGTTTGAGTCTGTGAGTTGGCCAGAATCCAGAAGGTCTTTGGCTTTTATTCATGTTTGTTATGCAAAGCCCTGAGCCATGGATCATTTTGAGTGTTGAGGTCATATGATCTGACTGAGGTGTTTTTAGAAGGATTTCTCCAGCTATTATGTGGAGAACAGTAGGGGAAGGACATGTGGAGGGTGGAGGACAGGAGACAAGGGAGGCTCCTCCTATCTCCTATCACTGCTTAGTGTCACAAATTAGTGTCTTCCAATCCAGATGGTCCGTGACTTAAGATGGTTCAACTTGAAATTTTTCAACTTCCCAATGATGGGAAAGCAACAGGCATTCAATAGAAACGGCATGCTGAATTGTGGTTGTAGATCTTCTCCCTGGGCTAGCAATATGCAGTAAGATACTCTCTCATGATGCTGGACAGCCAGCCGAGCTCCCAGTCAGCCACATGATCACGAGTGTGAACAACTGATACACTTACAACCATTCTCTACCCATATAACCATTCTGTTTCCCACATTCAGTAGAGTATTCAATAAATTCCATGAGATATTCAACACTCTATCATAAAATAGGCTTATATGATGTGTCCACCTGTAGGCTAATGTGTTCTGAACACATTTGAGGTAGACTAGGCTAAGCTAGGATGTTCAGTAGGCTGGGTGTATTAATGCATTTTGACTTCCAACATTTTCAACTTACTATAGGTTTATCAAGATGTAATGCCATCATAAGCCCAAGAAGATCTGCATTTGACTTTTCTTCAGAGAGCAAATGAGAAAATATTTCCAATTAAGTGTTTTATTACCAAACTATGCAACGTTCATGCAATCCTTTCCTCCCCCTCTCAAAGTCTGAATCCCTACCATGAAATCTGTTTTGATCCTGGCTTGAGAGCAAGGTTCCCTGGCGCACAGGTTCCTTCAGGGCCCTAGAAGCCACTTGGATTCACTGAATATTGCTCTTTTACTAATATACAAGATTACACCTCTTCACTTTTGTTTATATACAGAGATTCTGGCAGCTTTATCAAGAAACATAATGGCTTGAAATCTAAAATTCACTGTTAGTTCCTTGAAAAAAAAATTAATGTTTCTAATAAGGTAATGTGCCCTTAATATGGACAGTAAATTGACCTCTGAAGCCCTGAATATGTATACAACAGTTCTCAAATACCTGGAGGAAACATTACCTTTGAAAATTCACCTTCTTAAGCTTGAAAGGCCTTCAGAAAAATTGGAAGTACTCTATTTTTTTTTAAGTGTGAATGTTTTTACCATTCACAGGAAAGAAAACCTTCCCTTCATATTCTCATTATATATTTGTACACCAGCTATGCACCAGGCACTGTGCTAGGCAATGGAGACACAACCACAAAAGACAGAGCCTGTGGCCCTACAGACCAAGGAGGAAGGGAGCTGGTAGGGAGCCAAGTCTGAATACAAAGGGCAGTAGCCACCTTTTGTAATAGTCTAAGAAAGTGGTGAAGCTAGCGGCACCTGAGTGGCTCAGTCAGTTAAGCATCCAACTTCAGCTCAGGTCACCATCTCACAGCCCTGCATCAGACGCTGTGCTGACAGCTCAGAACCTGGATCCTGCTTCAGATTCTCTGTCTCCCTCTCTCTCTGTCCCTCCCCAACTCAAGCTCTCAAAAATAAAAAAATGTTAAAAAAAAATTTTTTTTAAGTGGCAAAGCTAAAGGAAAGCCAAGAGACATGTCAGAGATAAAATTAAAGATGCTGTCAACCATTTTACTGGCAAGTTTCTTTCTTACCAACCAACTCTTGGTTAACTCTCTAGGACTTTCCCTATGGATGTTTACAACACTTCAGGACTCTGTAAGTGATCCAAGTTTAGAGAGCTACATCAGAGTACCCTGTTTTATTTGCCTATAAAAAAAAGTAGAATAATACTCTGGTTTCTCTTCACATCAAATAATTTTTTGATTTACTTAAAAAAATGAAAATAAAAAATAAATAAAAGTAGAACAAATATTGCCAATGAGTTTAGTCAAGGATTTGAGTACCTGGGTGTTATGGTAATAAATAAGAGAAAACATATCCAGAAAAGGTAAGAAAAATGAAGCTCTGTTTTATAAAGCAATAAGGATTAAATAGATACTATTCATCATTCTCAATAAAGTACTACAATGCTTTCCAGTACTTCAATGGAAAAAGAAAAGGCTAAACTTTTGGCACAACCTGAAATCTGGCAAGTGTAATATTTAGCCAGCCTATAAGGCTGCCTTTCTCCTAGGATCTCCTCAAAAGAAAATGCAGACTGCCCAACAGATACATTTTGAAACAAATATCCCATGTCAAGGGGAAAGAAGCCTTGAAGTGCTATTTTGTTTGCTTTTCAGAAGCAAATGAATAGAGCAGGATTATTCTAAAGATACCAAGTTTCCCCCAGTTATGATCTGATACATTTAGCCACACAAACAGGAAACCTAGTTGTGATGGATGAGCCCATCCTGGGGAGCAATCATCTTCCAAGTGAAAACCTGGACACATTCCATGCCTTAACAATGGTTGATCCTGCTCAGCCTGGCAGCTCGTTTACAAAGGTCTGAAGCCAAGCTCAAGTCAAGGTGAAAGCAGTGGTTACTGTGTACACATTTCTATATACAACCAAATAATCCTGATTTCTTGATCTTAGCAGGTAAGTGGCTGTAAATAAATAGAGAAATGGTGACAGACTGGGGAAAGTGAGCTCTCAACTGCCTGTTTGTGGACACTGTTGTTTCAGCTAATCTATCTGCATAACAAACCACCTCAAAATACAGTGAGTGGCATAACACTCACAACACAAATGCTATTATGTTTGTCCATTCTGGTGGTCAGGAATTTTAACAGAACACACAGAGATGACTTCTCTCTGCTCAGCATCTTCTGGAGCCTCAGCTATGATGACTCCAAAGGCTATAAGGTGACTCCAAAGGTATGGCTGAAACAGCAGGGACAGGAGAATCCACTTTCAGTATGGTTTCTTTAATTACACGTCTAATACTTGGCCTGGGATGGGTAAAGGACAAGCTCGGCTGGAGCTGTCAACCACAGTGCCTCCGTGTGGCCTCCCTAGCTTGGCAGTCTTGGGGTAGTCACAACTCCTACATGATAGTGCAGGGCTCAGAGGACAATCACTCCAGGGAACAAGGGAGAAGCTGCACGGCCTTTTGTGACCCAGCCTCGGAGTCACCCAGCATCACTTCTAATGTGCTCTATTCATCAGAGCAATCACAAACCCACCCATATGAAGGTGGAGGAGACATAGACCCCACCTCCTGAAGGGAGGAGTGTCCCCAAAATTGCAGCCATGTCATTAAACTGTCCCAGTTACCTTCCACATAAGATGCACCCTCGATAGAAATGTAGATTGTATTATTCAGGAGCACGGGGGAAATGGGGAATAGGGAAGGACCTCATTAGGTACATGTGACATGAAATCAGAAGACAGTCCTTACATGAGTAATCTTCTCACAGGAGCACATCCAGGAATATGCAAGATCTAATTCCCTTGTAGCTTTGCTACTTGGAATAGGGCTTCTTAATTTCTATTCTTCAAGACCCCCTTAAGGGTATATGGCCCCTTTGACTAATGGTGCTTCAGATGTGACTCCAGATCACACCATTCTCAACACCATGGGGTTACCATGATTCCTTCCAGGCCAGCACAGAAATAAAGAACCAGTACATTACCAAAGCTGACCAGTTATCACTATACAACTGCAGGGGGGCAATTTTACCCCCACATATGTATTCTGATACATATGTATTCTAATTCTTCTGGGTATGTAGTGGGGAGGAAGAGTCAGGACTATTACTATTAGTCCCCAAAGCCATCTTCCAACTGTTTAATGTCACTTCCAGTGGGAATGGGGAACAAAACAGGGAAGGGAGGACATGAGCAGTGTATGAGGACAGGGAAGGATCAGCAAAACATCACCACTAATTATATAATTATGCAGCTACATTAATATCAAATGAAATAATCTCAAAGGCATACTAGCTTTAAAGAGTATTACTTCTTAATAACAAAAGGTACATTTCATATGAAAGAAGTTATTTTAAATTTTTATGCAACTTTTGACACCTCAAAATATTTAAAGCAAAAGTTAGGAGAAGAAATAGATAAATGCAGTATCATATAGGGATAGTTTAATAAATCCCTCTGTATGTGATAGATCAAGAATACAAAAACTCAGCAAAATTTACATGAATTTATTTTAATTACATATAAAAATCATAATTAAGATTTACGATAAATATATTTTTAAAAGATATATAGAGATAGATATACATATACAGATATATATATATAGAGAGAGAGAGAACAATGAACTCCAAACAGCAGAATTTGCTTTCTTTTTAAGCACACTTGAAACACAACGATTGACCCACCCTGATCCTCAAAGTAAGTTTCAAAAAATACCAAAAATATTGTTTTAATTCAAAGCACAGTTTCTTACCACACAAGGCTATTAAATTTGACACCACTAACAGAAAGATAACTAGAAAATCCCATATGTTTGCAAATAAATAAACTAAATAGCTCATGGGTCAAAGAAGAAATTAAATTGGAAAATAGAAAAAATGTAGAACTGAATAAAAATGCCACAAACAAAATTGGGTAAATCTAGCTAAAGCAGAAATTACAGGAAATTGGTAGTCCTAAAACCTTATATTAGCCAAAAAACATACATAGAAAAAAAGTAAATAAAAATAAGTTGACAAGTTAATCAATAGATAAGAGACAATAACAAAGCCAAAAATTGCTGAATTAAAAATTAATACAATTTACCAACCTCTAGTAAGATGGTTCAAGAAAATAAAAGCACAAATAATACCAGAAATTTTAAAAGGAAATGGTCAGAGGAACTGAATAGACATTTTTCCAAAGAAGACATCCAAATGGCCAATGGGAACATGAAAAGATGCTCAACATCATTCATCAT
The DNA here is from genome assembly GCF_014898765.1 of Herpailurus yagouaroundi. NCBI lineage: Eukaryota > Metazoa > Chordata > Mammalia > Carnivora > Felidae > Herpailurus > Herpailurus yagouaroundi. The sequence goes on along the minus strand of NW_024412403.1, from coordinate 50,170,801 downwards.
CAGGGAAATGCACATCAAAAGCACAATGAGATATCACCTCACACCTGTGAGAATGACTATTATCAAAAAGACTAGAAATAACAAGCGTTGGTGAGGATGTGCAGCAACTGGCCCCTGTACACAGAAGGCAAGGAGAGACCAAAGAAAGAGGCAGGCCACTGCGGATTGGCAGGTGGCGGGTTTAATATGCAAGGGAATTTACTCAGAGACTTGTCTCTGGTCGCCACAAGGCAAGTGGATCTCCGCACCCGCCTGCCAGAATCTTAAGTTTACCTAGAGACCTTAACTGGGTTTAGTCACTGACACAGAGCAGACAGTGTCAGCAACACTTTGCTCTCCCAAGGCTGCATCCTTGAAAGGAGCTTACTGTGGGGATGGAGGGCAAAACATACATTCCAAGAGCAGGGGAGGGGTGAGGAGCCTCCAATTGCCCGCATCCAGCTCTCTGGCCAACCAGAGGTCATGTCCTCTCTATGACCTCCTCCCACAATCTGTTAGAATGTCAATGATCAAGAAGATAAGAAATAACAAGTGTTGGCTAGGATGTAGAGAAAAGGAATCCCTCATGCACTGTTGGTAGGAATGTAAAATGAAACAGCCACTGTGGAAAACAGCATGGTAGTTCCTCAAAATATTAAAAGTATAACTACCATATGATCCAGCAATCCTACTTATGGATATTTATCCAAAGGAAATGAAAACAGGATATCAAAGATATTTCTGTGCATCCATGTTTATTGCGGCATTATTCATAATAGCCAAAATATGGAAACAGTCTAAGTGTCTGTCAATGGATGAAAAGATAAAGAAGTTATAAGATACATACACACACACACACACACACACACACACACCAGAATATTATTCAGCCAAAAAAAAAAAAGAGGAAGAAAATCCTGCCATTTGCAACAACAAGAATGGAACTTGAGGGCATTATATGTGAGGTAAGTCAGACAGGGAAAGAAAAATGTTGTATGATATCATTTATATGTGGAATCTAAAAAGTTGAACATGTAGAAACAAAGAGTAGAAGGTGGTTACCAGAGGCGGAAGGTTATTAAAGGTTAAAACTTGCAACCAGAAACTGAATAAGCTCTGGAGATTTAATGCACAACATAGGAATTGTAGCCAACAATTATTATACACTTCAAAACTGCTACAAGACTAGATCTGAAATATTCTCACCACAAAAAAGAAATGGTAATTATGAGAAATGATAGAGGTATTAGCTAAACCTATAGTGATAATTATACTGCAATATATAAATGTATCAAGTCAACATATTATATACCTTAAATGTACCCAGTGCTATATGTCAATCATATCTCAATTTTTAAAAAGAAATTTTAAAAGTAAAAACATATTTGAAAAATTTGGTGAAATAGAAAAATATTAGAAATTTATCACTTACAAAACCTGATTCAAGAAGCAGGAAACTTAAAAAGGTTTTATAAGCATTAAAGATACTGAATTGCAAATGTAGTCACTTATGTTGGCTTCTAGGACATATCTTCCTTCATATGGCACAAGAATATTTGGCTATTGAATACATATAAATTGACTTTTGAATATAATTGATTTCCGGGTGCCTGGGTGGCTCAGTCGATTGAGCAACTGACTTCGGCTCAGGTCATGATCTCACGGTCCATGAGTTCGAGCCCCGTGTCGGGCTCTGTGCTGACAGCTCAGAACCTGGAGGCTGCTTCAGATTCTGTGTCTCCCTCTCTCTTGGCCCCTTCCCCACTCATGCGTGCACTCTCTCTCTCTCTCAAAAATAAATAAACATTAAAAAAAATTTAATATAACTGATTTCCATTTAACACAAACTATTCCACAGTATAGAAAAAAAACTACTCAACTCTGTTTATAAGCTTTGCATAACCTTGACTCCAAAAACTGACAAGAGCAGTACAAAAGAGGAAACTTACAAGCCAGACTCAATCATGAACACAGATACTAAAAACAAACAAAATATTAGCTTAACCAAGTCACCACAAGGGTACTCTAATGTTCTAGAATGTTCCACGTCCTGATACATTGGGTTTTTTTAAAGATTATCCTTTATTTTTTTTTTTCAACGTTTATTTATTTTGGGGACAGAGAGAGACAGAGCATGAACGGGGGAGGGGCAGAGAGAAAGGGAGACACAGAATGAGAAACAGGCTCCAGGCTCTGAGCCATCAGCCCAGAGCCTGACGCGGGGCTCGAACTCACGGACCGCGAGATCGTGACCTGGCTGAAGTCGGACGCTTAACCGACTGCGCCACCCAGGCGCCCCTAAAGATTATCCTTTAAACTTAACAAATACATATTTGTTTAAATACATCCTGTACACTCTTCTGTTCATACGATATATTTAATTTTAAAAACAAAAGCAATTCCTACGAGCTGCTGACACACTCATTCTTTCCCATTAAAACTCTTTGTTCATCTGAACCTCTCAAAATTCACTACCTGGTGCTTTACCAGGTGTGGCCCCCACACTCAGCAGCAGCAACAGCACATAGGAAGTTGTTAAAAATGAAAATTCTGAACCCTCTGCCAGACCTACTAAATTAGCATTTCTGAAGGGGGGACTCGGGGAGTATGTGTTTTAAGAAGCCCTCCAGCTTATTTGGAGGCTCACTGAAGTCTGAGAGGCCATGTTCTAGTAATAGGGACAACCAATAGAAGAGTTCTAAGCAAGAGGTGGGACTTAAGTCCAAAGGAACTTAAGCCAGAGCAACTTCGTTTCCAAAATTACACCCGCTGTCTTACCTGTAACACATATTACACCATGTTGGGTTTTCCTTCTTTGAAGGACCATTTCACAGTAAGAATGATCATTTGCCAATGACTCACACCTGAACATCTGTGTCAATTACAGGACCTTGGTTCTTTCATTATATTACAAGATTCCTTCTCCACACTAGTCACTGCATAAGCCACACAGAATAAACTTGTGGCTCCAGCTCTGAGCGAGGGGGAAGTGTGTTCATTCTGAATTATCCAGGGCCAAGGATTCTCCTTATTCATAGACAAATCATCTATTTGTGGTAACATCTGAAAATTCTTTTTTCTTCTTCCCTCTCTCATCCTCTTCACTGTTTCCCAGAACCCATGCATGTGCAGGAGAAACAGGTCACTGGCAAATGAGATCCTTGGGATACCTACAAATAATTTGCTGGGAATAGAGACCAGAACAACTGGCAAAAATTGGACATATTTAAATTATGGATTAAAATGCTCATTTTTAGGGGCACCTGGGTGGTTCAGTCGGTTAAGCATCTGGCTTTGGCTCAGATCATGATCTCACGGTTGGTGGGTTCAAGCCCCACGTCGGCCTCTGTGCTGTCAGCTCGGAGCCTGGAGCCTGCTTCAGATTCTGTGTCTCCCTCTCTCTCTGCCCCTCCCCTGCTCATGCTCACTCTCTCTCTCTCTCTCTCAAAACTAAAATAAAAACATTAAAAAAAGTTTCTTTTTATGAATATGAATTTATATGAATTCATGAATTTATATGAATAAATAAAATAAACCTTAAGAAAGTTAGAGAGGCGTCAGTGGTAGAATCAGAATAAAATTTATTCTAAGTTGATATTTCTATCAGAGATACACTTTCACATAGTTTGAAGAGACATGTACTTACTTTACAAGACCTAATTTAAAAAATAGCATCCCCATCCCAGAGGCAACATCATTCCTCTCCTTCAGAGGATTTTATCACTAGATCACTAAGTAACATGCATATATTGTTATCTCCTTGAGTCTTCAGTTTTTGTCATTATCTATTGATTTTCTACCAGGGAAGATGAAGCTTAGCTTTCTTTAATACTCTTTTCCCATAACCACCACCATCTCCATTCATTCATTCATTCACCATCTATTTCATTCAACAGTTGTATTGAAATTTTGATTACATCAACATTGTTTACATTATTGTGAATATGTAAATGCCATTCACAGTTGAGACTTGTAGTCTACTTGATTCCTTTCCTGTACAAGGTTTTTTTCTTTTATGGGAGGTGGGAGAGGAGACTGAAGAACAATTAATAACCCCTGCTTTCTTCCTTATTGACTCATATGCTCAATTTTCTATTTACTTATCACAATTCGATTCCAAGCTCTCTGCCAGATGTCTGAAACTCCCATCAGTATATTGTGAACACAGTGTCAGTCTATTAAGTTCCTCTTCTTGAGAAAAATCTTTTCTGTAGCCTACTTACTGACTTAATTCTGGACATTAATGCCTAGCTGTTGTCTATATTCAGTGCCTATTATCTTAGGATCTCCCTTCTTTCATTCCAAAGAATTTACACTCTCTTTTATTAAATCCCCTGTTCTTTATCTCCTGTTCCTTTCTCCTTCTTAGTTTACTCCCTCATTTTAATGGATCATATTCAGTAGGAGATCTATGTGAAAGAGCTCATGGGAGATAAAATTTTTTTCAGACCTTGAGTATCTGAATTTTTTAAATTTTATTCTCATATTTACTTATGAATCTGAGTGTAGAATTCTAGGTTAGGAATCATTTTTCCTCAAAAATTTGAAAGTACTGCTCCATTATATTCTAGCCTCTGTTGTTGTTGTTGTTGAAAAACGCATAGGTGTATTGATTTTTTATATATATACGTATTTTGTATGCAACTTGTTTTGTTTTGTTTTAATTTACGAAGATTGTAGAACTTCCTGATTTCACCAGTATTGTGAAGTTAATACAATAATGTACCCTAGAATGAGTCTATTTTTAATCCGTTCTGTTGGGCAATCTATGGATCCTTTCAACCTAGAAACTCTAAACTTAAGTTCTAGAAAAGTTTCTTTATTTAGGTAATGAATTCCTCCTTTCTATTTTCCCTTTTTGTCTCCTTTTGGAACTCCTACTATAAAGGTATTGGATCCCATGTTCTGGTCCTCTAATTTTATTATATTTTCTCTTCTCTTTTCCACCTCTTTTCCTTTTAGCTCAACTTGTAGATATCTCAATTTTATCTTCCCACTGTTCTGTTTATCTTCCCTCTTTTCATTTCTGTTGTCATATTCTTAATTTCTAAGTGTTCCCAATTGTCCTTTTTTTTAAAGCAACCTGTTCTTATTTCATGAATGCAGTAACATTTTATGTCTCTCTGAGAATATTAATGATGATTTTTTTTTAAATTGTATTTCCCCTGGGGCACATGGATAGCTCAGTTGGTTAAGCACCCAACTCTTAATTCTGGCTCAGGTCATGGGCACACAGTTTGTGAGATCAAGCCCTCTGTCAGGCTCTGTGCTTACAGCATGAAGCCTGCTTGGTATTCTCTCTCTCCCTCACTGCCCCTCCCCTGCTCGTGCTCGCTCTCTCTCTCTCTCTCTCAAATAAATAAACTTAAAATTAAAAAAAAAAAAAAAAAGTCTTGAGGCACCTGGGTGGCTCAGTCTGTTGAGCGTCCAACTTCAGCTCAGGTCATGATCTCGCAGTTTGTGAGTTGGAGCCCCAAATCAGGTTAGCTGCTGTTGTCTCAGAGCACACTTTGGAAATTCTCTCCCCCTCTCTCTGCCCCTCCCCTGGTCATGCTCTCTCTTTCTTTCTTTCTCTCTCTCTCTCTCTCACTCTCTCTTTCTCTCCAAATGAATAAACATTTTAAAAGTAAATAATAAATTTAAAAAAAAAATAGTCTTTCCCCTAACAAATCTTCTTTTCTTCCAGGTTACTTTTTTTCTGTTAGTTTTTTTCTGTGTTAGTTTCGATCTCTATGTTTTATGCTGAAATCTTAATCTCAGCTAGCTGGTGACCTTGCTTTCCTACACATATTGAGTTGGCTCCTAAAAGGGCCGATAGGAAGTTCTGAGCCTGTGGTTGGTGTTTGACTACCATGGGCTTCAGTGTACCTATTGATCTAGCTGGACCATTTCCTTGGAGATCTTCCTTCCCAAATATCAGTATCATTACTTCTTTCTTCTTGGACTAGTAGAGTTCCTAGAGAAGGATCTTCCAGTCTCCTATCTAGAAGATATTTTCCCAGTATTAAGGATATATTTAATCTCTATGTTTTCAACATCATACTTCCACCCACAATTGTGTCTGACAAATCCTAGTGCAGGGACCCTCTGTTTTACACTCTCCAGTGATAATTTTCTCAGACTTCCTCCAGGTGGTTAGGGGTAGAAAACAATTCTGAGTCTATGGATTGGGGGAGGGGAATCTAACTGCTTTTTAAGTAGACTTTAAATCAGTACTATCCTTTTTAGCACTACCTCTTCCAGAAGTACTTGTGTGCCAATTCCTCAAGCTTTTAGGGAGTCTGGACTGTAAATCAGTTTACTTTTCAGCTTCTGCCTGGCATAGGATTCAGCTTTCTTAAGTATCTCATTTTTTTTTTTAATTTTTTTTCAACATTTATTTATTTTTTGGGACAGAGAGAGACAGAGCATGAACAGGGGAGGGGCAGAGAGAGAGGGAGACACAGAATCAGAAACAGGCTCCAGGCTCTGAGCCATCAGCCCAGAGCCTGACGCGGGGCTCGAACTCACAGACCGCGAGATCGTGACCTGGCTGAAGTCGGACGCTTAACCGACTGCGCCACCCAGGCGCCCCTAGTATCTCATTTTTTATATCCCTTTAGATTTATACCTTTCTCCAAAAAAAATCTATTGTCATTTTATGAGGTTTTTGAAGGAAGAAAAACAAATATTTGTGTTCAATCCACCATCCTGATCCAAAAGTCATAGTTATAAAACTCATCATAACTCTTCATGCAGCAAAAGGGAAAATAAAATTTTAGTGATTACCCAGGGAATGTAATCAACATTACAATCAAACAAAGACAAAAGAATTAATACAACCACTTTGGAAGATGTTTGGCTAGCAATATCTATAAGAACTGAATATACCCCAAATGATAAATACTCCATGTCTAGCACATATCCAAAAGAAATAAGTACTTATGCTCACCAAAAGTCATGTACAAGATGTCCAAGGCAGCACTATTCATATTAGCCAAAAATTGGAATCAACTCTAAAGCTCATCAACAGTGAGACATATGATAAATTGTGGTATGTTCATGGAATATGCACAGTATACACAATGGAATACTATAAAGTGAAAATGAGCAAATTACTGCTATATTTAGGAACGCAAAATTAACACTGAAGGTGTACACTGAAGAGTATATATTATAAAATTCTACTTCTATCAAGTTCAAAACTATTTTATGATGATAAAAGTCATAACAGCACCAATGTCTGAAGGAGAGAATAATCACTGGGAGTGGGCACGAGACAGGTGTCCGAGGAGCTGGTAATTCTATGATCTGAGAGGTGGCTCTAGGTGTATGTTCCCACAGTAAAAGATAGTCAAGTCTATGCTGATGTTTGGGCCATTTTCCTATGTTATACTTCAATTTAAAAGGTCTCTTCAAAAAAATTTACCTTTACCAAAGAAGGAGGAGGAAGAGGAAGAGGAGGAAGAGGAAAAAGAAGAAAGAGGGGAGGGAAGGAAGGAAAGAAGTCAAACCATTAAAGTAGATTCATCTGGTACCGAATTTAGATTTAAGTGGTTTCTTAGGTTCAAATGCCAGCTTTGAATTATCAGACTGTGACTATGGTTAAAGCATTATTCAAATTCCTCTATAAGATTAAGATGCAATCATTTGTTCATCCAACAAAAATTTATTGAGTGCCTGCTATTATAGTTACTTGGGATATAGCAATCAGCAAATCCTTACCCTCATAGGACCAATATTCTCATGGGGAAAGGGGAAAAAATGCCGGCTCCACCTACCTCATAGAATTTCTGGGAATCTGAAGACGAAATCATGGTAACAACCTGCTTCTCAAAATATGGTTTGTGGACCAGCAGTATAAGCACCACCTGTGCATTTGTTAGAAAGACAAGTCGGGCCCCACTGCAGAACTACTCAATTGTATCCTCATTTTAACAAGATCCACAGGTGACTTATAGGCACATTAAATTTGGGAAGCACTGCTATAGTATTTTGTGAATCATAAAATGCTGTCAAATGTAGGCTATTATTATTATTAGTCATGCTCACCAGGTAATGGCCACAACCCTGCTTTGTAGATAGATACATTCCTATTCCAGAAAATGAAGGATATGAGGGTGTGAAAAAGTACATGTTTGCTCCCACCTAGAAAGCTGCTCTACTTCCAGATATGTTGTTTTGGAGTGTTTCTTTTCGGTTTGTTCTTTAGGTCAGCCTCAGTTCTCCAAGTCAATAGACCCCTGCCGATGAAGATGCTACTGATAAACTTTACTGCTGGGTTTTTCAAGTGGTCGAACCCCATTTCCTGGTCATTCGACAGTGAGCCCAGGAAAAGTGCTGTGATAAAGTAATAAAATGCTGAACAACACAGACTTTAGATTTATGGAGTTTTATTGGCCTGTTAGCATGTCCCAGATTCATTTTGTGTCTTTCATCTCCTGGCTGGGGGCACCTTGCAGAACTTTTTCCTGCAGGCCGTTTGGTGGATCTCTAACCAGACTTGTCCCAACAATGCCTGAATGGTGAAAATGCTCGTGGCTTCATTAATAGTAAATACTTCTACTCTCTATGAGCCTTTTATGATGCAACAGTCCTCATTAGAAAACTCTGGACTTGCCAGAAGCACTTTGTGAATGTCTACTTTGATTGATAAATTCATGATTATCATAAAGCAATTCAAAAACAAAAACTATAATTAAATAGAGGTCATTGTTGATGATTTGATCCTATAAGCAAGTAGAAAAAACACAAGAATGGCAAGGCAGTCTGACTAGGGTTTGCTCTCTTAGCTACTGACTTACACCATTTCTAATGATGCCCAACATTTCTTGAGTGCTTATTATGCAACAGGGGCTGTATTAAATATGTTAGGTGGATTTTCTCATTTAATACAACAACCTATTTTCCCTTTTTTACAAAAGAGAAAACAACAGTAGAGGGGCAAAGTAACTTACTTGTGGCTACACAATGGGTGGCAGACAAGGCAGGAAGTGACTGATTCCAGGCAGTATGTGTCTCAGAGACACTTTGGAGAAATCAATGAGCCCTGTCGACAATATGGTATATATCAAATCATCTCAGATTTGTTTTCCGACTTCCTAGGCTTATAATTAATCCCCCATTTTTTCATTAGCTTTTTTTTTAGTTCATTTACTTATTTTGAGAGAGAAAGAGGGAAACAGTGTGAGTGGGGGAGGGGCGGAGAGAGAATCCCAAGCAGGCTCCGCCCTGTCAGCACAGGGGCCTACAGGGGACTCAAACTCACCAACCATGCTATCTTGCCCCTGAGCCAAAATCAGGAATTGGAGGCTTAACTGACTGAGCCACCCAGGTGCCCCTCATTAGCTGTTTTGATTCTCATCCACTTACTGTTTTGTAGTCACTCATTAACTGCAGTTTGTGCACTAGGAGCTTCAGAGAAAGACTTCTTTATTTTCCTAAAGTGACTCCCATGTGGATTCTTAGAATTTTCTTCTATTTTTTTTAAGTTTATTTATTTTGAGAGAGGGTGTGTGTGCATGCACATGCATGAGCAGGGGAGGGACAGAGAGAGGAGAGAGAATCGCAAACAGACTCTGTTTTTCCATGTTGTGAGTACAGAGCCCTATGTGGGGCTCAGACTCATGAACCATGAGATCATGGCCTGAGCCAAAATCAGGAGTCAGAAGCTTAACCGAGTGAGCCACCCAGGCGCCCTGAATTTTCTTATTTTAGAATAAAAATTGAGTAGATATGTTTATAAAAGGATTAGAGCTGCTTTTTCTTACCATCATCATTATCATCATGTTCTCTGGTTTTCAGTCTTATTTTGTCTTCATTTTTCTCATTTGTGTTGCCCTTAAAGTTGTAAGTTCCTTTTGGGCAGGAGCGTCTTCACTTGAAAACAACAAACCGATGGGCGCCTGCGTGGCTCAGTCTGTTAAGCGCCGCAGACTTCGGCTCAGATCATGATCTCGCGGTTCAGGTCATGGTCTCGCGATTGGTGAGTTTGAGCCTCACATGGGGCTCTGTGCTGACAGCTGGGATCCTGGAGCCTGCTTCGATTGTGTCTCCCTCTCCCCCCGCCCCCAAACACACACAGTCTATCTGTCTGTCTGTCTGTCTCTCTCTCTCTCTCGAAAATAAATAATAATAAAGAAAAAGAAAAAAACAAACAAAAACAGAGCTACACAATTAAAGACCAAAAGGAAAACAAAAAAACCTGTTAGTGATGGTTGCTTCCGGGTTGATGCAATTGTAATTTTTTTTTCTTTTCTGTACTTTCCAAATTTCCCACAAGTGCTTATAATTAGGAAACATATTTTAAATCATTTAAACTTTCCTTATGTGGACAGTATATGTTGATTTCTACAAAACATCTCATCAACACTGAAAAAAATCTATCCAGTAATAAATGGAAGTGAAGTTTTTATGTATGTGTAGAGCTGTATGTGTTAGAGTCCTCATGAGAAGGAGCCCCTCCATCTGGGAGAAAGGAGAAGGTCACTTTAGTGACCTCACCACTGCTGCCTTGAATCTAAGTGGCTCAGGTACACAACCTGCGGTGAGCTTCCCACAGCTTTCACAGAATAAAACCTCACTGTGTTCCATAGGAGAGGGGGTAGGCCCCATGGTAAACACAAGACTTGCCACCTTCCTCAGGGCAAGGACCATCTCAGAGTCTTAGAAATACTTTTTCTAGGTAGTGTGATTGTTCTGAAGTTTTGTTTGTGATACTTTTAAGCACAGACTCTGATATAAAAGTTACTGAAGTTGACCAGTTCTGGAAACATCTCTTTCATTCCATGTCAAAGAAGGAAAGGGAGCTACAAAGACCTAGGTTTTTTTAACAGGGATGTATTTCTCTGGCATCATGGATATTTTGAAATAAGTAGAAACCATTGCTGTCTACTTTCTAATGCTCTATTCATTGTGCATTCTGATGTCACAAGCTGTAACCTAGTAACCTCACAGTACGTTGAGTTCTTTCTATTCATCACCCAAGCGTGGCTAATAGGACAGATGGTTGACAGAATGACAGACAATATGCATGACTCAGAGAGGAAGTTGCTACCATCTTCTCTGTCCACTGAAGGAATAGATCCTCTGTGCTGGAAGCACCAGGGCAGATCCCCAACTATCCTTGTCAGAGCAACCCTGAAATGAAGATCAGAATGGCTGCCTCAAGGGGCATATGGGTGCCTCAGTCAGTTAAGCGGATGACTTGGGCTCAGAGCATGATCTCGTGGTTCTTGGGTTTGAGCCCCATGTGGGGCTCTGTGCTGACAGCTCAGAGCCTGGAGCCTGCTTCCGATTCCGTGTCTTCCTCTCTCTCTGCCCCTCCCCTGCTCACACTCTGTCTCTCTCTCAAAAATGAATTAACTGGAAAAAAAAATGTCTTCCTCAAGATTTGGGGCTAGACCCCAAAGCAGAAATTACAGGTGACAGGTGAGAGTTGGGACACACTTTGAGATGAAGTTCTCTAAGGAATAGTAAAATCTTCTATAATGCTTCTGGGAGGAGGGATGAAGGGACAGTTTGACAGAAGTTCTTCCTTAATTCCTTCTGGAAATACAGGTTTCCCTCTGGACCAGAATCCTAACAAGGTAGCTCAGTGAATCTTTGAAAGACAATTGGAAACCTGATATCATGATTTGTAGACCGATTGACTGGGTTCAAATCCCACTTCTGACAGCAATTTGAAGTAGTCACTTCACTCTCTCAGCCTTGGCTTCCTCATCTTGAGATAAATGATACCTGATTCATAGAAATGCTGTAAGGATCAAATGAGGAAATATGTATGAAGTACTATGTGTATGTATACAAAGTACACAGTAGACCTACAAAAAAATGATAGCTATTACTAATTGTGTGTGTCTGTCTATATAACATTGTGCATGTATACTTTTCATACGTGTGTATATATAAGGTATCTTATGGCAAAGAAATATGAGAAGCATTCTGGTTTGAGTTTTGGGTTTATTGGAGGAGGTGATTAATAGCATATGAAATGCTGTGGGTGTCAGACCCCCAATAATGAGTCCAGAAAACAGTGCACCATGATAAAGTTATCCTGTCTTCTTGGTTAATGGCTTTCCAAACACACTGAGAGTCAGTTTAGATAAAATATTGCACAAGTGTCTGTATGTCAAAGAAAAATTTCACAGAACAGAGTTTGGCTGAAAAGAAGACATAATTCAAGTCTTCTTCAAGGGGAGAGAGAACTTAACTTCCCTAGAAACAAAAAAAGCAGGAAGGTTTCTAAGGGCTGAGGTTAGCTAGTTGAAAAGTACTGGAGGACATTAGTTTGGTCAATGTGATTAGGCCATCTGTGTTTGCTGACACCAGTCTAGGTTCCTACCCTCCTACAGAAACTGGGAGACCTGGATGCTACCTTTCTTGATGATAATATTTCAAAAGATGTCTCCCAGGTCTCTGAAACAGATGGTTCTCAGTTGTAAAAGGGGCAAGAGGCTAGGAAAAGATTTACATCTCAGATGGGCAAATAAAGAATTTACAATTGTAAGTTTTCTAAAGTAAATGCTCTAAGACAAGGGAGGTCAGTGACCTACTGTCACTAAGAAACCTGTCTAAAGTTTAGTCAAGCTGAGGAAAATAAGGCCATCTTGGTCATGTTCCTGACTTAGCAGGATCAGTCAATGTATCAGTCAGAGAGAGCCACCTAAGGCATGTTTTCCCTGATGCCACCAGGAACTACCTGTCCAAAACAAGTTCCCCACCCCCATCTGTAATAACCTGTCTCCTTTCTTACCTGTCTGAACGTTCCAACCATTTGAGTCATTCCCCTGTGTCAGATGACAAAGGTGAGTGCACAACTCATAGAAGGCCACTGTTACAGTGCTGGTGAGATTTGGGGGACAGCAATGAAGGACCTATCTGCACCCCACTGTCAAGGCAAGGCCCTCGGCAAAATTTTGAGGTACACAGAGGCTCTCCAACTTTTCTTCCCTTCTTTGTTCCCCCTTGCTATGCCCCCAGAATCTCTCCTCTTCTTTTCTTTCCTCCCAAGAAACGTGTTCCTGAATCTTCTACTAAAATGTAAAAAACTGGCTAAAAGCTTAGAGAAAGCCAGAATGTTTGTGTACTAACTAAATTGTGAGATTAAGACCTGAGCTGAGATCAAGAGTCGAACAATCAGCCAACAGAGCCACCCAGGAGCCCCTGTCTACTAACTAAATCTTAAACTAAGGGAAATTCCTGGTTCTGATCAACAGTGAGCTAGAATATTAAAAGACCTCCTCCTTGTTGGTGAAACTGCCCCTTCCCAGCAAACGGCTCCCACAATGAAACACAGGACAGGAAAGCACCAACAGGGACCCAGCCTCACAATGAGAAGCGCTGGATAGCCCTAGAGTGGCCCAGATCCAGGCTACTGAAGTGAGTGCCTAGACATGGAAGTGGATGGGGATTCTGAAGGTGCTTGAGGAAGAATATCCAAAGCATATGTCTAACCAAAGCGAGGTGATGAAAACCAATGTTTCCTACCTGTTACTTTTCCCTCAAATGAGTTCTACAGCTGAAAAAATTATGAGACCCCAAAAAGGACCAGGCTGTTCAATTTTATCCCTGAAGCATCATCTCAAGGCTTTCCTTCTATTTTATGGAAGTTTATCATACTCCAAACACTAAATTGCTTCTATACTCATTACCCTCCAGCAATACCAGCTTTAATGTATGCCTCCAGGGAACAGTTAAATGAGTTAATATATGTAAGGCAAGAAAAGAAGGTCTGGTGCATAATAAGTGCTATACACATATGAGCTATTGCATTATGTTATTATTATTATTATTATTACACTGCAGTCCTGATTGTGAGGGATTTTTAGCAAAGCCATGGGTAGAAGAGTGCCCCAATTAGAGCTGCTAGGTCAGTGCCATAAAACAGAGGAGCTCAGTAAATTCCCAGAGAGGAAAATGTAATCATCCTGTTCTTTGCAAAGATTTAAGATAGCAAAATGGATGGTATTTTGGGGAGATAGACTTCCCCAAGGTCTTGCTATCTTGCATCAGTGAAGCCAGAAGTCAACGGAAACTGTTTTTATTTGGGGTTACCTCTATCCAGCACCATAGATACATGTGAGATCTGGATGCGGAGGGCTCACAACACTAGTGATGTCTCTTAAGATACTTCTTGTGAGAAATTCATCAATAAAGCTAACATAAAGAAAAGTGATATTTGAAGGACAGTGTTTCTCGATTCCTGTTCACATCCTTGAAAGTGACCCGCCAGATTTATTACATAACACCGAGAAATAGCAATAGCAGTTCTGTTTCCTGGGGAAAGCCAGCTTCCAAAAATTGCAGTAGATCTGTTGATATAGGGTAATGTAGTGCTAAACTGGCCCGGCAGGGTGGGTATTTTGGTCTTAAAAGGGAACAATACAGTAAAGATAGTTTGTGTTTATGCCTGACCTAAATCTTTCACTTCCCCTCACATAAGAGAAGCAGATGTTCAGTGGAGAGCTGGGGAGGGAATGGGGGAGACGAAGGAAACGAAATGAAATTATGGTTCGAGTTATTCTTTAAAACATCAGCCAGATGTTCCTTATCTAATGTAAGTGCTTAAAACCTCAACACAGAAGAATCTCTTCATCTTCATTAATACATTAATTCTCTATGCCCTACTTACTTCAGCTTTTCTTTAAAGACACAAATGTAGTAAAAGCAGAGTCAACAATTACACGAGCCATCTTTTCAACATATGCTGCTGAGACAACTAGATACCCATAAGGAAAAGGATTTAGACGCTTACTTTACACCATACACAAAAATTAACTCCACGTGAATCATAGACCAAAAATCCCTTACCAAATGTAAGCATTAAGGGGTGCTTGGGTGTCTCAGTCTGTTAAGTGTCTGACTTCGGCTCAGGTCATGATCTTGCAGCCCATGAGTTCGAGCCTGGGGCCAGGCTTTGTGCTGACAGCTCAGAGTGTGGAGCCTGCTTCGGATTCTGTATCTCCCTCTCTATCTCTGCCCCCTCTCTGCCCCTCCCCTGCTCACACTCTGTCTCTCTATCTCTCCTTCAAAATAGTAAAGAATTAAAACTATACAACTTGTAGAAGAAAACATAGGAGAGAATCTTTATGACCTGGGTTAAGGAAAACAAAGATTTCTTAGTATGATATCAAAAGCACTATCCATAAAAGAAAATATTGATAAATTGGACTTCATAAAACCTTAAAAGCTTTGCACTTCAAAAGACACCATTCACTATAAAAAAAAAAAAAAGACATCATTAAGAAAATGAAATATAAGGGGCACCTGAGTGGCTCAGTCTGTTAAGCGTCCGACTTCCACTCAGGTCACAATCTCGTCTGTGAGTTCAAGCCATGCATCGGGTTCTGTGCTGACAGCTGGGACCCTGGAGCCTGCTTTGGATTCTGTTTCCCTCTCTCTCTGCCCCTCCCCGGCTCACGCTCTCTCTGTCTCTCTGTCTCTCTGTCTCTGTCTCTCTCTCTCTCTCTCTCTCTCTCAAAAATAAATAAACATTAAAAAAAAATTTTTTAAAGAAAAGGATAAGGCACAAACTGGGAGACAATATTTGCAAATTATATATCTGATAAGAGACTTATAGCCAGAATATATAAAGAATGCTTACAATTCAATGATAAGAAAACAAACAACCCAATTAAAAAAATAGGAAAAATTTTGAATATACATTTCACTAAAAAAGGTATACAAATAGGCAACAAACACATGAAAAGATACTTATCATTTGTTACTAGGGAAATCAAAATTAAAGTTGTAATGACATATCACCTCACATCCACTAAAAAGACTATAATCCAAAAGGCAGACAATAGCAAAAGTTGGTGAGGACATGGAAAAACTAGAATGCTCATACATTGTTGGTGGAAATGTAAAATGGTACCACTACTTTGGAAACAATTGGGCAGTTTCTTAAAAAGTAAACATAAACATAAACGGCTCACAATTCTACTCTTAGTTTTCTACCCAAGGGAAATAAAATCTATATCCACAATAAAGAATAGTTCATGAATGTTCATAGCAGCATCATTCATAATAGCCAAACCTGAAAACAATCCAAATGCCCATCAACTGATAAATGGATAAACAAAATGTGGTATGTCCATCAATGGAATATTATTTAACAATAAAAAGAAGTGAAAACTGATAAATGCTACAACATGGATGAAACTTGAAAACATTATGCTTAAAGAAGCCAGTCACAAAGGCCAATAATGTATGATTGCATTTGTATGAAATTTCCAGAATAGACAAATCTACAGAGACAGAAAGTAGATCAGTGGTTGCCTGGGGCTGGAGGAATGAAAATATTCTACAATTGAGTTGTGATGATCATTGCACAACTCTATAAATTTACTAAAAACCATTGAATTGTACAGTTTAAATGGCTGATTTATATGTTAAATTGTACCTCAATGAAGCTGTTAAAAAAGAATACATTGATCTTTAAACTGATCTTCCTGACAGAAAAGGCAGAAGCAAAGAAAACCATAGAATATATAACTTTAATAAAATACAGAACCTTGGGACGCCTGAGTGGCTCAGTCAGTTAAGCATCCAACTCTTGAGTTTGGCTCAGGTCATGATCTCACAGTAATGAGATACAGCCTGCACAGAGCTCTTACCCTGGGCATGGAACCTGCTTAAGATTCTCTCTCTCCCTCTCCCTCTGCCCTTCCCCACCTTTCTCTCAAAAAAAAAAAAAAAAAAAAACAAGAATAAAGATATATATATATATATATACATATATAACTTCATTCTTGTTTTTTAAAAAAGGAAGCAAGTAAATATACTTTTGGAAAGTGTTTTTTCCTCTGAAAATGATTTATAAGGTATAACTTTGTTTACATAGTAACAGCTCAGTGCTTATTGCAGTTTCATCAAAAACACTTTTTTAAAGAAAAAAGAAAAGGAAAACTCAAGGTGTTCCATACATGCTATTTATTATAGAGGACCTCAGTAAAAGTTGAAGGAATGTTGTTAGGTCTTAGTGTAGGCACAGATTTCTAGGTGGAGCCAGAATGAGAAATTGCAGAACTAAGTTTTGGGTACTGTGACTCAATACTCACCAATTACTCTGAGAAGCTAAAAGAATGATTGCTTAGCAACCCTCTTTGGCTGTGCTTCTCACATATTTTTCTCACTGGGGCTTTCACAGGGTTTCCACATAAGGCAGTCCAAAGCTGAGTTTACCAATGAGTCCATAATTTTCCTACCTATGTTCTATAGCTGATTGAAAGGAGATTCTCATGCTCAGACTATAGATGTGTAGACAGTGAGAAGATGAGAGTCTGATTTATGCTCTTGCCCAGTAGAATGACCTTAATAGAGTGGGCTGAGGACACATATAGGTAAATAAGACTTTTCTCAAAAAAGCAGCTTTAGATCTGTCCCCAAGGCCGTAAAAGTACAGCAAAGCCCTACATTTCTGTACCTAGAGTACTTAAGAGATATCCTTGGCCTAAAAGATTTTTAGGGAAGAATCTGGTAACCATCTGTACCTGTCACTTATGAGCTTCAATGTACCTTCTCTGGAGTCATAAATTTGCAGGAGAATTGAATCTCCTTGGCTCCAATGGGTGGTGTTGGCCCAAACTACACACCAGCACCCTAGCACCCCTGGAACATAACTACACTTAGCTATTCAATAGACCTATGTAGCTCTACTTCACCTGAGTGCACTCTAAAAATGGCATAGTTGACACTGAGATTTTCCTTCTGAAAAAAACCACCTATCACACAGGACCAGGTCATCAGCACAGAAAATAATGAATACCTTCATATTTGATATGTCAAGAGGCATACCATCTGGTTTATCTAAAAAAGCTGACACAAATTATCATAAGTTAAATAACTGGGTAGCTCAGTTGGTTAAGCATCTGACTTCGGCTCAGGTCATGATCTCACAGCTTGTGAGTTTGAGCCCTGTATCAGGCTCTGTGCTGACAGCTCAGAGCCTGGAGCCTGCTTTGGATTCTGTGTCTTCCTCCCTCTCTGTCTCTCTGTCCCTACCCCACTCTCACTCTCTCTCTTTCTCTCTCTCTCTCTCTCTCTCTGTCTCAAAAATAAATAAACATTAAAAAATTATTTTTTTAATAAAAAAAATAAAGGACAGTGAAAATCAGGGACTCTGTCAGTTCCCAGTGAAAATCAGGGACTCTGTCAGTTCCCATCTCTGCTTTTCCATGAATGTGGGTGTCTTCATTTCTTTATCTACTCAGCCAACTGAACTGTCACTGCAGCTGATCTCACCAAAGTGATCAACAATCTTCCTGTCACTCAATATGAAAGACACTTGAAGTCATTGCATTATGGGACTGCTCTGCAGCACTGGACCCTGTTGACCAGACAAAACTCCTTGAAGCGCCATCTTCCTTTACCTTCCCAGACACTGTCCTTTCCTGGTTTTCCTCCATCCCCAGACTGAGCCCTCTTCCGACAAACAGCTATTGTCAGTTCCTCTCACTGGGGGTCCACATCACCCCTTCCTCTGTAGTCCTAACACCATGTTAATATTGAGTAAACCTCTGGAAATTCGTGTTGATACACCAGCTCCAATAATGCAGTGGTTCTCAACCCTAGCTCCTTTTTAAATTCATTGGGAACTTTTACAGAGGTATCAATACCCCAACTCATAGTATTTCTGATTTAATTGGTCTTGGATGAGTCCCAGTTACCATTATTTTCTAAAAGATTTTCAGATGAGTTTAGGGCTCACCACTAACCTTGCCACCCCATGCTGGGACTATAAGGATGGGAAATTTGCAAAACGCCTAACTATCATTTTAGAACTTAACCCTTCAGTTAGAGTTTAGATGGAGCTTTAGAATTCTGAGACAGAGTACATTTTAAGGGTCTTGTTCAAAGTTCTTAATGAACCTTGCTTACCTCTGGCTCATCCATTATCATGCAATCCCAGATTTCTCTTACCCTTGCTTAGCCAGGAGCTAGGAGAAAATAAGAGGAGAAACCAACAAAGTCACACATTTTGTCAAATGAACAAGTGGTCTAATGTCTGCAAACATGGGAGGTTTTTCTTCCTCTCCCTCGCAAACCTGCCAGGATTCTTGGGAGTGCCTTTGCCCCACCTTCCCCCTAGTTTCCAAGTACTAACAGGCCCAAAACCTTCCAGAATCTCTGGCCTTTCCCCTCCCTTTCTGCCTTGAGGGTGCAGAGTCTGTTGTGTGCCTGGCTCACTCGAGAGATTCTGCCTGTTACTGTTTACGAGGGAAGCGTCTCTCACGGGGTTGGCGTGACCAGAGAGGAATATTCACACCAAGGCAGTTTTCTTTGTTTCATGTGTTTAATTATTTGACTGCAGTTGTGGTTTCTGGGGGTTTAGGGTGAAGATGTGGGGAAGGAATTGGTCAAAAAGAGGGCTAGACGTGTTGAAACAAAACAACCATTAAAAGCTGAGACCCAGCCACACTAAGAAACAATTCCATCCACCTAGCCCACCTTTTCCTCCTATATTTTGCTACACATCCACCCACTCACTTACAAAGTTCAATTCATAAAAGCTCAGTCCTTAATGCAAAACTCAAGGTAAGATTGTGTATGATACTCTGTGTCAGGAATGGCTTAAGACCCTAGAATTTATGCTGCTGTTGGCAAAGATCAGATTCTACATATTTTACATATCGGAAGAGTGGGTTAAAGGGGAAGATAAAGGGAGGCAGAGATGAGGCAAAGCACTGTTTGCAGAGGGCAACAAATTAAACCAAGGAGGGATTACTGCAAAACAAAGGCAATGGTCCTGGCATTTGCCAGAGACAAGGGTTGCTTCTGCTGGTGATTTTAGGCTAGTTTGTCCTCCTTGTCTCCTACAAGAAAAGGGTAAAAGTTGTTCTGTGTAGGAGAGCGCAACTCTGAGTAGTGGGTGACCCGTTACTGAAAGCACGTTTCAGTTCTGTCAGAAGAACTGCCTGAGAGAGAAGTGAGTTGCCCATGCTCTGCAGGTGGGGTAACTGCCGCTTGGAGTCATAGGGTGGACTCACCTTACAGCCACGGAGTCTCTAAGATGCCCTTTGGGCCAAAAAGTCAGTGACAACAGCAACATCAATGAATGGTTTCCCTACCCCCAGGAATCAATAAATCTACTCCATCCAAATCTTGCTTCCTCATTCCAATTTAACCTTTTTTTTTTAATGTTTATTTATTTTTGAGACAGAGAGAGACAGAGCATGAACAGGGGAGGGTCAGAGAGAGAGGGAGACACAGAATCTGAAACAGGCTCCAGGCTGTGAGCCATCAGCACAGAGCCTGACGCGGGCCTTGAACTCACGAACCGCAAGATCATGACCTGAGCCGAAGTCGGACGCTTAACCGACTGAGCCACTCAGGCGCCCCCCGATTTAACCTTTTAAAATAAAATAAGTTCATTGACAAAGTTTGAGGATCTATGAAGTATTCAACACAGTGGTAGGTTTCCTGAAGTACAAAGTGTATTACGGAGAGAACGAGATTAGGGAGAAAGCTAAAGAATGGAGTTATCTAAATAGGAAAAATAGGGGCACCTGGATGGCTCAGTTGGTTGAATGTCCAACTTTGACCCAGGTCATGATCTCACAGTTGGTGAATTCAAGCCTGCGTCAGACCCTCTGTCCTCCTCTCTCTGCCCCTCCCCAGCTCACACTCTCTCTCTCAAAAATAAACTTTAACAAAACAAAACAAAACAAAAAAAAAGGAAAAATAACTTTGAAAAAATAGAAAAATCAGAAAATTCCAAACCCCCTGGAAATCTTCCTTTCTCCCTAATAATGATCATGGTGCCTCCTTCTTTTTAAAGAACCAGACTGCTCCAACATTGCCTGTGTATTCCCTGGTTTGACTCATTTTCACCCAAGGGTAGGGAGGGCAAAATTAGAGTGAGGTGTTGGTTGTAGTTCAGCCACACTTTTAAACGTACCCAGCCCACACTTGGTTCTGCGTGGGGTGTGGGTTTTATAGCCGGCTGCCTCTCCTTGGTGATTAATGGAGTTCCACTGAAACTGCCTGTTCTTGTCTCCTCCCATCTGGGATAAGAACCAATGATTCTCAGCCTAGAGCTGAGAGGTTGGTATGAAGAAGGCTCATATCTAGTAAAAGATGAGAGGGTAATGAAGACCTGGCACCTTGCGAACAGTGCAATCCCTGAGTTGTTTTTCTGGACCCAGAAAGCAGTATAATGTGAACACCCTTATCAGATTCCATAAGCTCTTGCTGGGCAAACAGGAAATTCAAATCTTACCCTCCCTAGGCTCGCTGTGGACCACAACCCACCCTCCACACAGCCTTCAGGTCTTTCTAAATTACAACCTGATCCTGGTTCTTCCCTGACTGGGTTATTTCTGGGGGTCCCTCTCTCCTACATATGAGCTCCTTTGAACAGGATTCAAGACGCTCCAAGACCCAGCTCTTGCCTCTTTCTCCAGTCTCAGTTCCGCCCATTCCAGGTCTCAAACTCTTGCAAGTCAGTCGCACAAAATTCTGGTTTATATCTCTGTCTTTTGTTCGTATCTTTCTCTCTTTCAGTGTTTGACAACCTGATGAACCCATACTATCCAAAGGTGTGATCAGGGGTTGTTCTGAGTTAGAGCAATGAGGGGCCAGTTTTCCTGGAGTAATATGTGCATGAAACCGTGAGGAAATGGCATGTTCTTGCTAATGATGTTGTCATATGCAAGAAACTCACCTATGCTCCTCCAGATCTCCCTTTTTGTGGGAAATTAACAAAGCAACACCTATTTTGAAACGATTATGTGTGGCCCTCTTTGACCTAGAAGGACTATGGAGGAAGACTTCAGGCAGTGCTTTTCCTTAATACCCCTGAGGGAGAGAATAAAGGCCTCCCTGCCCTTTTCTCACAGTGTTTTAGGTAGCAAAGGCCTGCTGGCTATTGAGACAACTACAGAGCATAGGGCATGGATCTGTGACGGTCCTATACTAATATCACCACCTTCCTCTCAGTCTTTGTCCCCACTTCTCTCCACCTCACTGACACCACTTCCACCAAGTTCAGTGTTTCAGGATCACTGGGCCTGGATGTAAGATTTAACGGAAAATAATCAAGTCACTTTGAATGTTCATTTCTTTTAGTCTTTCTATCAAAGTCACATATTTTTTTGATACACTGGAGAAAATGTATGTCTTTATCTGGCAGACATTGCTGACGTATTTTCTTTTAGGTAGTATGTGTGCTGTTTTACATCACAGAGCCCACCACCAGTTATGAATAATTTTTCATCTTGGTAAAGTGCATCATATTTTATTCCAGAGCATATATTATTCCACTGGATCTTAGTATCAGTCCCCACTGCTCAAGACCTTCCTAAATTACAACCCAATCCTTTACCTCTTTGGTGGTTCCCTTTCAACCACACCAAGTCTGGACTCCCTTGCATAGCACACAGGGCTCTCCAACATCGCCCTTCACTTCTCCCCAATCTCATTTCTTACCCTTCAGATTTCAAATTGTTGCAGTTGACCGAAGATATAATACTTTCTTATATATTGATGCCTTTCTATGTGTTTCCCTCTCTGGAATGCCCTTTTGATCTTTGTCCACCTGGTGACACTTATTTGTCCTTTGAGAACCAGCTCTAGTGTCTTCTGTTCTGTGGAACTCTCCCCCCACCCCCCACCCAATGGCAGAATTGATTACTCTCTCCTCTGACTCGCAATTTAACCTTGTACTTATTTCTACAGTAGCACTTGTTGCACTGTTTTGCAATAACTTCATTATGTCACTGGCTCCTCTAGTAAGCTATGAACTCCCCAGAACAAGATATTCATTGCATTGATTTTTAGATACTCATTGCTTGCACAACTATATTGTTGTTGATCTATAAATTATTTTTAAATGAGTGAATAAAAATGAATTGCACAGGATTGGTAAGAAGAAGAATATAGGTCTGTTATTATTATGCCCATTCAACAGGAGAAGAAACTGGGCTAAATGCTAATCCTACGAAACTGAAGGGACTTAAACAAAATGCTTAGAATCTAACAGCTATACTACAAAACAGAAGGCAACACAGAATACTCAGGAGTCTCAGAGAGATTAATTTCCAGTTGGGAAGATATAGGAACTGTCATTATGTAGATCGTTAAAAATGAGTAAGAATTAAGCGGGAAAGAAGAGGGCCATATTAAAACCTCTCTGAAACGAAGGAGTAGTAAATACAAATCAGTGAGAATAAGGAGGAAATCCTACTTCATAAGGAACAACATGGGCAAAGGCACAGAGCTGGTAAGTATTCAGGGAAGGTCATGTAGTTCACGTTAAACACAGTTAATGGCAGTGTCATGGGAAATAAGTCTGTAAGGTTAGGACAAACTCAATCAGGCGGATCCTTGACATTTTGACTCTGCAAAAGGGAAGCTCTGAGATCAGAAAATTGTTTTTCTTTATAAAAAGCTCTTTATAAAAGAGATTAAAACAATCAGAAATTGGAACTCCTCCGGCAGGATTGCTCATATTCTCAGCTCATATTTTACCACAATTTATGTTACTCAGCCTGGTCATCTGCCTCACTTGGCTTCAAATGACTTTAAGCTCTTTCCAAAACCAACTCCACTCTAAGGAGCAAACGTTTTTTTGTTTTTCATGTTTTATTTTAAGTATTTTTTTAAGTGAGTGGGGGAGGGGCAGTGAGAGAGGGAGACATAGAATCTGAAACAGGCTCCAGGCTCTGAGCTGTCAGCACAGAGCCCAATGCGGCGCTTGAACTCACAAACCATGAGATCATGACCTGAGCCAAAGTCAGACGATCAGCTGACTGAGCTACCCAGGTGCCCCTAAGGAGCAAATGTTAACACCCTTGAAGGTATTAAAAAACAAAATGTCCTAAAATAGTGAAATCTCAAAAGGTTAAAAATAGCAATAATGTAGAAACATGCTTCCCTTTTGAAGGGAAAGGGCTGCATTTGGATATACAAGTTCAGGTGTGTTTGTCAAAAAAGAAAATCTTATTACTTAAAAGTCAATAATGGGTATGTATAAAGTATATGTGAATCTGTGTGGGAAGGCATATATACATCAGAGATACGAAAACAAAGAATATAAAAACAATACATTGAGTGCCAAGTTTTTCTATTGCTCCATTGACAACCATAGCCTCTTACCCTTCAGAGAAAAGCATCTGCCATTCGGTCACCAACCAAAACTAGAGTAATGATTTAACTTGCAAAATAATCATAAGGCACGATGGGGCCTGCCTTTTCCTTCACTACCTCCAAAGCCAATTCTATTCATACAAAAAATGAATTTGAGTTGTAGCAAATACTATCAGGAAGACGTAAAAAAACTTTCTAAAGTACCATATTATTATTATTATTATTATTTATTCATATGTGGGCTTCTCCTGTGACAAAAAAAGAAAAATATTTACTGGTCTTTCAGGAATGTTGTGAAATTTAAATTATGTGGCTGAAGCAACAGTTCTGTAAGTTTCAACTAATGTCCAGTGTTCTTTTTGTAGAATTAAGTAAAACCAGATGCAGAAAACTACAGCTCATACTTTAAATAGCACTTTTTTACATAAAATTTGTCTCACAACCACAACAGGACACTGGCAGAATAGCCTGGTTTTTTTCAGCCATTTTTTTCCACGAGTTCCTCAGCAAGGTTTTGGAGTAGCCTTCAGGGAATCTCATGGGTAAGACTGTAGACTCATGTGGATCCGAGACTCATAATTATCCAAATCATGTTTTGTGTTAGTAACTCAAATGTTCTCTTTTTTGTATTAAATAATGTATTTCCTTCTCCTTTTTTCTGACACTCAGCAGTTTCTTAAGTTTCTTACGAAGACGATTTCCCTTTTCTGACCATCCTAACATAAAGGTAGTAGATGTACGTACAACAACACAGGAGACTCCATAAAAGTACTGCCCTAGTTGAAACAATGCCTAGAATCAGGACTTTTAAAATGCAAATTATAGGACTCACTGGTCAACAAAAGACTTCTCTGCAAAGAAGATGTTGTATGATAGTTAAAGCAGAGGATTAATGAAAGATAAGATGAAACATGTCACGACTGACATTTGCTTTGCCACCTCTCCCCACCTCAATTTCTTCATTATCAGAATCAAGATAACCTACCATGCACAGTTATTAGGAGAAATAAGTCGTGCCATGCTCGTGAAATCAGTTTGCAAAACAAAAAGGGTTTATGTAAGTGTCATTGTTATCATTATAGTGAGTGAGAGAAGTTACCAACTTTGGGTATC
This sequence comes from Herpailurus yagouaroundi, assembly GCF_014898765.1. Lineage (NCBI taxonomy): Eukaryota > Metazoa > Chordata > Mammalia > Carnivora > Felidae > Herpailurus > Herpailurus yagouaroundi. The sequence goes on along the minus strand of NW_024412403.1, from coordinate 50,145,640 downwards.
ATTCCAATAAAATGTACATAGGACGGGAGTTTGGGGGGTTGGAGAGAGTAAGGGAGGCACTGGCCACGTTGTGGAAAACACTGGGGCCAGAAGCCAAAGGGTGAAAGTTGGAGTCAGGATGAAGGCTCAGGAGACAATAATAGCCTCCCACAGAGTGGTGTGAAGGAAACAAAGCAAGTAAGACATACATACTAAAATTTATTTGCAGAAACATAAAAATTTGTATTTGCATAGGAACTTATCCTTTAGAGAGTGTTTGCCAGAGACGAAAGCATTGTCATTGAAGCTCAGCCTTTTTAGCACAATGTCAAATAAGATATTTGCCCACACATGCTTTTGCCAAAGTACAGACAGGCAGGAGTCTATGAAGAGAAATGCCTCAGGTTGTTTGCTTTTGACAGGCTCAACTTAACCTACTCCTCCAAATTAGATTTGTTTTTCCTCCTCACTGTCTCCTATTAAATCTCATGTCTGTCCTACTTTGGGAGAGTCCAATCAGTAATGGATAGTAATTGTGATGTCGTCCTGAAAATATTATCTACCCCAGCAAAAGTATATAATTTATTGCGTCTATTGTATACCAGATACTTTACATATGCATTACCATTCAATCCATGCAAGTTATGGGTGATAACATTTTACAGGGGAGAACACAAAGGATTGAATAGCATACTCAAAGTCAAACAACTAGGACATTCTCCCTGTACTGTGTGAATGGTTCCACTGTCAAGGCTGTTTAGCAGAAAAGAGAGGCTGTGAGACTTTAGGTTCTACCCAAGTGATTCTTTAGACAAAAACTTTGAGTAAAACTTTCTGAGCTTGGTGATAGCAGGATTTAGAGTACTGAACTCTAGAGAGACAAGGGACAGGTCAGAGGTCCTCTCACACCCCCTTTACATATGAAGTTCAGTGATGTATTAGGGAAAAGTAGCACTGGATTATCCTGATCTAGCAATGTAAAACCATATAACCACTTGAAAGAGAACGATAAATGTGCCCCAATGCCTCTAAGGCTCCTTTCTCCTTGTATTCCATAAATCCTTGGTTTTCAGCATACTGTTCTAATTTTCCAAACCTAAAGGTAACTATGTCTCATTATTTAAAAATAATACAATTTTGGGGGCGCCTGGGTGGCGCAGTCGGTTAAGCGTCCTACTTCAGCCAGGTCACGATCTCACGGTCTGTGAGTTCGAGCCCCGCGTCGGGCTCTGGGCTGATGGCTCAGAGCCTGGAGCCTGTTTCCGATTCTGTGTCTCCCTCTCTCTCTGCCCCTCCCCCGTTCATGCTCTGTCTCTCTCTGTCCCAAAAGTAAATAAACGTTGAAAAAAAAAATTTAAAAAAAAATGCATTTAAAAAATAATAATAATAATAATACAATTTTTGCTAATTCCCTCAGCCCTAGAAATGACATGAAATTACTCTTGTCGGTTTCAGGAACTCTTTTATTCAAAAACAAACCACAGCAATCCCCCATCCTTGTAACAGATAACACTATGCTGAGGCATTTCTGCAGTCCGCTCCAGGGTTTGGGTGTGCTTCCCTCGCCCCCGAATATCCCAAGATCAAAACAGCACCTGGGAAATGGTTGCTTTAAAGGTCTCTCTGAAAATTTCATGCTTCTCAGCCATATTACATGAGTTAGTTATTATTCAATGAAACTTCAGTGAGAATCCTCAGCTACCATCACTTCTCCCCTCCTCCACCAGACACCCCTAATTCCAGAGCTCCTTCAGCAGAAAGATGCTGCAGACATTGAGACCAAGACTACCTTTTGGAGAGCTGAACCAAACCTGGAGAACTGAACCAGCCTTTGGGAATTCAGCTCATAGCAGAAAGCAGATTAAGAGACAGGATTCCACATATATGCCCACCTCTTCAGGCAGCTGTGCATCTTTTCTCTCCACTCTGCCCCCTTTGTACAGCCACAAGTGAAACACGTCCAGACTTTAGACTGGCCCTACCCTTACAACCAGGACGTAAGTCATAGCAGAAGGCTGCAATCATACACTGCATTGATTACTGCACTAATGCACTCCCCAGTGCGTCTGTGGTGCTCCACACACTCAGTTCAGTGGAATCTGTATCCCAGCAGAATTTAACAGTACATTTTCCAGCCCACTCCTTATGCTTTTCCTAAGCCTGACTCCTTCTCGGGTTCCACCTATGCTTTTGGCTCACGAGTGTTTTCCACAAGATCAAATGGACTTCCAGACATCAAAAATGAGGTTTGAGACAGATGGTCCCAGTTTTTTTGGACTGTTTTTACGCAGGTACTTTGGTCTGTCAACAAACTCAGAATGCCAGGGACTCCTTCCAGAATGATCCCATTGTCCTTTTCTGCTCCAACAATCCAAGAAAAGAGAATTTTCCTTCTTTGTGCATCAAAATAACCCAGAGAGGTTGTTAAAAATACACCTTCCCAAGGTCTGTCCCAAGCTTACTGAGCCAGAATATCCAGGAGTAGAAACCAGGGATGTCTGTTTTAACAAGCTGACTTGTAATCCTAGTGAAAATGCAGATTTGAGAAACATCGCTATGGCCTAAATTAGTAATATGAAAATCTGAAATCAGGGTGCTAAATACCTTCTTTCCAACTTAGATCTTTCCTAGAATATAGAATTGTCCTAAAAGATGACAGTTTCCTTTCAGAGAGCTCCAAGATTACACTTTCAGGCAAATCAACTGAGAGGAGGTAGATTGCCACTTAGACCCTAATCCTGGTCCTACAGAGATGAAAACATAAACAATTTCCTCCCTTTTCCCACCTTCCTTCACTCTGAACAAGAGCTGGCTGATTACAAATATGATTGCTTTATTGATAAGAATCATATCCTATGTTAGTGTTTGCTTTTTTACAATGAAATGACAGGATTAGTCGAACAGTTAGTTTTAGAGGATTTAATGTCTTCATTTCCACAGAGGACTATATCTCCACTTTAATGGCAAATATGCTGCACCCAAACACCTTGGGACTAAGATCTCTGGGGTGAAAGTCCATAAAGTTAATAGGACACTGAGCACAACTGATAAATAGCTAACAGTGTGACCTGTAGCCAGTCCAAACCTGAACACATAACAATAGCTTTGACTTTACTCTGAGCCTCAATAGAGAGGAAGTTCAAAGCCAGTTAGCCACTAATGGGAAATTCATGCTCACTTTCAACATCCCCTGGTTTTCCCTTTTTTACTTCCATAGTTGTAAGTTGAGTTTCTATACGCAAGCAGACAGCCCTGGGTAAGCCCAGTTGAAATAAAGCCAACAAACCAGGTCATACAGATACAGATGCGTAGTGACTGATAAAAGGTTGGAGAGAACTTCAAGTGACCACACAAAATAGAATCATCAGCTTCTCATGAAAATGGGAGAGTAGTTGATCACAATTTTTCCAAAACATCAAAAAAAGATAAATGGAGAATGGATTTGTATAAATTATTAAAGTGCTCAGGGAATAATACAGTAAAAACTTTCTTCATTGATGCATTCAGCAAATGTATATTGAGCACCTACAATATGGTCAGCACTATGTCAGGCACTGAGAATTCAAAGGTGAATAAGAGACAGACGTGGCCTCAAAGAGCTGTGTTTCTAGTAAGTGGAGACAAATATGTGAGCATTGGTGTGCAATAAGGGACTATGGGTGTTATGGCAGATGGGTGGTAGGTAACTATGGAGACAAAAAAGGGAATAGTCCAGTGGTCTTTGGGAAAGTAAGAGACAGCCTTCAATATATAGTCTTCAATAATTAGTAGGTGTTCACATAGCAGATGAAGTGAAGAAAGGCTTTCAGGGCAACATGAACAAAAGCATAAAGACAAAATATATGGCATATTCACAAAATGTCAAATTTTGGGACAACTGGAACATCGCAGAGTGCAAGGAACAAGACCCCATAAGGATGACTCTGAAGAAGTAAGCAGGGGCCTCATGAAGAGCTCTGAATGGCATGCCAAAGTCCTGAGGCTCAATGGGGTCCCACTGAAGAGCGGTAAGTGTTGGAGTCTTAGAAAGTTCTCTCTGGGTGAAATGTAGAGATGAAATATAAGCAAAGAAGCATTAGAGGTATGGAAACCAGTGTGAAGGCCATTGCAATGATCTAGACAAGATCATGAAGGCTGAATTAAAGCAGGGATAGCGAAATAGAGATGCATACACATGTTAAGAGCTACTAAGAGAGTATGGGGCGCCTGGGTGGCGCAGTCAGTTAAGCGTCCGACTTCAGCCAGGTCACGATCTCGCGGTCCGTGAGTTCGAGCCCTGCGTCGGGCTCTGGGCTGATGGCTCAGAGCCTGGAGCCTGTTTCCGATTCTGTGTCTCCCTCTCTCTCTGCCCCTTCCCCGTTCATGCTCTGCCTCTCTCTGTCCCAAAAATAAATAAACGTTGAAAAAAAAAAATTAAAAAAAAAAAAAAAGAGCTACTAAGAGAGTAGCAATAATAGGCTACTGACAAAAATTCAAATGACTTACTGTCTCTCTTTTTATTCTTTTTTTACTTTTTTTTTTTTTTTTTTTTTTAGAGAGAGTGTGTGTGCAAGCAGGGGACAGGGGCAGAGAGAGAGAGAAACTTAAGCAGACTCTATACTCAGCATGGAGCCCAACACGAGGCTTGATCCCACGACCCTGGAATCATGACCTGAGCCGAAATCAAGGGTCAGAAGCTTAATCTACTGAGTCACCCAGGTACCCCACTCTTTTATTCTTTTTTTGACTTTTAAAAAGACTTCTTTATTTTATTTTGACTCTTAAAAGTAGTCAAGTTATTTACTTAAATGATTCCATGGGGCATAAATTCCATGTGAGGCATCTGTCTAAACTCAATTTCATTTCTCTGATAAAGTACACAGGAGCGCTACTGAGCAGAAAGACAGCTGAAATATAAACAAGGCAGGATGGAAAAGAAAAGAAGAGCCCAGGGTAATGTAAGATACTCAATTCTCAGTAGTTGCCAGAGGTCAAAGATTGAGAGTAGAATTTGACTACAAATTTGTGGGGGGAGTGGACAGGGAACAGATAAAATTGTTCTGTATCTTGACTATTGTGGTAGTTACATGACTCTTTACTTTTGTAAAAAATTCCTAGACCTAGACACCAAAAAGAATGAATTTCTCAGAATAGCAAAATGAGAAGGGAAACCTACTTACTCTTGTATATGCATTCATTCATTCAACGAATACACATTTTCAACAAACAGCACATACTTCATGCCAGAAACCGTTACATGTTAGACGCATGGTGGGAAATGGGCCCCATGGGGCCTGCAGCACAGTGGAAAAGATATCTGTTAAATAAATATTTCTGTAAATTCAGTTACAGATGTGAGAGAAAAAAATAAAGGGCAACATATTATGAAAGCATACAACAAACTTCCCTGAAGTGGTGATATTAAAGCTAAACCCAAGGGGGCACCTGAGTGGCTCAGTCAATTAAGTGTCCAACTTCGGCTCAGGTCATGATCTCACGGTTTGTGGGTTCAAGCCCTACATCGGGCTTTGCACTGACAGTGCAGATCCTGTTTGGGATTCTCTCTCCTTTTCTCTCTGTCCCCCGCTTCACTGCTCTCTCTCTCTCTCTCTCCTCAAAGTGAATAAATAAACTTAAAAAAAATTTTTTCTTAAAAAGTAAAGTCTTAAGAACAGCATCTAGAATATTAAGTATTCAATAATAGTAAGTTATTATTATTACTACTACTCCTCTTTATTTGTAAACACTCTTTATTAGAGAGAAGAGATGGCTGTTAGACTTGATTTTTAGAAAGAACATAGAGGAACTACACTCCACCTCACCAAATTAACTGCCTATGAATGGGACCAGAGTCCTAAACCATAAGATGGGACTCATGTGGACTAAAAATGTTTTTTCAGCCCAAAAAGAAACTTTGAGGTTCCTCCTTGCTAAATCCATATCTGTTTACTTAATTTAATCCTTAAAATCATATCATGTTAGGGGCGTCTGGGTGGCTCAGTTGATTGAGCATGTGACTTCAGCTCAGGTCTCACAGTTCATGAGTTCAAGCCCTGCATTGGACTCTGATCTCAGCACAGAGCCCGCTTTGGATTCTCGCCACCCCCCCCCCCCGGCCCGTGGGGGGAAAATGTGACATTTGAATTTTTTTTTATTTAAAAAAATTTTTTTTAAAGATTTTGTGGGATCTTTCACATGTGATGGAACAACTGGTATTGAGCTGAGCCTTCTGCCATAACTAACAAAATTGGAGACAATTTATGAGGCAATTTTTTAAGCATTGGACAACAGGAAACACAACACTATGACCCCTGACAGAGGAGAAATTCATAAGGTAAGCTCCATGATTTCCCTGGATCTCTACCTGGGCACAGTTATCCAACCACAACATAGCAAGCTAGAATCCAAGCAGAGCACAGTTGTCCTGCTGAGCTGAAGAGGCAGAGATCAGAGTGCAGGGAAACTGAAGCAGTAATAATCTGTAGGGCAAGGCACCAGAAAGTTAAAGGAGGGATATCAAGGGTAAAGAGAAGGGAGAAGCTCAGAAGTTGTGCAGAAGTTGACCAATAAATCCCTGGCTCAAGGCTAAGATGCACATGCCTATGACCAGACTCCCTAAGGCTTACAGTAACTATGGAGAGCGATTACCACAGAGACAAGAGTAGGATAGAGATACTAACCAAACAGTGCTAGTAGACATGGAAGTTCTGGCCAAGCCAGAGTGGCAAGACCTTGTTATCAATTTATTATACCACACATCTATCTGAGATACAAGAAAAAATTAGAACCATCCTCTAGGGTAAGGTCCATTTCAGGCCCACCCTAACAAAGTCTAAAACAAAGCGTTTAAAAGATCTGCAGTAAAAACTGAATTCAGAGGTTGAGACCTGCCAAGATAGAGGGTGTTGGGAAATATATTGAGCTTTCCAAAGATGTACCCTAGCAAAGCATAAAGTCAAGCCAACAGAAGCACAAGGCAATCAATCAGTAAATGAGCTGCCTAACAGAAGAAAAGGTAACGCTTCTCAAAGAAAAATAACAAAAGTCTAGAACCTATACAATGCATCAATTAATGTCTAGTACACAATAAGAAAAATTACTAGGCAAACATGACCCATAGTCAAGGGAAAAGCACCAGTCCCAACATTACTAAGATGAGGTACTTAGAAGACAAGGACTTTAAAGCAGCTGCTATAAATATGGTTCAAATAATTAAACTGTGTGTGTTCAAAGAATTTTAAAAAATATGAACTTAATGAATAAAAATATAGGGAATCTCAGCAGGGAAATGTAAACTGTAAAAGGAACTAAATTGAAATTCTAGACTGAAAAGTACGACAAAAAAATTAATGGCACATCAGACATGGGAGAGAAATGTCCCTGATGAACTTGAACATAGGAAGACAGATCTATAGAAATTATCCAAACTAATGAATAGAGAGAAAATAGATTGAAGATAAGCAAACAGATCCAAAAAGACCTATAGGAGAATAGAAAATGGTCAAAATATATGTAATTAGAGATTTAGAAAGTAAAGATGAAAATGGAGCTAAATAGACTTGTTTACAGAAATGACAAAAAGACAAACCACAGACTGGGAGACGTTTTTGTAACATGTTTATCTGACAATGGACTCAGAGCTAGAATATATTTTAAAGCTTTTACAACTCAATAATAATAATACAGAAAAATCTATTTTTTTTTATTTAAAAAAATTTTTTTTCAACGTTTATTTATTTTTGGGACAGAGAGAGACAGAGCATGAACGGGGGAGGGGCAGAGAGAGAGGGAGACACAGAATCGGAAACAGGCTCCAGGCTCTGAGCCATCAGCCCAGAGCCCGACGCGGGGCTCGAACTCACAGACCGCGAGATCGTGACCTGGCTGAAGTCGGACGCTTAACCGACTGCGCCACCCAGGCGCCCCAAGAAAATCTATTTTTTAATGGGCAGAAGACTTGAAAGACACTGCACCAAAGAAGGTATATGAATGGCTAAAAAGTACAAGAAGAAATGTTCAGCATCATTAGTTACCAGGGAATTGCAAATCAAAGATACAGTAAGATACCATTAGCAAGGGTAGCATATAGGGGCACCTGAGTGGCTCAGTCAGTTAAGGGTCCAACTTTGGCTCAGGTCATGATCTTTTGGTTTGTGAGTTCCAGCCCTGCATTGGGCTCTGTGCTGACAGCTCAGAGCCTGGAGTCTGCTTCCGATTCTGTGTCTCCCTCTCTCTTTGCCCTTCCCCCCACTCTCATTCTGTCTCTCACTCTCTCTCTCTCAAGAATAAATAAACTAAGAAAGAAAGAAAGAAAGAAAGAAAGAAAGAAAGAAGCTAGCACTTAAAAAAACTGACAATAGCAAGCACTGAGGAAGATAGACAATAGTGAGGTCTCCTCCACATTGTTACTGAAAGTGAAAATTGATACAACCACTTTGGAAACCAGCTTGACAGTTTCTTTTAAAGTTAAACATATGCTTATCATATGGTCCAGCGACTCCATGCCTAGTCTCCATATGAAACAAAACCCTATCTCCACACAAAAACTGCTCATAGCAACTTTATTTATAAACAGTCAAGAATTGGAACAACTCCAATGTCCACCAATAGCCATTGTTGAATGGCTAACAAATTGTGCTATGAACACAATAAAATACTACCTAGCAATAAAAATATAACTACTAGTAAGTGCGACCATGTGGACGAATCTCAAAAACATCATGCTGAGTGAAAGAATCTGAATGCAAAAGAGCACAGTCTGTACGGTTCCATTTATATGGCGTGCAAGAGAGGCAAACTAATCTATAGTGACAGTGGTTGCCTGGAGCAGTGAATGGAAAGAGGGATTGCCTGCAAAGGGGTGTGTATAAGGAAACTACATGGTGTGATAAAAATGTGCTACATCTTGACTCTGGTGATGGTTATATGGGTGTATGCATTCATTGAACTATACACTTAAAATGTATACCTTTTATTGTATATAAACTATACCTCGCAAAGTTGATTTTTAAAAGGATAGTTGCCTAACTCTAAATTAGAAGCCTTATCTTCATCATCATCCTACAATGAGTCATTCAGCGGTAAATTTTACAAGGAACAAGTTCTTTATGAATCACACACAGGCACCCCAAATAAATGTCTAACCGTTTGTGTTATACACGCATGGCTGGGGAAATAGCTGCCCATAAACTAGCCCCTGCCCATCATCCCTGATACTGGGCTACAGAAGAAACTGTAGCTTCAGTTCTCATGTTCCTCAGCATCTTCATTAATTATTTGTTGACCAGTTCCTGTAATAAGTAAGTGTCTGCATTTATTTTATAAGTAAGTTCTACCATCTGAAATCTTGGCTGCTGCAGAGTTTAGGGATACATTCCCTGCAAAACCTGCCCCAGTCTCATACCAGAGGTAATCGTTAGTCCGACGGCATAGTGAACCAACACTAATGCTTGTCAGATAAGCTATCCTAATTAACTTCCCTGCTCAAGGACCCTCTTAAAGCTTTTTTTGAAAACACAGGCAATAAGCAAACTAGGCTTTCCTCTCCTTGAAATTTTCCTATCTGCAGTCAGAGACTGATGGACAAAAAGCAAAGCATCCTGAACTCAGGGCACTTCTAGCCCATGAAATGACTAGATGCAAAGTCATTGCAAAGATGCAATGCCTCTTTGCATTGCAAAGATGAGTGCCTCCATCTACTTACAGATTTGGAGCCTTCCTAAGGCAGCAGGATGCTCACTTCGGCAGCACATATACTAAAATTGGAATGAAACAGAGAACATTAGTACGACCCCTGCACAAGGATGACACACAAAATCCTTAAAAAACAACAACAAAAAGAAAAAAAATTCAGAGAAAAAGAGAACAGACTTGTGTTTATCAGAGGAAGAGAGTGGGAGTTGGAGATATTGGATGAAGGTGGTCAAAAGTACAAGCTTCCAGTTAGAAGTAAGTACTGGTAATGTAATGCACACGATGTCTATAGTTAACACTGCTGTATGCTATACCTGAAAGTTACTAAGAGAGTCGATCCTAAGAGTTCTCACCACAAGGAAAAACAAAAAAATGTTGTGACTATATGAGGTGATGGATGTTAAGGTAAACTTACTGCAGCAACCATTTCACAATGCATAGATGTTAAGCCACTATGCTGCACACCTTAAACTTACATACAGTGTTGTATGTCAATTATATCTCAATAAACTGGGATAAACTCGGGAGAAAAGAATAGCAGGAAATGCATAAAATCTCACTATAAGCTAAATTCCTGTGTTATCTATTGTATTAGTTTTTCTCTGGTACAATTTGCGTAGCAAATTACCACAAACTTAGCGTCTTAAAACAACATCCATTTGCTATCTTACGGTTTGGCAGGTCAGAAGGCTAAGTGACGTTGGCTGTATTCTCTGCATGGAGGATAACAAGGCCAAACCTCAGGAGCCACCTGGGCAGGACTGTAATCAGAAGGTTCTGGAGAAGAATCTGCTTCCAAGCTTATTCAGCCTGTTGGCAGGATTCAGTTCCTTGGGCAGGTCAGACAGAGATCCCATTTTCTTTCTGGCTATCTGGAAACTACCTGCACTCCTTGACTCATGGTCCGCCTTCCTCCACCATCAAAGCCCATAAGTGTAGGTTTAATCCTTCTCAGGCATAGAATCTCTCTGACTTCCTCTTCTATGACCAGCCAGAGAAAACTCTCTTCTTTTAAAGGGCTAATGTAATTAGACCAGGTGCATCTGGATAGTCTCCCCATCTTAAGGTCAACTGATTAGTAACCTTAATCACATCTGAAAAATAACTTTTGTTATGTAATATAATCACAGGAGTGACATCAAGGGCAGACACCATGAAGCCATCTTAAAATTCTGCCTAACATTCTGATGCTAGATTCTGTCCAGCACCACTGACCTTCTTTGTATCCCTAGGGATACCATTCACCCAAACATTTTAAAGTTGTCTTTAGGGGTGCCTGTGTGACTCAGTTGAGAATCCAACTTTTGATTTCTACTCAGCTCATGATCCAGGGTCTATGAGACCGAGCCAGATGTTGGTATCTATGCTGGGCATGGGGTCTGCTTAATATTTTCTCTCTCTCTGAAGACCCTGGGTGGCTCAGTCAGTTAAGCATCTGACTTCAGCTCAGGTCATGATCTTGAGGTTCATGAGTTCGAGGCCCACATCAGGCTATGTGTTGACAGCTCAGAGCCTAGAGCCTGCTTCGGATTCTGTGTCCCCCTGTCTCTCTGCCCATTCCCCCACTCACTTTCTGTCTCTCTCTCTCTCTCTCTCTCTTTCTCAAAAGTAAATAAACATTTTAAAAATTAAAAAAAAAGATTTTTCTCTCTCTCCTTCTGCTCCTCTCCCCTGCTCAAGCACACACTCTCTCTCTAATAAAAATAAATAAATAATAAAATAAAAAAATAAATGAAGTCTTTAAAAACAAATGCTACTACTCAGTAATTCAGAGCCTACTTCCCAGATTACAGTAATTAAGACTGAGATACCATAAAAAATACCAGATTTAAAGTTGAAGGAACTATGTTTAAATCCCAAGGGTTCAGGGCAGAGAGAAATCAGGATGAGCTGGGAATAACTTCATAGAAGTGGCACCTGAGGAGAGCTTTCTAGGATGAAGAGAATTTGGGTAGGCAAGAGCATGAGCAGAGACAGGAACGAACAGGGCATCAGCTGAGTAGTGAGGAGACCCACCTGACAGCCTGAAATAATGGAAGGTCAGACAGATGGGGTAAACTAAAGAAAACATGGCTTTGTAAATCAGAAGAGTTTGCATTTGATTCAGTGAGCAACACTGAGCCTTTGAAAGCTTCTTAGGTTTCATAAGAGTATACTAGATAGTTAGAAATTGTTGGATTGGTGAGAAAAATAAGATTAGAGGAAGAGTAATTAGAAAGCTAGGAGAGACACAAATTGTTCATCTGTTAGAAATACATACTGACATTCTATGAGGAGTGGGGTGGGCTTTAACATCTTCAAGAAAAAAGTAAGGGGATTGAAATACAAATGGTAAAATGATTACAATGGATGAAGCTTCCTGATAGGTTCTCAGGGATTCAATATACTATTCTACCTACTTCTGCATGTTTGAACGTTTCCATAATGAAATTTTTTTTAAGCCTATTGTGGTAATCAAGGAATGAAGTCATAAAAACCTAGACATGGCTGGTGGCAGGAAAATAGAAAAAGAAAGATGAATTCAACAAATATTTTGGCCTTGGTAACAGGTCATGATCTGGAGGTTCATGAGTTCATGATATGACAACTTCAGCTGAGGGGAGGGGAAAAAACGGACTCATTTATACAGTCTTGTAAATAAAATGTCTTAAAAAGGAACCTGTCAACCTGAGCTTTCAATGAAGTGCCTCATCATTGTGTATGATCAGAATGTGCATAGAAATTAGTAATCTGTGTAAGTTAAATTTCCACCTACAGATCTTTTTCTCTGTCTACTGCACCACGTGAAAAAACTGGAGAGATTTTTATTAAGTTTAGAGAGTCTGTTTAGAAAAAGCTATTAAAAATATAGCTTTGTTTAGTCCATACAAAAAATAATTTTGTAAGGCCCAGAAGTGTCTCATTTATTTTTTTTATACATGGCAATATAGTATATTAATTTTAAAGTTTTCCACGCATTGAGTCCAGAAACTCATCTCTTTAAAAAATTACCCAGGTGGGGCGCCTGGGTGGTTCAGTCAGTTGAGCCTCTGCTCATGATCTTAAACTCTGTGAGTTCGAGCCCCACGTCGGGCTCTGTGCTGACAGCTCAGAGCCTGGAGCCTGCTTCAGATTCTGTGTCTCCTCCTCTCTCTGCCCCTCCCTCTCTCATATTCGCGCATGCTCTCTCTCTCTCTCTCTCTCAAAAATAAATATTAAAATAAAGTATATATTTAAAATATAAAATATATATAAATATAAAATATATAATATATAAATATATAATAACATATTAATATTATTATATTATATTATATATAAATATATATTTGTAAATATATATTTATTTATTTATTATTTAATTTTATTTATTATTTTATTTATATATTATTTATATATATTTATTTATATTTATATTTATATATTTATAAATTTATAAACTTATAAATAAATTATAAAAATTTATTTATATAAATATATATTTATATATTTATATTTATATATATTATATATGTTTTTATATATTATTATTTATATATTATTTTATATATAATTTATTTAATATTTATTTAATTAATTTTATTTAATATTATTTAATTATATATAAAAATATATAAATTTATATATAATATATAAATATATAATAATATATAAATATATATAAATATAAAAAATATATATAATATAAAAATATAAAATAAAATAAAATCAAAAATAAATAAAGATTAAAAATTCTAAAAAAAAATTACCCAGGAATCTTTTGGGTACAAGCACCCAAAGTCCCAAATGCTTTCTTGTTTTCCGAAGTGATATATTTGTAATTTTCTACAAAATTGCTATCCTGAAGATGAACATTTCTTATTTCCATATCTACAAGGGCCTAAAAAGGAGAATTTTTTGACAATTTCAATGTAATTTTAGAAGGAATACTTCTTGGGGCAAAAAAGGAGGAGAAAGGCTTTTCAAAGATGAATGAAAGTGATACCCAAAGTAAAAAAAATTATTCGGAGCCATTTCAGAAAGACAGGCCTTGATGGGCAGATTCCCACTGAGACAAATGCTCAATCTCAAACCCTAAGCCCCTGAAACGAGTTCACCTGCGGAGAAGCTGACCTTGAGGCCTTCCACGAGAGACAACTGAGGCAGCAGCCCGCACTCTTACACAAGCACCTGAAGCTGAAGACCTGCGCAGAGACTGGCTGCAGATACAGAGAAAAGGCCATGTGCGTTAAGACCCCACGAATTGAGAAAATAAACAGTGATTTCAAACGTATGCTACAAATCAACTAAGGGATCTAATATTATTTCAGAATCTTAGATCTGTCCCTGTTGTCAAGCCCAAAGGTGCTAAGCTGTTCCAATAGGAGACATATGTTTCATTCAGGTACCAAGAGGTACCCAGAGCTATTGAAATCTCTACTTTCAATTAAATAACCAGAATCCTGCCACTTGAAAAAGTAATATCTAGACCTAAAACACTATATTGCAATGGATTTAGGCAAAGTGGATCAGTATTTATTGTCTGAAACCATGGACTTCCTGGAGTTGATCTTTCACTTTCAAATGTCTGTGGTTTCCTGATTTTATCATTACAAGGTCAGATGTCAAAAATGAAGGCATGTAATTTATGATCATGTTGCTTTTTACATGGGCAGCTCTAGGTAGTGTGATCAAGGTAAAGAGTAGCAAATTTCTTCACATGTGTACCAGAGAATGGAATGACTGATGATAATCAAAGAAGCTTTGCTGTAAGTTTCAAAAAAAAATTAAAGTTCTTTTAACCATTATAATAATTTTTTTAAGTTTACTTATTTGAGAGAGACAGAGACAATGTGAGTGGGGGAGGGGTGGAGAGAGAGAATCCCAAGGAAGCTCCTCACTGCCAGCACAGAGCCCGACATGAGGCTCGAACTCCTGAAACCATGAGATCATGACCTGAGTCGAAACCAAGAGTCAGACGCTTAACTGACTGAGCCACCCAGGCGCCCCAAAAGTTATAATAATTTTTAAATTACAGATCAATAATGATTTTATCGTTTCTACTAAAGTTTATCAACGTTAAATGAGTCTCCTGCTCAATGCCAGGTATTACAGCTAATAAATGAAATGGAGATGATGTATCCTCCATTAAGTCAATTTTGTATAAAAAATGCTCATAGATTCTGAAGACAAGACTACAGGATTGCTCAAAAGGGAAGTATTCACCTTAATCATTTTGTGAAAAGAATAATGATAGGAGAAAAGATTACAAAGCCTCTTTCCCTGGTGTAGTAGGTTAAATGGTGGCTCCCAAGAAGACATGTCCACATCCTAACCCTCAGAACCTGTGAACATTACCTCATTTGGAAGAAGGGTCTTTGCACATGGAGTTGAGAATCTCCAGATGAAGTCATGCTGGATTACCCGGTGGGCCCTCAATCCGATGGCAAGTGTCCTTTAAGAGGCACACAGAAGGAGAAAGCCATGTGAGATGGAGGCTGAGACTGGAGCGATGCCACCACCAGCCCAGGAACGCCTGCCTGGAGCTGCCAGAACCTGAACCAGGCAAGGACAGATTCTCCCCCAGAACCTTTGGAGGAAGCGTCGTCCTGCCAAAACCTTCATTTCAGAATTCTGGCCTCTACAACTGTGAGAGAATAAATTTCTCTCGATTTCAACCACCGGGTTTGTGGTAATTTGTTACATAGTCTTAGGAAACTAATGCACCTGAGGATTAAAAACCAAAATGACCCTAAAAAAGTGTTTTCTGAAAGCAAAAAAAAAAAAAAAGACAGGTTCAATGACTCCTGATCTCTCCTTCAAAGCTGGTTTCTATGACATGGGATTCAACGTGCCTGGCACGTAGCAGGCATTCATCAGTTTGCTACCTTATCCTCCCGGGTATTCCAGGAGCCCATTCTGTTACCACCATATGGCCACTGCCCAGCCACATGTACTCTCCAAAGTCAGCATTTCCTAAATAACTTAGACTAAAACTGTGCACTAAAATCATCTTCACATATACCTGCCAGGAGCCCTGAAAACCCTGGAAATTCTGACTCAGGAAGTCTGGGGTGGGGTCAAGGCACTTGCACATTTAATAAGCTTCACAAAAGATGCTGATATCCACCAAAGACCGAAACCTTGAAACTTGGGCATTCAGCAGCTGAAACCAGAGTTGGTATAAAGCTGAAGTATGAAAGTATTTCTGCACTAAAAACGTGTAAACTCCATGTGAATAATAAAATATTTATACATTGAAGTATAAACTATGCTGAGAAAATAAAAATTAAAAAGAGAGCTATAGAGGCGCCTGGGTGGCTCAGTTGGTTAAGTGTCCAACTTTGGCTCAGGTCATGATCTCACAGCTTGGGAGTCCATGCCCCACGTCGGGCTCTGTGCTGACAGCTCAGAGCCTGGAGCCTGCTTCAGACTCTGTGTTTTGGTCTCTCTCTGTCCCTCCCCTGCTCGCACTCTCTCTCTCTGTCTCTCAAAAAAAGTAAACATTAAAAAATAAATAAATAAAAAGAGAGCTGTAAAAGTACTCAATTTGAGAATTACTTCCTTGGACACCTGGGTGGGTCATCAGTTAAGCATCTGACTTTTGATCTCACCTCAGGTCTTGATCTCAGGGTCATGAGTTCAAGCCCTGCATTGGGCTCCATACTGGGTGTGGGGCCTACTTAACAACAACAAACAACAACAAAAAAAGAGGAAGTATTTATTTTCTCTCTACCAAGTGTCAGATACTATGCTACTCATCACATCTGATGGTAAATAAGATGGCCACTCCCCTCCTCTCAAGGGCAAATCCAGGGCACTACCAGAAAAAACAAAAACCCAGTAGTCTGGTCTCATCTGAAACCTCTAATCTGAAACCTCATATCCAGGCCTGATCTCAGAGGAACCATTGAGAACTTAGCCAGTGGATAAAGTTGATTTCTCCCTAAGATCACATTCAATACAGAACTGATATTATCATAAAATGGATGTGGTACTGAGTTTAAGAAGTTGACATTTATTAAAGGTTAGAGGAGTTTGAGGAAATTCTTTCCTGATTAAGTAAAAACAATTAAATGTTACTGATTTGATTAACAAATAGATCTGTAAAATTTGGTCATTTGAGGGGAATCCTTCGTGAAATACCAAAATTATGGTACTAGAGTTAGTCCTTTACATTTTCTTAAATTTTTAAAAATGTTTTATTATTTACTTTTGACAGAGAGAGAGGAACAGAGTGTGAACAGGGGAGGAGCAGAGGGAGAGGGAGACACAGAACCTGAAGTGGGCTCCAGGCTCTGAGCTGTCAGCACAGAGCTGGAGGCAGGGCTTGAACTCCCAAGCTGTGAGATCATGACCTGAGCCGTAGTCGAATGCTTAAATAACTGAGTCACCCAGACGCCCCTAGAGTTAGTCCTTTACAAAAGGAACCACCTGATTTTAAAAAGAGTACAACTATGCCCATTTTCGTGAATGTCTCATTGATGTCATTATTAGATTACACGGCTGAGTCAGGTTCCAAACTATAAGTCACTAGTTCATTATTACTTAATAATAGAACTCTGGCTTGAGGCATTACTTCTTCCCAGAATCAATGATCCCAACCAATATTTGCATACATTCATTCACTCATTTAACCAATTCTTTTCATGAGCTCCTTCTACGTGCCAGGCACTGAGGTTGCAGCAGTGAGCATGAAGTCTTGGTTTCTGTGGGGCTCATTCTTCAAAACAACATCCCATCAAGAGCCACCCCACATACCTCTGCAGTAGAGGTATGTTATCAATCACAGCACCCTCTCCTGCCAAGCCCCTGGATGGCCTGAGGATGCTTCTCAACATGCCCTTCATGAGAATGCTTCCAGTAAGAGGTAGAACACAAGATGAAATTGGCCATCCAGATACTAACAAAACTACACTGAATCACTGGTGATTTCCCCGAAATACAATTGCCTTGGTTCACATCATTTTCTGTTTCTGTCCCTTTTACCACCCCTCCTCCTCGTCATCTATGAACATCCAAATCAACTCTTGTGAAGGCACAGCTCAAATGCTCTAACTTGAAGTCTCCCTTGTTCTCCCCTTTGAGATATAAATTCTTCTGGATCAGTATTTCTCCCCCCTTTTTGTTACCTAACAAAGTGCATGCCTTGTCTGCCACATATACATCTTAAGAAATATCCTTTTTATGTCTTTGAATGCCTCATATTGTTCATTATACAGCTTTGCACTTTGCACGTGCACGCACACAGACATGCAAGTCACATGCTTGCTAAGCACTGGTTCAATCAACTAATTATGAGAGAACTTGGGATTAAGAGAAGAGTTAAGCTCACTTGAAAAAAGCTCACTGTATATCTGTTTCACAGGGGTGTATCGGTTCTATTGTTCTAGTTATCAGGTTGCATTGCAATGCAATGAAAGAAGACAAATTATATTTGACCTACAGAAATATTTCACCTACAGACCTACATTTACAGAAATAAATGACCGACAGTAGATTCCTAACGTGAGCCATGGACTCCTAGTATCTGTAAAGTCCCTGATACTTTATGCAGAATTTGCATATATATGCATAGGTGCATTTTTTCCAGGGAAAGGATTCATAGCTTCTAGCAGATTCTCAAAAGAGGTTATAAGAGTAGAATAAGTGCAGAATAACTGACTGACACTGGCAGATGTTGGTATGTTTGTTCTCACACGTCAAAATGGCATGTTGGGAATGAGAAGGACACTGTTTACTGATCTTCCCAGGCTGGTATCTCTCAGGATGATTCTGTTAATATCCAAACTGTTTTCCCTATGCTCACTGTTCCCAGAAAATAAAGTATGAAAACTAAAGTCACAAACATAAGAATTAGCTTTCTGGTACATAAATTTCTAAATGATCAACAGTAACTATTAAGGTTTCATGATATTTTCAGAACCCAATAAGCCTCTACGAACTTGGCAAACAATCTTTTTATGTTAAATCATATATACCTTTAGGAATCATGTTCTCAAAAAAAGCCAAATTGAAATATATTAATATTTAATATAATCATTAATATATTAATATTAAAACATTGATAAATATTACTGTTTTATAATATTTAATATAATATTTTATTGCTACTTTATAAATTTTATATTTTAATTAATATATTAATAATTTAAAGCTATTTAGATTAGTAATTAATAGCACTTTTTCAGCCTAGGGAAATATAAATAAGGGCCTAGAAAAAGAAAATACACATCCTTAAGATGAACAGTATTACTGAATTAATGTTTATTTAAATCCATGCATGAGTTTTTCCATGAGTTCATAATACAGCTGTATTTACAGATAGTAAATAACTATAACTAACTTTTGTCCACAAGACATACTGGGTCAAACAATGTGATCGATCCAAAGGTTATCTTTTTTAAAAGGATTTAGCTATGAAGATGATTAGTCAGTCAGTTGCTTGTGGGACTTCTCATTTAAAAAAAAAAAAAAAAAAAAAGGTTTTTAATGAATCAAATTTATTACAGTGAATTAGTGTGTGCAATCAAAGCCAAATGCATTCCTTGGTGTATGCAAGAGTAAAAAGCAAAATAATATTAATAGAATCAGGGTTACTCAAATATAAGGCATTTTTTTCTGAATGGTAATGTAAAACATCATAGTGTATTAACATTTGACAATAGAAAACCAGTAAGACGTGGTTCAGTGTTGACTTTTTGATGTTCCAATAAAGGTAACAAAATTCCAACAAGTAAATTACAAAACCTAGAAAGTGAGCCATAAAGAGGTGTTCTCCTCAAGAGCATGCAATTCATTACAAATAATGTGTTTCATCTCAATGCATGAGTAAAAGCATATTTACAATTCAAACAGAGCTCTGTCAGCCAGGAGGGGAACGACTCTCCATCTGCTTCATCTACAGAGATGGTAGACAGATGATGATGACACAGCTCTTTGGAACACGTATAATTTTTTTAAATAGTGACACTTCACTTGTTCTTTTCTACTTTGTTGATTTACACATTTCAAATGTGGCCATGTCAATGGCCAAATAAGTACAAATACTTCAAAAGACAAAAACAACAACTATATACAATTTGCAAAGATCAAATTTTAACCGTGGTACATTTCATCTAGTCCAGCACCTAGACACTTTCCAACACCAATAACGGCCATCAGGTACTGCGTTAGGCCAAATGAAGCCTCAACACGACAAAGAGATTTATTTTTTCCCTTTCAAATGCTTTCATTTTCCTTAAAAAAACATTTACAATTGACCTACTTTTAAACTGGCAATAGCTACACGAGTAAGGCCTGATGCCACAAATCAAAGCCTTGTCCTACCCGAAAACGACTGTTAATTAAAGTCAATTTTACCACTCAAGATTAAATTCAGATGTGTAGATCCCAGATACCTGGGTGTGAAATATTAAAATCTGCCGAAAGGAATTAGATATTTTTCTTCTTTTCCTTTAATATAACCCACTATATAATAGTGAACTAAATATGTTTGTTTCCTAGAAACAACTTACATTTGCCAATACAGGGCAAATGGTCTATGTACAGATACATTAGGACTGCCTAACTGACAGTGAGTGTTGCCGACGAGGCTCCACGTCAATGGAGCTAATACGGTGGAGCTCTCTGCTGAATGGACTTTCCCTTCAGGATACGTCGGATCTGGAAGAGAAATTAACAGGATTGGTGAGCTTTACTTTTTATGGTCAAAGTACCGTATTTCCTTCAGAGTTTCACTCTTTTTTCACATCCTCTAAACCGTTCACGTCAACTTGTAATAAACATATGAAGAAATATGAAACAATACACACGAGACTTTAAGGTGACTTTAAAAATACTACTATAACTCCTTTCAAGATTTATCACAGATCTATAATGATCTTTGAGTGCAAGAGAGTAAAGCATCTCCATTAAAAACTACCTAATGTTGGGGCGCCTGGGTGGCTCAGTCGGTTAAGCGGCCGACTTCGGCTCAGGTCATGATCTCACGGTCCGTGAGTTCAAGCCCCGTGTCGGGCTCTGTGCTGACAGCTCAAAGCCTGGAGCCTGTTTCGGATTCTGTGTCTCCCTCTCTCTGACCCTGCCCCATTCATGCTCTGTCTCTCTCTGTCTCAAAAATAAATAAACGTTAAAAAAATTTAAATAAATAAATAAATAAATAAAAAATAAAAACTACCTAATGTTGAGGGGCACCTGGGTGGCTCAATCAGTTAAGCATCCGACTTCAACTCAGGTTGTGATCACATGGCTCGTGGGTTCGAGCCCTGTGTTGGGCTTTGGGCTGACAGCTCAGAGCCTGGAGCCTGCTTCAGATTCTGTCTCCATTTCTCTGCCCACCCCCCCTCCCACGCATTAGCGTGCTCGCTCTCTTGCTCTCTCTCTCAACTATAAGTAAATATTAAAAAGAAAAAACTACTTAAAGTTGAAAATCTCCAACAGCTTAAATAAGACCTATATCCTTTCCTAGTCTCTAATACTGCTATTTGTGAGAACATTTAATACAAGGCAGTAACAATGGTATATTACAGTATCTCACCTATTTTGAAACCAGCTTGAACTAACAAGAACACAGAACCCACTTCATACACACACAAGTCAATCTTCAAATACCCTTCAAATGAGAATAGCCGCCGTGATATCCAATTAAAGCATCTGTGCATAATGTATGCCTAGTGATTAAATTTATACACCAGTCTGACAAACATCGCTGTATAACTGCATACCACATATAGTGAAGTAGAGGCAAACACTGGGCTTTAAGCCTCTGCCATTTACTAGTCAATGAGGATTCCTGTCTGTGGGATCTCTGAGTCCCCATTTTCTCAGCTGAACCTTTCCACTGCAAAGTTTTTGTAACTATGAAGTGGTATAACATACATGAAAACTCTTCACAAATTATTAAGAAATTCACTTTAAGTTATCAAGAGCTCTACAAATAGCATTTGTAGATGCTGTAACATTGCATAGCATTTGTACTCCTGTAACATTATGGTCATAATGAGGGCTATGAGTCAAAGAAAAGGCTAAATTGCATTCCATATGTTTTATTTTGTGATTATCAAAGTTTGTAATGACCTGCCCGTAGCCACAGTTACCCTCATTTACCCCAGGGGAAGATTTCCATCAAAAATATCTTAAGTTCTAGGGCACATGGGTGGCTCAGTCGGTTAAATGTTCGACTCTTGATTTCGGCTCAGGTCATGATCTCACGCACAGTGAGATGGGGCCCTGCAACGGGCTCTGCACTGACAATTTGGAGCCTGTTTGGGACTCTCTCTCCCCCTCCCCCATGCCCCTCCCCCACTCGCTCTCGCTCTCAAAATAAATAAATAAACTTTAAAATATA
Organism: Herpailurus yagouaroundi; assembly: GCF_014898765.1. Lineage (NCBI taxonomy): Eukaryota > Metazoa > Chordata > Mammalia > Carnivora > Felidae > Herpailurus > Herpailurus yagouaroundi. The sequence goes on along the minus strand of NW_024412403.1, from coordinate 50,123,682 downwards.
TATATATGTATCTTAAGTTCTGAAAAGATTCAGTTCTTGTTATCAAGAGAAGTTGAGTCATGGGAAACTCTTCAATCTCCAAAGATAATGTATCACCATAGAAATAAAGCATAACTGTGTTTAAAGTATTTCTAGGTTCTGAATTACATAAACAACCTTCCATTTCCTATTTAGTATCAGTTAGTAGATAGAAATAACTGTAATGGCCAATGTTTACTGACCACTCACTATGTCCCTGGGCTATTCTGAACACTCTACAGGGACTGACTCATTTCATACCCACAATCTGAAGGCCCATCACTCACCAAAACTAAGACTCTCTTTCCTCGATGTCTGCAGGAGCCCTGGCATCTCCTCTTTCATCAGCTTCCAAAACCTCAAACCATTCTGACTGACTCTACACCTAACTTTGTGTTACAGAAGAGAAGACAATCTGACTTTTGACCATTTTGAGGCCATGGATAACCCCGAAATTTCTTCCTCTTCCTTTAGAAACAAAGCAATGGACTCCAAAGTTGCTACCAAAGGCACTGGGAGACGCAGACACTGACAGAGCCTGCCTAAAGAGCACCAGCTCGCCTCTAACCAGCACAACCGCATCTTCCTTTATGTTTCAGACTAAGTGCCCCTTCTGTAGCTCCCACCTGTTCCCCCACAGGGCCATCAGGAACCAAATGCACTGGCTGTTCATTCTCCAAGTTCCGAGTACTTGGGTCTGCTCCCTTCCTCATCAACAGGCGGACTGCATCCAACTGTGTCACCCGATACTGAAGGCTGGCAGCAACATGGAGGGCAGTGTTTCCATTGTAAGCCTAAAGACAAAGAGATAAAATGACACCTATCAGAAAGGGAGGTTTTCATGAAAGCCGCTCAACAGCCTGAAGAAGATGCAAAGGTCATTCCATGTCTAGTGCAGTTACTGAGGCTTTCTAGAAGTACCTTCGCATTCACAAAAGACAGGCAACTGGGCAGCTCCAGAAAAAGGCGAATGAGTTCCAAGTTTGCTTCTTCAGCTGCCAAATGCAAGGCTGTGCGACCACTTTTACGATCCTTAACAAAGACAAGAGGGGAAAGAAAATGAACATCCAGACACCGCTTTTAGATATGCTTTTCACCCAGGCTCACAAATGTCTGACTCACCCTTAGTGATTCACTGTGAATGCTGTCTTCTCCGCAAAGCCTTCCTTCATCCCAGACTAAATGAAATCTCATTCCTCCTAAATTCCCCCATCAATTTGCCTATATGCCCTGATCACAGTCTGCTCTTACATACATGGTGGCCATAAAATATAGAAACACAGATGATACTATTTTACCATGTGCTGTAATACAATACAATAAAATATTTACTATGTATTCCCTTGTGTTTCCAGATTTGGTGGCCACCCTGTGTAGACCTATTAGCTGCAGTTCTCACCTCTTCCACTTCCCAAGGTATTAAGTATTTGTCCCCCAGAGCTCCCAACTCAGTGCCTTGTACATAGGAGATACTCAGCAAATAAGCCTCAAATTTAAAGAGAATAAAATATTTTCCAGTTTAAAAAACAGAAGATTAAGTCCAGGTCCTACAACAATAAAGCAACCCTTACAAAAGCGCATCACCCTTATTATTAGTATATGAAAATGGAAGCCAAAATGACAATACCAGTTTCAAGCATTTTCTTTTCCTTTTAAACAAAGACTAATTTATTTCACAGCTCAGTGATCTTTTGAATGATAATCTACAGATTAAAAGCAAATCGAAAAAGCTGATGATTTTAAAATCTAAGCTTCTTAACTATCCATATGCATTGCTATTCTCCCCATTAATTGAAAAACGGGAAAAGGTTTTAATTTATACTTCAGAAATAAGGTCTTTTGCTCTAACCACTTTTCTTCCCAATTCCATCTCCAAACTCTAATGAGATTTACCTTTGCTTCCACTGCTGCTCCCATTTGAATCAGACATTTAATGGTGTCAACCAGACTCTTATTCTTCAGCAAAAGCTCCTGAACTTCAGGTGAATGGGGCTGTTGATTTCTCTGCAGTTCATGGACCACCGCATTGTGGGCCATGACCGCACAGTGTAAAGGAGTCAGGCCTAAAAAGTATAATAAAGCAGTGGTCAAGCATCCATCAAGTATTTCAGTTCTTCTACAATTACAGACCTGGACAATTACAGTTAGGACAGCCTCCAACATGAGCTAGAAGTAGGCTCCCCAAGAACTAGTAAGGCAATCTGAAGATTCCCTCCAAAGGGTCTTGGTGCTAATTTTATCTATAGAATATTTTAGCTTTAATCACCTCCCTTCCTTCTTGGAATAAAACTTAATACCCCTGGAACTGGCGAGTTCCACTCTCTACATGGCTTTTCATCCAATAACATTTCTGTCGCTTACCATCATAGTTAGTTGCCTCAAGATCCAAAAACTGATTGCTCTTCACTGCTCCCTTCTGAATTGCCTGCCAAATTTAAAGACAGACACATGTGAGCAAAAGACAAGTTACACAAATACTTATCCTATTAGTAACCCCAAGGAATGAGTAGGTCAACTAAAAATATACATTCTCGCAACAGGCAACCTACATCTGACTTCTACTATCCAAGCCCTACCTCTGTGGCCCTGTGATAGCAGAAGCAGCCTCCTACCTGAAGCACCTGAGAGTGACCTTTCTCAGCACAGACATGCAGAGGGGTTCTCCCCCAGCAGTCGGTTGTGTTCACCTGGGCCCCAAGGTTCACCAGATCCTGCACAATGAGATGCTGATTGGCAGCCACTGCCACCTGAAAGGCGCTCTGTGAACATTCAGAGGGAAAAAAGATCTTTTAAAAATACATAACACTGTCCTGACAAGGAATACGAACATAAACTAAGACTGAGGGGAAAACCCCACATAGAGAAAATAAATCTTATTAAGAAGCAATAAAATACTGTAACACAAGGAAACTAGAATAAGCTTAGGGCATGCCTTTATTACACCCAGTTAATCTTTGGTCAAATAACTACAAAGTTAACATTAATAACTTGAAGGTTGACGGTGGCAGAGTCAACATCTCAAAGTTAATATTAACTGAACTCTCTTGGTCTGCAGCTCTAAAATGATGGACACATAAATATGAGACTGGCTATTGTTCTCTTCACCGTGACCACATCTCTGCCATCTCACTCTGTCAAGATCCTCACCTGTCCATTGTGCTCTTTAATATCCAACATATGAAGCGCATTCATCTTTCTTGCGAGGACATAGGAAAGTGCCCTTCTCCCTTGGGCGACGGCAATATGGAGGAACCTGGGAAACATGAGAGGAAAAGAGAATTACTTCTGACTTCACTAAGTTAATTCTTAAAAAAATAAAATAAAAATAAAAATTCCTCCTTTAGTCCCCTTCTTGACATGTTGGTGCACTCAAATGACACACCGTAGAGCATAATTTGTCTTTTCTGCTAGGTTGATAATACATCTGAGGTGCAAAAGGATGTGTTAAGCTACCAGAAATAGTTAGAATGCCAAGCACCATGCTGATCACTTTAAATCGATTATCTTTAATATTCCTACAAACCCTATGAGGGAGGTCTTTTCATTTTACATGTCAAGACTCAGGCACAGAGAGGTTAAATAAATTGCCCACGGCCACAAAGATGTCATGACAGATTACGATTCATTCTACAAGTCAACTCACAATTGATCATGACCAACTAATCATGACCTGTTTTTGCTCCATAGACACAATCTATCCTGGGCTTTCAAAACTTATTATTCAAAGAAGACACATAAACAAGTAATCTATTCAGCCAGAAAGTAAAAGAAAGGAAAACGCTTAAAATATTAGCTGTCACTGAACAGCAATTTCTACCTACTCTAGTCATCCCAATTAGCCACTTACTAGGGTCTGGCTTGGTGTGCCCTAGAGAAATTCTGTGCCCACTACTTCTAACAAGTATGGTTTACCAAATTAGGAACGTGAGAGAAAAGGATACTCACGTGTCACCATCTGCATCCTTTGAAAGAAACTGATCTTGAGAGATATTTGCCAATTTGCTTTCTTCCTGTTCTACTTGCCACTGGAAAAATGACTTCCCTAACTGTGTGGTGTTCATTGGATTTCCGATGATGTTTGGGAATGGCAGTGAAGTGCCTAAAGGGGTAGAGCCTGTGTCATGCCCCATCACGGCCTCACAGGCGCCATGTGGCATCATGTTGAAGTTCTGCAGGTGTGCGTCATTCTGTTGCTGAACACTGGGGGAATTCTGAATGGGAACAGCAATATTCTCAGATTCCTGACTACTCAGAAGGGATGCAAAACTTTGATCTGGGCAGAACTGTGGTTCTTGACCATCAAAGAGGTTTGGTTCATAATTGGGGGACTGGGACGTTCTGGAATAAGGACTGTATTCCAGAGTTGGGTTGTGGGTGTAATGCTGTGGCTGCAAGTTCTGGCTCTGTGGAGAATACTGGTACAGGGACGTCTGATCCACCATGTGTGGGGAGCTGCTGACTTGGAATGGTTGGTGTTTCTGAGGTGGCGAGAAGACCTGCCCTCTGTGGAAGTCCTGACACTGTTCTTGGGGAGAGCCCTGAGGGACCACCACAGGGCTCATCCAACTAACTTGGACAGTATTCAGGGAAACCGGGCTGCATTCATTCTTAATGTTGATTATGTTCTGAAGCAGATCAGCACTGCTGTCCTGTTTGGATTCACTGTGATGAGCATCTTCCATGCTCTCTGCGGGTGTTGGTGTTTGAGGTGGTGTCTGGAAAAGAAGAAAAAGTTAAGTTGCAGACTCTCTTTCAAAATTATGCCAGGAAAAATTTTCAAAGGGTATTCAGAGGAAAATAGTGAGATATTTACCAAAAACTGGGTATGTAATAAAGCTGGCCTTTTGCAAACTGGTCCATCAGACAATGAATCAGGTCCTTTCCTTTTTCCACTATATGATACTGTGTTCTTCAATTCTATACCCAAGAAAGGAATATGGAATCTGTGATCACTTTATTTTCTAAATTTTACCCATAATCACACTACATTATTTTACTCTAAAGCCCCCATATTACGAATAGAAGGAACTCTTACCTGTGAATTGCTCTCTGTTCACACTTTGGGTCTATAAAGAAAAAGAATTTCTAACTTACTGCATATCAAATGGTTTCCTGCTTAATAGACATCAATAAGCAAACTTAACTTTACCACTCTTTACAGCTCACCATAAATCTGACAGTTATCCTAGCAATATTTATTTTCTATCTTAATTTTCTTTCCCCATTTTCCCTTTCACCTTAGTTCAACTGAGGTCAAGACAAAATTAATAAGCCCATTAGAGTTTTCCCCTTCTAGTCAAACTTTTCCATTTCAGTTGATTCTTTGCCCCCAAGTTGCCTTCATTTATTCATTCATTAAATTTCTCTTGTGTGCCCAGTACCGGCCTAAGTGACAGGAATACAGCAGACAGAGACCAATCCACCCTCTATCCTATGACTCTGGTGTGGTCTACAAAAGAGCTACTGGACCCAGGTCAGAAGAGAATAATAACTACCCTGACAGAATAACCTCCCTGCCTCAACCCAAAACAAAAAAAGAGGTACCACCTTAAAATCATCCACAGCTTGGCCAGAAGCCTTCTGTTTATGACTTCGGATATGCAACAGGAGTTCCTTCACTGAGTTCTTCACACGAACACCTTGAAAGGGTCCTCTCTGCTGCCTTCCAACCCCCATATGGGGCTCAACTGTTCAAAAGAAAACAAAACGTATGCCAATTAAATCTGTTTACAGACACAAATCTTGACAATCTCAAAAGCCTAGCCGTCTAATGTATGAAGTCCCCAACAATCAAATTGCAAAGCCTCTCCAACTCACTCTGGTCAATGGCCTTGCATGTCAGTCCCCAGCCCTACCTAAGCGTTCTTCATTTCCTAATACCTTTATCCCCCAGGCACCCTACGAAAATAAAGCTCAAAGAACTGTAGTTTCAGGGGCCCCTGGAGCCAACAGATAAACCCAAATTAAGCTTCTTCGTCTTTCAGCCCCATCCACCCAAGAGACACAATCACAGATTTTGCCACCCTCTCATAAATCTGTAATTATTCTTAACTTTTGAAAAACCGTGGGGGAGCGAGGAATAAATGATGGAATTTCAGCTTTTTCAAAACAAAGGCTTTATATCCACACATAAATTTAAAAAGTCTAATAATTCCACTCACCTAAGAAAGCACAAAACAAACTTCCTCCAAAGATCTCAATGTGCCAAGGTCTAACAATTAACAATGTCTCAGAGTGGGGATGGGCCAAATGGGTAAGGGGCATTAAGGAATCTACTCCTGAAATCACTGTTGCACTATATGCTAACTAATTTGGATGTAAATTTAAAAACATAAAATTTAAAAAATAAACATAAAAAAATAAAAAAACCAATGTCTTAGATTTGTTTCTTAGGCTTTCCATATTTAAATTTTAAGATATACTTTAAAATGTAGTCTATGAGTACAGCATTCCACTTCTGACCACTACTATGTCATAATCTCTTGGGATGAGTTGAACACAAAGAAAACATGGAAGAAGTCAGGAAATGAATAATTGCGCCACTCAGTTGAGTAGGAAACAGTTAGAAGATGGGACAAGAAACCATGCCTAATTTAAATAGACATAGACATATCAAAAACCCACTCAATGGTAGGGCAAATTAAAGAATGAGTGGATTTTATGTTTAAGTTTAGGAAAACCTTGTCAGGATCTAACAGCATTTCTCTGGAATGACAGTAGTTAATAATTCAACGTCACAGGGAGAAAAATTCAGTTTCAGAAATCCCCTATGTCTATGTGGTAAACCAAGGAACGAACAAAACAGTTTCAGAGAAATGAAGGCCAAATGTGAGAGAAAAGGCTTGAATACACGCACACGCGCGCGCACACACACACACACACACACACACTCTTTGCATCTGATAAAACATACGTATATTTAAAATACGGAGAGCACCTTATGAAATCAAGTGGCTTAAATTACTTTTTAAGTGAAAATGAAAACTCACTTTTTATAATAAAAGACAACCAAAACAGAAGTGGCTAGCAGTAGGGAACACACCTGAACAAGAATGTTCTTTAAAATCATGCTGATTAGACTTTATAACGCTTGAGATTATCTAGACTTTCTTTAGTCTGCCCACAGTGCCATCCTGTTTCCCCCCAAGTTATGCAACTGGGCTCTTTAAGAAAAGAAACTAACCAATTCACAGCAGAAGAAAACATTATCCCCATGCCCGCTAGGTTTAGCTTAACCATTCTAAAGCACACAGAAAAACAAGACCGCAGAAATTCAGGGTAGACTTTCGAAACTCGAAAACATCACACACTAAAGTCATAATGTGAGCTGGTTTTTAGTCCAGTTTCACCTCACATCTTGTTAATATCAGTTTCCTTTCTTAAATATAAAATCCTTTTTACTTAAAATTTCCACAAATACTTAGGAAAAAATAAGTCGACCATAAACACAGCACTCAAACAAACCTCATTGGGAACCCCAAGTTATACCTACATCAGATCCAAAAACTCGCCACCAGTATGTGAATTTACAGTTTAGTAAAGCTTGAAGAAGAAGGAGAAGGAGAAGGAGAAAAGAAAAAAGAAGAGTGAGAGAAAATCTAAAGTGATTCATCACCACCCTCAGAAGTCAGAGCTCTGCTCTCAGAGGCGCTGTGAGCTACCAGGCCAGCGGGATGTGGCTCCCGGATTTTACCGACGGTCAAAGGGCATCCAGTTCTACCAACTGCCCTGGCACAGAGCAAGTCTTCCAGTAATCGCCTAACATATGATGACAGTGTGGTTATATACTGCCGCTAAGGGAGGCGCAGAGGCCACCTAACTCCCGGTCCAGGTACTTCGCACCTCGGCAGTTCGGACCCTCCCTTCCCAGCGTGTGGGCCGCCCGGAGACCGGGGTGCTGGGGGCGCTGAGGCCGCGCCCGCCGGGGCGGGTAGGTACCTTGCAGCCGCTCGGCGCGCGCGCCACCCCTCGGCCGGGACTCCACGGCCCCGCAGGAGGACACGGACGAGGCGGAGGAGAAGTCGGAGGAGTCCGAGCCGGGCGAGCCGGGCGCGGAGGGCCCAGACGACGAGCAGATGGCGTCGCAGGCGCCCGGGGCCGCGGCCGGGGGCGATGCGCCGTAGAAGTAGGCCAGGTTCAGCGGGCTGGTCATGAGGCCACCGTCGCCGGCCGCGTCCAGCAACCCCTCTCCGCCGCGGCTGTCGTCCAGCAGCTTGTCCACGATCATGCTCCCGGGCTGGGCGCTCGGGGACCCCAGACTCCTGCGCCACCCGCTCGCTGCGCACGACTGCCTCCCGGCTGTGGCTCTGACGGGCTCGGGGACCTGCCGGCAGGGGGATGGCGCGGGCACGGGCGCGGCCCGGGACTGCCCGGTATTTAACCGGCCTCCAGGAGCTGGAGGGGGAGGATCACAGCCTCGCCTGCCTCCCCCGAGCCGGGCCGGGCCATTGGCGGCGTCGGGGCCGCCTCCCAGCCCCTCCTCCGGATGCGCCCCGTTTCCAGTAAAATGTACAGGATGAAGCAATGTGCCCTCCGCCCTCGCCCCGCCCGCCCGGCTCCGCCTCGACTGACCGGCTGTTTTCTCCCCCTTCACCTGGAAACCCCGAGCGAGCGCGGTCTCCCACCTCCCGCCTCCCGGACCGGGACCCCGGCCCCAGCCGCCGGCCGAGAGAAGCCGGGCCGGGCCGGGCGCCGGGGAAGAAGGCGCGCGGCGTGGGGGCCCTGGGCCTGCAGAGGGAGCGGTGGAGGCGGGAAGGCAGCGGCGGGAACAGGTCGGCCCGGTTCCCGGGGAGGAGGAAATCCTGGAAGCTGCACGTTCCGCACTCCTCCGCCCGCCCTGGCGCGGCGAGCTTCCCGCCAGCTCCATTTAAGGCGTCTCTGGAAGATTCCTAAAGGCCTGGCTCCTCCAGTGCCTCAGAGCAGCTTTGGTCCTCGGAACTTAACGTTTGCCAAAGTGTTTACCTTTGGCACCCACTGAGATAGATGTTGAAGCCATTTTTCTGTCCTCAAATTATAATCTGGACTACTACTTTTTTTTTTTTCTTTTGGCACAGCCCAGTAATAAAAAACAGTGCCTTATACCCCTGTCTGGTTCAGAACTTCGCAAAATGACGAATGTACATATATGTATATGTTTGTATTCATGTATATATAATTTTTTTCTTTCTGCATAATTTTACATTTTATCTGATAAACAGGAATTTTGCTGTTTCTTAGCTTAAGTACTATTTTTTATTTTTAGTGTTCATTTATTTTTGAGAGAGAGAGACAGACAGGCTTGGGGGGGGCGGGGGGAGGAGGGCAGAGTGGAGAGCTAGGGAGACACAGAACCCGAAGCAGGCTCCAGGCTCTGAGCTGTCAGCATAGAGCCCGTTGCGGGCCTCGAACGTGATCACGGAGTGCGAGATCATGACCCCAGCCAAAGTCGGACACTTCACTGACTGAGCCACCCAGGCGCCCTAAGTACTTTAAAAAAAAAAAAAAATGGATTTACACAATTTTTATTGAGGTCCTAGGAGTTTGCAGGAAAAAAAAAGATGAATGATTATGTCCCTTCTTTCAAGTACATTGTAATCTTGTAGAAATGATAAGGTAGGCACACACGTGCTATATTAAAAGAAACCAATTATGATTAAACATCATGATGGATACAAAGTTCAATGAGTGTGCTAAAAAGAAAGACAAAACATGGTGGAGAAAAAAAGGTCATGAGGAAAATCTTTGCAAAGGAGAGGGCATTTGAGACAGGCCCTGAAGGATGGGTGGGATTTCAACCAAAATGATTTCTAGGAAGATGGAACAGCATGACCAAAAACAAATGAGGAAGAGTCAGATAAAAGCCTACAGTCCCTTTTTAAGGTAGTCAAAGCAAAGGTGATAATATAAATGGAACAGGTAACTTGGTGCCTTTGGGTGGAGCACCTCCAGTGGCCGGCTGAGACGCTGAGTCTTTAATAAACACTGAGTGAACATGGAAGAATCTGGGCAGGCAAAATTAACCTAGAAGCAGCCTAGATGCGGTAAGACTGAGGGGTCCAGAGGCCCTTAGGAACTACTGCATTCAGGACTGAACTGAGCTGACCCTGGTTCAGAGGCAATGAGGAAGAGGAAAGTAAATGGAAAGAAAGGGCTGGGCAGCACTGTTCAGACAGAATGCACAGGTCCGGACCAGCTAGATATGGGCAGCAGTGAAGGGGTCCCCAGTCAGGATGTGGTTTGGGGCCAGATGACCAGGTGAACAGGGATGCCAGCTTCAGATCACAAGCAAATCAGCAGAAGCAAAGTTAGAGTTCCAGGAGGGAAGAGGGATGCAATGAGCTTGAATTGTTACTCAGTATTAATAGGTGTTAGAAGACCCTGATGGGAGTTTCAAAGTAAATAGTCAACTTGTTTCTCACAAGTGTTGTATTGTCCCCAAAACTTGCTGCCTTTCCCTTCTCCCAGTCTTTGGTTTTGGTAACTTCTAAAAAAATAAAAATAAAAATAAAAAGGAAACAATTCTTTTGTATCTGCAGGGAATAAAAGACTCCAGTAAACGCAGTCCTCCAGAAACCAAAATCACTTAAAGGATGCTCCAAATAAGATGTTAGGCTTTCTCAATAAAATCTATTTGGATTTTTCTTTCACCCTACTAACATATTTTATGTATAATAAAGGCCTTAAATGTCCATTCAAACAAATTCATGCACAATTTTTTTTTTTTTTTTTTACAAAACTAATTCTCCCCTAAAATTATTTCTGGTTTCACTTGGTATATAAAAATCTAAGCTCAAAATCATAGCCTCTGGAGAACTCATAAATAAATATGATCAGTGAAAGACTAATGTTTCAGAATAAACATTCAAAGTTTTCTATAAAATGTCAAAGCAAGCATACTGTCTGAGAAGACCACAAGCCCCAGTGCCCAATGCCCTCCCACACAGAGTCAAGAATGGTAGTTTGTTAATGTTACTACAAAAAGAAAATTTGAATATACTTTGCTTCATTTACATGTTGAAATATAAACTCAATATGGTCTATCAATTTGGTTGAGTGATATGACACTACCATTGTTCTAACCAAATGTGATAGAACGTTAACTCTCTGAGAGAGAGCTACCATGTTATGAGGACTCTCTGGAAAAGTCCACTGAGGCCAACAGCCAGCACCAACTGGCCAGCTATATGAGGGAGCCTCCACAACATATCAGGCCTTCAGATGACTGCACTGACCAACATCTTGACTGTGGTCTTAGGAGCAGCCCTAAACTAGAACTCCCCCAAAGGCACTCTCAGATTCCTGACCACAGAAACTATATTCAAAAAATGAAGCCTTGAGAATTTGCCCAAGGTCACACTGCTCATCATTGGTGAAGAGATTAAAATCTTCATCTGTTTGACTCTAGACCCTGATCTCCCACTCTCTCTCTGCCCCTCCCCCACTCTCTCTCTCTCAAAAATAAACATTAAAAAAATAAATAACAATAATGAAAATTTTTTTAAAAAATAAAATAAAAAGGGATATCACAAGACACATTTCCTCAAGGTTCAGATACTCTAACATCTAAAGTTACAAAAAAAAAAAAAAAAAGATGAAAATGACAGAGAGACCCCCCCTGACTTATGGAAAGAGAAATCTCTAAAGCAACTGGAAGAAACTATAAATAAGAAATAAAAATATGGGGGACCTGGATGGTTCAGTCAGTTAAGCATCCAACTTTGGCTCAGGTCATGATCTCACGATTCATGAGTTTAGGGTCTGAGCTGACAGCTCAGAGCCTGGAGCCTGCTTCAGATTCTGGGTGTTCCTCTCTCTGCCCCTCCCCAGCTTGCTCTCTCTCTCTCTCTCTTTCAAAAATAAATAATAAAACATTTTTTTAAATGATTAAAAGAAATAAAAATATGATGTTTTCCTTGGCTTTATAAATGTTAACTATTCACCTTATTGTATCTTATACGATAGAACATTTCTTAATAGTATTATGGTGCCGGTTAAGTTGTAACACCATATTGAGGTCAATCATTCAAAGTTTTAAAAAAGGTATTCAATTTTTTAATGTAGATGTAATGAACTTGTCAAATGCCAAAAATCATTTGGTGCAACTTTTCAAACTGGAGATGAAAAAGTCAGTGAAGTATCTTAGTACAATAATTTATACTGCCTTCGCTGAAGAAGTGAACATCATAGGTGAGAAATTAATAAAGCCTGGGAGAATTTGTTTTGCTAAATGTCTTCTAGATGAAAAAACAGCAAAAGAAACCATGGCCCTGTACTTCCCAGTGATATAGCAACTCATCAAATGAAGATTCAGCTGCAAACATGAAAGCTGATCTTGTCTGCAATACTTCATTTTTGCCTTAGCAATGGATAGATCTATGGACTGTCTGGACTTGCTATTTTGGTTGCATTCATCAGGTATTAGCACTGGCTAATCACCCAAGATCTTTTATAGGAATGCTTGAAAATAAGCATAAGAGGGGCTGAAACATTCAAAGTGTACAATAATCTTTTTGAATCACATCATTTATCCTGGAACAATTGTATTGACATTCGCACTGATGGTACAAAAGCAGTCGTGGGTAAACTGCTGATGCCTTACAACAAATCAAGGCAGTAGCAACAGAATAAAATAGTGGTCATTGTATTCATCACCACCACCCACTCGTAGATTAAAAAAAAATTTTTTTCACTTAAGAAGATCCTAGATGAAACAGCAACAATTAATAATTTTATTAAATACTGACCCTTGAAATATACATAGTTTTAATATTCTATAATGATTGTCTGGAAAAGCACTTGGCCCATTCGACTGAATGAATTGAACAATGATACATTGGCGTTTGTTCCACTTCAATCCCATTTGAGTTGTGAATTCAACTATTTACTGTTTTTATTGGAACAATAATTTTACTTGACTGACAAACTGTGGTTATTCTGACTTGGATATTTGTCAGATTTTTTTTTTTTTTTAATGAACAAAGTAACGCTGTCATGTCCAGGAGCGTGCTTAAGATTCTCTCTCTCCCTGGGGCGCCTGGGTGGCGCAGTTGGTTAAGCGTCTGACTTCAGCCAGGTCACGATCTTGCGGTCCGTGAGTTTGAGCCCCGCGTCAGGCTCTGGGCTGATGGCTCAGAGCCTGGAGCCTGTTTCCGATTCTGTGTCTCCCTCTCTCTCTGCCCCTCCCCCATTCATGCTCTGTCTCTCTCTGTCCCAAAAATAAATAAAAACGTTGAAAAAAAAATTAAAAAAAAAATTTAAAAAAAAGATTCTCTCTCTCCCTTTGCCTCTCTCTCCCACTCAGGCTCGGTCTCTCTCTCTCTCTCTCTCTCTCTCTCTTTCAAAAAATAAATAAATAAAATGTAACTACTTAAAAATGTGCCATTCAACTAAATATTTATTAAGTAATAGGTGGTTGGCTATTACAAGGGACACATGTCCTGGGAGCTTATGTAGAGGAGACAGACTCATAAATGGGTAATTTATGGAAATTCTGATGGAAGTCTGTGTGGGGACACAGAAAAGGGGCCCTTAAGCCAGACTGTGGGTGAGAGTGAGGGTGGGGAGGAGGAAGGTCAGGGAAGGCCCCAGGAGTGGTAGATATTAATCTGAAAATTGGGGAAGATGAGCATGAATTGGCCAGGTAAGGACAGGGAGCAGAGAAGTGCAGTGTCAGAGCTGTGACAAACCATTCAGTTTGGTATTACTGCAGCTAATGAGGAAGATGAGGCTTGTGAGGAAGGCAGGGCTGGGACACTTGCCATTCTAAGAAACTGAACGTGATGCTAAAGATCCTTCCTCTATCCTTCCTTAGATCCATTCTAAGAGATTGAACCTGATCCTAATGATCCTACTTAGGGATCCTTCAATGGCTCCCTAAATAGGGTAGAGGAATTCTTAGATTTGGTCATAGATGTGGCATGCTCATGGCAGTCTTAGATTTTTGTCTTAAATATCTGCTTTTATGGGGCACCTGGGTGGCTCAGTCAGTTAAGTGTCCAATTTTGGCTCAGGTCATGATCTTGCAGTTTGTGAGTTTGAGCCCTGCATCCGGCTCTGTTCTGACGGCTCAGGGCCTGGAGCCTGCTTCAGATTCTCGGCTCCTCCCTTGCTCGCACTCTGTCTCTCTGTCTCAAAAATAAATAAAACTTAAAAAAAAAATTTAAATATCTGCTTTTTTTTAAGTTTTATTTGTTTTTGAGAGAGAGAGAGCACCCACACACGAGCAGGAGAGAGGCAAAGAGAGAGGGAGAACCAAGCAGGTTCCACACTGTGAGCACAGAGCCTGACGTGGGTGGGGCTTGATGCCACAAGTTGTGAGATCACGGCCTGAACCAAAATCAAGGATCAGACACTTAACGGACAGAGCCACCCAGTCACCCCTAAATAGTTACATTTTAAATGGTTATATAAGTGCCTATATAATATCCTCCACCTTGCCTCTTAGTCCGCAGAACCTAACACATTTACTATTGGGCACATTACGGAAAGTTTGCCAACTCCTGCTTTAAGCAACAGTGCTTACAGGTACTACAGTGTCATGGTGTGAGACCTGCAGACTCAGCTCTGGCTCTTAGCAGTTGTGCAGCCTTGCCCCTTAATCTCTGAGCCTCAGTTTACTGACTGGGTGGCTTAAACAACGAAGATTTATTTTCTCACTGTCTGGAAGCTGGATGTCCAAGATTAAAGCGCCAGCACAGTTGTTTTTTCCTGAAGCCTTTTTCACCAGATGCATGTATAGCCTTTTCTTGATTGGACACTCATTCCTGGCACCTCTTCCTCTTCTACTAGAGACACCAGTCAGATTGGATTCGGGCACAACCTAATGGCCTCATTTTAACTGAATTACTCCTCTAAAAGCCCTGTATCCAAATTGAGTCACATTCTGAGATACTGGGGGTTAGGGCTTTAACATATAAATTTGGGGCGGAGGTGGGGGCCACAATTCAGTCCATAACAGATAGATTTGATGTAGCTGAATTTTAGAGGTTGTAAAAAGCAGTCATAAGACTTCAGTTATGATATAGGAGGCCATAGCATCCAGTTTTGGCCAAGCAGGGAAAAACATGAATATCATGGCTTTCCTAAGCAAACTTCCAGCTGCTCTTAAATGTGATGGTAGTGAGAATGAGGACCTGGGGAGAGAGGGGGTAGATGGGAAGAATTTTTGACAAGAAACTATCTGGACTCTTCTACAGTGCAATGAAGTTGCTGAAAGAGTCAAATCTTTAAGTTCTCTAGAAATTTCTAGAAAAATGAAGACAATCTTGTAGTGGGGGTAGAGGGGCAAAGGGTGAATATGGCAACCTTGGTTTTAGATCTGTTGATTATACACTTGGCAACATGGAATTAGAACTCAGAGAAAAGGTCAGAGCTGGAGATAGGAATCTGGAGTCTTTATATAGTCAGAGGTGAATCTGTGGGAGTGGGAGAGCTTGCTCAGAGTTCAAAAAACATAGAAGACAAAAACTCAGTTTTCAAAGTGCTTTGCTGCGACATTGGCTTGGGAGATAGTTTTCCAGGACCTCTCTAGCTAAAGTAGCACCCCTGGCTCTCTCCCTCTGCCTTGCTTTGTTGGTCTTCATAGCACATTATTACCACCTGCCATTATATTTATATAGCTAGCTATTTGATTGTTGTCTGTCTTTTCCAGAAGAACATAAGCTCCCAGAGAGCACAGACTGTCTTTTTGTCCAGTACTCTGGAACAAAGTCCAGAACATTTTAGGTGCCCAATAAATATTTACTGAATTAAGTCATAAATAGGTTAATTTTTATGATCAATAGAGTTTAAGTTGATAATACATTGCTGAATATTGCCTTTTTATCTTAAAATAACATGTTGTTCTTTAACAAATACATTTGGATAAATGAACACATAGACACATATATTTGAGAATCTTGAAATATATAACCTAAAAACTTAGTTTTGCTTCTGTTTGTGTTTTCTCCAAATCAAGAGCACTAATCCTTTCTCTGTAACAGTATTTATGTATGAGAAACTGCAACTTTCTTTAAAAATCCAGGCATTTGAGCAATCTGGTTACTCTTATCAGATAATCTGTTTGCATCTACTTTTTTTTTTTTTTTTTTTTTTTAAGTTTTTCTTGGCAGGTGATTTGTGGTGTCCTTGGTTTCTGCCAGGTCTCTTTTCCTTTTACTCACCATATCTGTACTTAAAGATCCTTTTATCATTGTACCTATGTGGGTGCTAACAGAATACCACAACCAGCATTCCTCCTGGAGAAAATTATAAAGAAAAGTGACAAACACATGTTTGTATGGACTGTTGGCACCCACATAGGTACAATGATACAGGAATCTATACAGCTATACGTGGTAAAGGCACTTAAACCAAGTCCACCCTCCTTTGTTTTTCTAAGGAATCACAATGAGAGAGTAATCTGAATCATTTGTATTTCACACAGGTGAAGATGTTTGTTAAAGCTAGCCTCTCTTTTTCAGGTAGGCTGAGTGGTATAAATGGCACTAGAATTACAGGGTAAAGCAATATAAAGCAATAATTCCCCAACAGAGGGGGAATTCCTCCTTAAAGACTATCAGAATCACTGAGGAAGTGTTTTCCAGGGCTACACGATCCCAGGCTGCACCTTCCTAGTGGGAATGTACCATATCTCCCAGCTGCTGGAGGAGTAAAGGGTTGAGAATTACTGGTCAGGCATTCTGAGAGTTAAAGTGAACACAACACATGACACTAACAAATGACTGGTTTCTATCTATCCTCTACTCTTTATTAAAGGATTGGGTGGGGGTTTTTTGTTTTGTTTTGTTTTGTTTTGTTTTGTTTTGTTTTGTTTTGTTTTGTTGGTCCCCCAGACCCTGTTTGCTAGAATTTTATGGAACCTTTAAACCATAAAGGAAAATATAGGCTGATGGGAAGAAGACACTCTGCGGGACAACAGGACGAGTCTGTAAAATCCAGAATGAAGCTAAGAGAGGAAATTTGAGCATGCTTGTTAGAAATAGAGAAAAAATGAAAAGATGCTAACAGGAGAACTTGTTTACTAAACCTCGTGGCCAATTTAGTGCAACTTTGGGAACTGTTTACTATAGTAATAGTTTTCTGACTTACAAATTCTGCAATTATGATTTTAGTTAAATACATTGGGCTCTTTCCTAACAAGTCTGCATAAATGTGAAAGTACTGTGGGGGAAGAGGCTATAGAGACACAAGTTATAACTAGACGGGTTTTGATCCAATATGTAATCTATCCCACCCTGGTCCTCCCAACCATATACATGGAAACAGGTAGAGGTTTACTCAATGGTCATAATAACTATGGGAGTGAGAAAGGAACTAAAATGTCTAGGATGTGTCACATACTTTACACACATTGTATATTATCTTGTGTGATTTTAGCAATTTGGTTTCGATACTAATATCCCAATTTATATGTGTTTGTGGGATTGTATTATGGCAGCCCTAGCAAACTAATGCACTATCCCATCATACTTCCATTTGCTACTCAACATGCAGTCCTTAGGCATAATCCTGGAAAACAGCACACCAATTCTTGTCCCTAACTTTTATCCAAGCTAGAATTATTGACTGATTTTCTTCTGATCCTTTGCTTAAAAGCACAGTTTTGAAGCCAAACAAACTGGGTCCAAATCCCAGCTCCATTCACTTGACAATCATGTAGCTTTAATGAACTTCTCTAAAACTGTTTTCTGATCCATAAACTGGAAATATTAACTTCACTTGGTCAGTATGTAGGTTAAATGAGGTAGTGTACGTGATAAGCCTAGCACAACTCAGGGAACGCAGTATACATTCAATGATGATAATTATAATTATTATCCATTTTTCAAAGCTCCATTTAATACTTGATTGTTAAGCATCTGGCCTCTTTGGACCACCCGCCAAACTTGAAGAGAATATGGAAGAGAATCATGGAGTCAAGTGTGGACTTGACTACAGAGTCTTGATGCCACTGAAAACACTGGAGTTCATGTAATAAGCCATGGGGAGCCATTCAGGATTTTTGAACTGGGAAAAGCATGACCAAAGCCATGCTTTAGGAAGGACAAAGCAACAGCTGAAACGTAGGTGATCAGGACAGACAGCCTGCAGTAGTCAAGGTGACAGGTCCTAAAGGATAGAACAAGAGGGGTGCCTATGGGAATAGAAAGTGAGGAATTGCTTAGAGAAATATTTCTGACATATAATCCATAGAATTGGCAACAGACTGGACACATCAATGATAGGAGAGAACCAGAAGTAACTCCAACACCTTAAGATTGATAGAGTGGTAGTACCATGAACAGAAATATGGAAGCCAGGTGAAAGAGAGTACAGGAGGCATCAACTTTGATTTTAGCCTTCACATTCCACTCCCTGTGCTGCTCCTACTACTGCATCTCACCCCATATCTGCAGTCTAAGCAGGGCAGTCTCCATGCCCTTCCCTTCTAGTAAAACGTCAAGAAGGCATTTCAAAATTAATTCACACCACGACATAAACAGTAATCTTTCCCAAAGGCTATTTGCATTTTAAAAGAGGCCTCCCAAAATGAACTACCATGGATAATGGACAAACATAAATGAGGTATGAGATGGAGAGAGGAAGTCCTTCAACATTATTATCACCCTACATTTCCCCACCTGTTTGCTACAAACACTTTGGCTGGAGTCTGGCACCATCTCTAGATTTTGACATTAGTGTTGTGTCTAAGAACCCCTTTCTTATCTTAATGCTGGATGGTGTTCAATGCCACAGATGAACAAGACTGTTTTTATTGCCTGTTTAAAAGATATGAAACATCAGCACAAAGCAGGAGGGTTGGCAAGGTCCATGATACATCGTCATCTGCCACCTTCAGATAGTTCCATCATCTATCATGATACTAAAGATGCCGAGGGTAAATTCAGTAGTCTTGCCCAGTGATCATTTTTTATTTCTTCCAAACCTTGTCTTCCCTAATTAGACCCACCTCCTTTACCCTTGACAAAGGTATGAAATAGAAACTTCTTACAGTGTTCAAAATAGTATTTCACAGATCAGAAAATAATTTAAAATTCACCTTTTTTATCATTCTGGGTCATTCTGGGTTTTTTCCCCCGTTCTGTGTTGAACCAAAACTCATGGAGTGACCATGTGCTTATATTGCCAAGGTGAGAGGGGAAAGTAGAGGAGAAGAAGAGGAGGGTGAAAATCTGAAGGCACAAAATTCCCATACTCAAGGTGTTCTCAGTTCAGTCAACCTTCATTTGCATCTGTGGGTTACCTCTGTAGCTCTGATCCTTGAACATCCCACAAGTCTCTCCAGGTTTCTTTTAAATGTGGGAATCCATGGCAAGGGGTGTACATTTTCAAAACGATCTGACCCATATAGAATCTAAATGCATTTTGCCTCGACTCCCATACGAGTTATTCCCAGCCAAGCACTTGTTTGTAATTATATACATTATAGTACGTGGACAGGCAAGGGTGAGTGTGTAGGAGAGGCTGATTTGTTTTAATAGTCATGGTGGTGAATCATTCAGCAGATTATTTACTCTGATCTTCACATCATTTTCTGTCATACATTCATGGTATAAACACCTTTTCACTGCACTCTGCAAAATACTGCACAAAATGAGTGAAAAAGCAATTGTCCTGGTGCTATAGAAAACAGTACAGCAGTTCCTCAAATATTAAACATAGAATTACCATATGATCTAGCAATTCCACATCCAGGTACCACCCAAAAGAATTGAAAGCAGGAACTCACACAGATTCTCGCACACCCATATTCATAGCAGCATTATTCACAACGACCAAAAGGTAGAAGCAAGCCAACTGACCATTGAGGAATGGATGGATAAACGAAATGGGGTATATCCATACAATGGAATATTATTCAGCCTTATAAAAGAAGGAATTTTTGACACATGCTACAACCTGGATGAACTTTGAAGACATCCCAAGTGAAATAAGCTAGTCACAAAAGGACAAATACTGTATGATTCCACCTACATGAAGCACTTAGTCAACTTCATAGAGATAGAAAGTAGAATGGTGGTTGCCAAGGGCTGAAGGCTTGGAGGGGAATAGGAAGTACTGTTCTGTGCATGTGGATTTTCAGTCTAAGAAGATGAAAAATTTCTGAAGATGAATCATAGTGATGGTTAGACAACACTGTGAATTAACCTAATGTCATTGTACTATACACTTCAAAATAGTCAAGATGGTAAATTTTATGACATGTATATCTGATGACAATTTCTTAAAATATTAAAAACATTTAAGGATATAATAGAAGAAAATATTCCTGAAATAGAGAAATATGGGGGGAAATACCAGAAATCACCCCCTTCTGGAAGTAGATACTTTAAAAATCTATGGCAATGATGCAGACACAAAACAAGACACAAAGAGAGGACAGGCCAGAGAAAAATCTTTTTGACCACAATTGATTACGTATATGTAGAGCATTTACAGATGTGTATCCAACCTTGCTTTCATTATCACACCCCTTCCCTATGGAGCCTTTTTAACTATTTCATCCCTAACTGTCCTCTGATGAAAGTTTAGAACTGCAGATATACTATATATCTGTTTATGTACTATTATGGTCCTTTAGAAGGCCACAAACCACCATCATATCTAAGATATTTCCCTCTGCCAAGAAAAAAATTTGCCCTCTTGGGAACACTATCACCCTCTTTGAGAAGGCATGATTTATAGTGTTAGCCACTTGAAAAACATGGGCGCATGACAAACAGCAAATTTGACTGACATAATCACAGGACTGGGGATGCACACATACTAACCAATGCTAAAATGTGTCCAAAAGTCTTACAGCAATATTAAAAGTGTCTGCACACTACTAAACTTCTGAACAAAAGTGAGAAATTCATTTTTAGTGTCTTCAAACATCTGGAAGTTGCCATTGTATAGATATAACACTTAGATGATTAACAAAATTTCACAAAAGTTTAATTCAGCTATTTGGTATCATGTATTAGAATGTAGCATTTCCTATTCGAAAGGGCACATGCACCCTAATGTTTATAGCAGTACTATCAACAATAGCACCCAAATGCCCATCAACTGATGAACGGATAAAGAAGATGCAATATATATACAATGGAATATTACTCAGCAATCCAAAAGCATAAAATCTTTCCATTTGCAACAACATGGATAGAACTAGAATGTATTATGCTAAGCAAAATAAGTCAGAGAAAGATAAATATCATGATTTCACTCATGTGGAATTTAAGAAACACAACAGATGAACATAGGGGAAGGGAAGGAAAAATAAGCTAAAGACAGAGAGGGAGGCAAACCATAAGAGACTCTTAAATACAGTGAACAAACTGAGGTTTGCTAGAGGGGTGTTGGGTACGGGGATGGGCTAAATGGGTGATGGGCATTAAGGAGGGCATTTGCTGGGATGAGCACTGGGTATTATATGTAAGTGATGAATCACTAAATTCTACTCCTAAAAACATCATCACACCATATTTTAACTAACTTGGATTTAAATAAATTAAAAAAAAAAAAAAGAATGTAGCATCACCACTGCTGTTTTACATAACCATGACAGAATTTACTTTTCTACATGGTAAAATGACATATGTAAATTTTAAAGAAAAAACTCCATAATTTTTCTTATTATAGAATTTAAGGAGCCTTGTAATTTTGCTACTCAAAGTGTGGACCTCGGGCGGACTATTACCACACGGGAACTTATTAAAAATGCCAGATGATAAGCTCCGCCTTAGACCTACTGACACAGAACCTGTAGTTCAACAAGATCTCCAGATAATTCTTACGCATATTAAAGTTTGAGAAGAGCTGCTTTACAAGATGTCTATCAAAATTCTTCCTTAATTCATCAGAGCATTTTCTTTTTTTTTTTAACGTTTATTTATTTTTGAGACACAGAGAGACAGAGCATGAACAGGGGAGGGGCAGAGAGAGAGGGAGACACAGAATCGGAAACAGGCTCCAGGCTCTGAGCTGTCAGCACAGAGCCCAACGCGGGGCTCGAACTCACGGACCGTGAGATCATGACCTGAGCCGAAGTCGGACGCTCAACCGACTGAGCCACCCAGGTGCCCCGTGAGCATTTGATTTCTTAACTAAGTAGATTAATTACCCCAATCATACTCTATAGGGCCTAAAGGAAATGCAAACTAGAAAAAGATCATACAAAACTGTTAAAAAACCAACAGATACAAAACATGCAAATTTCTATCTTTGGGGCTACTCTGAAATAAGATAATTCAGGTAGTTACTTGACTTACTGTGCATTAACAGGGATGGTAGAGAGCAGGTAAATGGGTTTGTTAGGTGCCCGCAGCTCCTCTCCAGAAGCAGTAGCAGTGGGCCCTTCACCAGAGCTTTGACTAGCAGTGTTCTTCCAAGCCTCAGCTTTTTTAGCACAGAAAGAAACGTCCCTTCGAGGGGCAAAGTAAACAAAGGGCAGGATTCCCTTTACTTTGTAATCGCAAGTGTTGTGTCCGAAAATGGCTTCCCTCATCCACTAACCCAGCCAATGTCATCAGACAGATTCTACCAGACAGATTTACTCTTGCAGGTACAAAAGATTTTTTTAGGGTCTTCTTAAAATAGGAAGGCTTATGTGGTTATCAATGGCAACTTTATCAGTTAAATCTGAACAGGAAGCAGCGGGTAGGTAGCCAGGTGCGAGCTAGAGAAAGGGAAGGACCCTGGGGAAATCAGAGCCCTGGAAAGAGGTTGACCGCTCCCCATTGTACTCTGCTAATATCCCAATGGCCTGGTGGTAAGGGTGCAAGCTATAGAGACAACCCCCTCAGATTCAAATCCAAGCTCTCCCACTTACTACCTGGGGCATCTTGAACCAATTGCTCAATGCCTCTGAGCCTCAATTTCCTCATCTATAAAGTAAAGCTAATTATGTCTACCTCAGATGCCATTATGAAGGCTAAATGAGATCTTGGTGGTCAACTTCCAACACAAATGTTTCATAAATGTTAATTCCCTATTACTAACTCCCCCAAAGGAGCAGTAAAATATTTTCATCTGCTAAATTTGGAAGGAAAGTGTTTTACCTCACAGTCACAAATTAAAGGAACAGGAAGTGCTTTAATCAGAAACCACATATGCTAGCTTTAATGAGTGGCTTCACCAAAACCATAGGAGGCATAATGCTCTCTGAGCCTGTTAAAGATTACATAACTCCGAAACTGCCAGTCAGCAGAGAGCTGAATTCCCCTATTAGACGTATGCGTTGTGTCCTCCTCTCATAGAAAATAGTGGAAATTCAAATAGGTGAAAAGCGTACTAAACCACCAAAAAGCCTTAGTTCACAAGAAATCACAGTAAAATGCCTATAAGTAAAATTCACAGTAACTTTGAGGCAAATTCAAAAAATGACTGATTTAAAATATCTAAGAATCTTATAAATTTTAGAAAACATCCCGCTGCCCTTTTCAACTACATCAGCCAAGGCCAAGGTAACATCTACACCCCACTAGGTTAGGAATATCTGCCTTTCTCACCCTCAGGCGTTCATCATCAGGCCAAGAAAGCCAAAAGGTCAAAGTTCAGCCTCCTGATCTTCCTGTTAACCTGTGGGGGAGAAATCAAGAGGCCACCAGATCAGTCAGCTATAAGCCAAAGGCAGGAACAATTCATTGTGGGTCTCAGAATAATAGAAAATCTTCCCCCCTCAGTAGTGCTCTCCATTGGCTCTTTAACTTCTGAGAGGGTTTCTTTTGCTTTCTGAGAGCAGGACTTCTTTCAGGACAAAACAGAATGAGAAAAGTTTGCCTCCATTTCCTCAGTAAGGAATAGTCTGCATCTCAGCAACTAAATTACGCTGACCATGGTCACCATCTCCATGCTAGATAGTATGCTGTGAAACATTCGACATTGTACGTGCCATGCATTGATTTCTTGTGCGACTCACCCCAGACTGACTCTTCTGTGGTCCCAAGGTTCTTCCCCCGCACCCTGCCCAACTGTGACTAAGCAAAATGGAGAGTGGATGGTGGATCATACATTGTATCCTGAAGCCAAATAAAGATTCAGGATTATCTGCATATTTAGATGATCTGTGAGCTCCATCCGCTCCTCTATCGGAGATTGCTGAGGGTAGCGAATAAACCTTGCAAATGTTTCTCTCCTTTTATTGTCTAAACAACCTACTATGTGAGAGAGGCAAAATATATTTCACCTGCCCAGATAATGTATTTCTTTCGAAGGCAGATTTAAAGTAGGGGAATATATATTATCAAGTGCTTAAACGTACATAATAAATGTCATGCACTTTGGGACACACCCACCTGATGGCCAGTTTACTAATCCACTAATCCCGGTGGAGAGAATCTCTAATCCACCCTACCTAGAAATGTGTTTTATTCACACAAAATTCCTTCAAATTCTTTATACAGATTGTTATAAATCTGGGGGTCCAGCCAGGTCAACAAAGTTCAGGCTTTCCTTCATTCATAAAATGGTCTTGTAATACTTTTCTTTAATTTTACAGGGTTAACATAAGAGTTAATGAGGGCATTAAATGAGAAAACACACTTCTAAATCCACACTCAAACCTCCTGGGAGATTTCTGCCTTGGGGTATCATAGTCCAACATCACAGACTAAAGATAAATTGTTACATCAGATTTATGACGCTTCCATCAGGCATCCTATTTATCTCCTCCACCAGCATCTTAGTCCTTCCTGAGTTTTCAAGGCAAACAGATGTGATTCATGGCCATTACCAAGCTATAGAAACATCCTTGATTTCCTTTCCCCAAAAACCTGCCCCCCAATATTTTGCCCCCAAACAAGTATGATCACCCAAGTATCAGAGACTGATTTCAAAGGAAAGAATCTGAATATGGGAAAAGTAAAATCTTAGCATTTAAGATAGTTTTTCATACCAAATATCAAATAATAAAAATATACCTTTGTGTTTGAAGAGCCAAGTCATAGAAATACGTAAAGGCAAATCAATTGTTTCCAGCTGTAATCAGCGATAATAACCCAAGTACGTGAGAGCATGAGAAAGATGATCAGTTTCCTTTTGAGGTTACATGATAAGCAGCAGCAGTTAAGCAGCCTTTTTCTCTAAAACTCAGCGTCTGACCTCATGGCAAGAAGAGGCCAGCCCCTCTCCCTGTCCCCCTTTATAGCGTCCGCTTTCTGTGCATCACTCTAAATGGGGGCGGGGGAAGCTAAGGACCTATTTTCTAAAACACAGAATACAGACTGTCGGTCGAAAGGTTGCGTGGGCACAGAGGAGGGGCTGAGGAGGCGGGGAGGGGGCAACGAGGACTAGGTTTGTGGATTTTTTTCTGCATACTGGAAATTCCCAAGCCAAAAAGGTACCGACCCGAGTCCCGGACATTCCCCGAGAGGGCCGGCTCCAAGAGCTGGACTGGAATCCCGCGGAGGAATCAGAAACAAATCTAAAAACAAAACATTTTTCTTAGGGATGCCTTTTTAAATTCTCAATGAATCCACGCCGGGCATTAGCGTTGCCCCCCTCATTTGATTCACCTCTTCTTATTTAGCTTTCTCTGCGTGGCTTCAAGATGCGGGGGAGAAGTTGGGAGCAGGTAGATACTTTCTACGATACAGCTTTTCAAAATATGGCAATCAAAAAGTAGTAGAGCGATCGCGTGCTTTCAAAGACAAAGGACAATCTGGGACAATCTGAGACATCTATAAAGCAGTGGGTCTATAACAAGAAGATCACGTTAGTTTCACCGGCGCAGGGGCAGGGGGGTTAGAGTGGGTTGAACAGAGAATGAACTATTGCGCAACACTTAAAGGATTTTGCCTATGACATTTGGTTTCGCTGTGACTCCTTTTCCTTCTGGGACACTTAACAACTACTCCCTGCATTGCTTCCCGCCCCTTCCCCCCAGCAGTGTTACAGTTCCGATCCAGCTTTATAATTAGACAGGAAATGTCTGATTCTCCGATAGGAATCGGCATCTGGAGCTGAACACCAGAAGGTCCTTAAAACTTTAACAGAAGGCCCTTCTTCAAAGAAGTCTGACTTCTTCTCATTTGATGGAGAATATTATAAAGGAAAACATTATACTTAAATTCACACTTTTTAAAACAGTTAAAATGTAATTGCATTTTCAAGACACAGATTAGAAAGTTCACTTTCTGCCCTTCTACCTTTTCTATCCCATAAACTTCCGCCTGCAGCAACTCTTTTATCTTCCACCGCCACCACCACCCCAGCTTCCCACAATTCCTAGGTGCTCCACGTACTCAGGGACTGTGGTCTCACTTTCAAAGAGAAAAAGAACACCTTCAAAATCGTGTTTAGTGTACATTGAACAGTCAGGCATTCTAAGAGCACTGAGAACTGCACTCTAGACCTAAACTGAAGAGAATAATGTTTAACACAAGGGAATGAATACATTTAAAGTGGAATTTCTAGTTGGAGGCCAGTGTGAGGCTCTCTGCTGACAGCTCAGAGCCTGGATCCTGCTTCTGATTCTGTGTCTCCCTCTCTGTCTCTGCTCATCCCCTGCTTGCACTGTCTCTCTCTCAAAAATAAATAAAAACATTAAAAAATTTTTTTTAAAAAGTGGAATTTCTAGCATGAGCAACTAGCTACTGTTAATAAACTGAATTAACCCAAAGGTAATGCTGAACACTCTTTTTGGGGGTGGGGTGTTAAATTCCCTGTGCCTCTCTCAGTAATAACTTTTTCCTTTAATAGGGCCCAGAAACAGACTCACCTCTGGCATGTAACATGGATATGTCAAGGTTTACCATATATTCTTAAGCACCCCAATGTATCAATCTGAAACTTAATACCTGAAACCCCGAAGTGTTAGTCAACTGGTATTTAATAAAATAGTGGTTGTTCAGAATGGTAAAATGGATCATACCAGAACACCAAAGGTCTGTTTTGTATTGCTAATGAAAGGTTACCCTTAATAAGGTAACTTCTAAAAAATATAATTTGCATAGAAGGGCCTAATTATGGATTCTTCCTTTCACAAATAGCATCAAATCAATCGAGTTCTAGAAAATGAGGAGATCCACTAAGCGAAATTAATGCTGTCATTCCAAAATAAAAATCCATATGAATTTTAACCTTATGACACTTAATCCAAAGAAATTACATATAAGCCCATTTTAATATTTTATTTAAAAAAATTTTTTAATGTTTATTTTTGAGAGAGAGAGAGAGAGACAGAGACAGAGTGTGATCGGAGTAAGGGCAAAGAGAGAGGGAGACACAGAATCCAAAGAAGGCTCCAGGCTCTGAGCTGTCAGCACAGAGCCCGACACAGGGCTCAAACCCACAAATCATGAAATCATGACCTGAGCCAAAGTCCGATGCTAAACCAACTGAGCCACCCAGGCACCCCTTAATATTTTATTTTAAACCTAAATGCCCAACCATAATGGCCGACTTATGTAAATAATGGTATCATTAGCTAAACTGTTGGGCAGACTTTTATAATTCAGTTATGAAGACTATTTAACACAGAAAAATATTTGTATGCTAAATAAAAAAACACAGATACAAATTACATATTATCTGTGTTTATAGCTATGTGGTTTTTAAAAAACCAGGAAGAAAATATACCAAAATGCTAATGCGTACCACATTCGAATGATAGAATTATAGATTCTTTGCATAGATTTTCTTTGTCTAGATTTTAGTTTCTAAAAACAATGATGTCTTTTATATTTATAATGGAAAATATATAAAACTATATTATTTTGCTGGCATGCTAATATTTACAACTGTGTGGTACTAGCCTAAAATACACTTTTCAGAAGAAATTAAAATACTGTATCTAATTGTTCTGAGAAAGATTTAGGTAATATTCCAAACTCCACACTTAGGCATTTTTTTTTTAAACTTCCACACCAGAGTATAGAAAGACAAATTAGAAAAGGCACAAAGTGAATTAGAATACGTCAAGAAACTATGTCACCAAATCTTTAGGACCTTTTATAACTAAATCAAAAAGTAATAGAAGCTGGACGAGGTCACAAGAAACCATTTGCACAAACAAGAAATGTCACTCCAAAGCCCTGGAGAGGCAGTGGAAATTGAAATTCTCCTGGGAAGATGATGCCTCAGCCTCCTCCAGCAATCTTTTAGAAAATGCTCGAAAGTCCTTATATGAAAAAGAACATCTCTCTTTACAAAAGTCCAACAAGTTGTAGTTGCAAAGGGCTATGCACTCTCACATACCTTTGTTCAAATCCAAACTCAAGTTCATCTATAAAATGTACCTAATATCACCTACACTACTAGATGGTGATCAGGATTAAATGTTAGGGATTAAGCCCAGGAAATAATAGACAAGCAATATTATTTCCTTAGTTCTATCTTCCTTCTTCCCTTAGTTGGTATTTCTCAAAGTGTAGAATACTGCCATTGCATCAAAATCACTGGATGCTTGTAGCAAAGTCTGATACCACAGTTTCCAGAGGCATCCTGTATTTTTATCAAATAGTCCAGGCGATTCTCAGACACTAAAGCTTAAAGACCATTAAAATTAAGCAATCTTAGGGGCGCCTGGGTGGCGCAGTCTGTTAAGTGTCCGACTTCAGCCAGGTCACGATCTCGCGGTCCGTGAGTTTGAGCCCCGCGTCGGGCTCTGGGCTGATGGCTCAGAGCCTGGAGCCTGTTTCTGATTCTGTGTCTCCCTCTCTCTCTGCCCCTCGCCCGTTCATGCTCTGTCTCTCTCTGTCCCAAAAAAATAAATAAACGTTAAAAAAAATAATTAAGCAATCTTAATATGTTTAACTACTTGTTGGTGAGCCTTAGCCTCAAATAATTTAAAAATATCTTTCCCCATATATATATTTTACAAATTTGAAGATGGCCCTCAAGTCTAAGAAAGGAAGTTTTTTTGTTTTTGTCTGTCTGTTTGTTTTTGAGAGAGAGTGCAAGTGATCAAGGAGCAGAGAGAGAGAATCCCATGAGGGGTATGGAGAGAGAGAGAAGCAGGGCAGGCCTCAAGCTCACCTGATGTGGGGCACGAACTCATGAACCAGGTGATCATGACCCTAGCCAAAGTCAGATGCTTAATGACTGAACCACCCAGGCGCCCCTATACTCTTTAAGTTAAAACTCCAAATTCCTTGGGGCTCCTGGGGGGCTCAGTTAGTTAAGCATCTGACTTCGGCTCAGGTCATGATCTCACAGCTGAGTTCAAGCCCTGCGTTGGGCTCTGTGCTGACAGCTCAGAGCCTGGAACCTGCTTGGATTCTGTGTCTCTCTCGCTCTCTGACCCTCCCCCACTCACATTCTGTGTGTGTCTCTCTCTCAAAAATAAAAAAAACATTAAAAAAAATTTTAAACCCCAAATTCCTTGACCCATTCCCCACTCACACTCTGTGTGTCTCTCTCTCAAAAATAAATAAACATTAAAAAAAACTTCTTAACTCCAAATTCCGCGACCCATTCTCCTAAGAGAATGCTTTTAGCATCAGTCTTCATCTCTAAAGCCTCTCCAGTCTCTTCATATGTCCATTAAGGGATAACTAAAACTAGATTGTAATCCATTCTGGCTCAAAAAGAAAAGAGTGCTTACTAAATGGCCCCATGCTAGCCTAAACCCATTTAAAATTAATAAGGCAAAGACAGTCAAATAAAATTGATAGTATCTTAAGATAGCAGTTTTTTACTTCCAAGCATGACAGAATGCGTGTACCTTATGTCCCCATCAAGAAATACTTGTTACAGATCTCAATATCTAACTTCTAATTAGATTTTCATTTCTAATGTTGGTATGTGATCCAAACTAACAACCAAAAAAGAAACACTTGAAATTGATGGAAGTAACTTGTACAAGTTTATAATAAACAACGGCGTTCTTTACATAAAAGTCAGTTCTTAAAACCCTCAAACTTCAAAACACAAAAATAAATTTCCATTTATACATTTCCCCCTTCCAGTTCCAAAAGTGATTATTTTAAAGTATTCGTCATGTAAAATTTAGCTGAATCAAGTAAGTAACAACCGCCCAATGCAAGTATCAGTGCAACACACAGATTTCATATTAACCGCTTTCGTATTCTCCTTTTGCTTCTTTTCTAGATAAAAGCAGAACACTGTAAATGTTCTCACTAAAAAATTCTAACCAAAGATACTGGCCTTTTCAAGTAATTCAAAAAAGGTGAATCAAGAGAAACTCCTGAGACACAGCAGGCTCCTGTGTGTCACAGGAGCCCCTAACCATACGCCTCATCAGTTTATCACACTGAAGATGGACCCACCGTGCTATTCATGCAGATAAGCACAATCGCCCTTACCAGATAAGCTACACACACTCCACTACCAACCATTTAGGTCAGAACATTTTTCAGTTTTTAGCATAGTAATCTCCCCTCTCCGGAGAGGCTAATTCAAACACACTCATTAGCATCTTTGGTTACAAGGGCAATACAGTGTGTAGATGTTGTTAATAATGGTTCTCCCATGGCTATGTAAAGATTGGAATAAATCCTGTAGGTAGATATAAATGCAACCTGCATTTTCTAAGCTCCTTACAAATCATTATATAAAGTCCAGCTCTTTCTGAAATTTTGTACATATCAGTAGCAGCAATATCTCCATGGGGCCTCCCATAAACTGTCTCTAATGCAGAAAATGTGATTCCTCCAGTTCCTTCCAGGGCAAGCTAGGTCTCCAAGGGGCACACAAAGGACAAGAACATGTCCAGTTGGTTCTTCACAATAACTTCATCCGGATGTAGCTTGTGGGGTAAATAATGAGCCAGGGTCATCTCCCAGGCATCAACAAGATACACTCCAACCCCTGAGAACATCTTCCGAAGGATGGTGTCCAGCTGGAAGTTGTACCAGTCACTGTTGAAAAGGCTCACTTCAGGCCCCAGCTCTTGGGCATTGGCTGTCCGGATGACTATCACAGTCTTAGGGCTTCGATCCAGGAGCTGGACCACTGCTCGACGGATATTCCTGAGCCGCCGGATATACACTTCCAAAGGGAAGGTGCTGAAATGAGACCATATAGCTATGGCAACCACTGTGTTCTTCCCTCCCACGATGCCATTCAGCTCATTTGCCACATAACGAAGCTCATTGCTAAAGACAGTTGTAAAACGGATGGGTGGACCATGGCAGCGATATTTGAGCAGGATGTTGTGCTTCTGGTCCACCGCAAGGAAGGGACCCACATTCTTGGGACTACCCAAGTTAAACTCCACTAAATCTGAAACAAGGAAAATTCAAATTCATAAAAATGTTCAAAACAAGCACATATATTATGATCATGTTTTACTTAGTGGCTTAAGAGAACTTTTTTTTTTTTTTTTTAATAAAAGTACCACAAAAGTACAACAAAAAGGTACAACTGTAAAGGTAATACCTATTTCACTGGCCTCAATGGACCTTTATTCTAACATATTATTTAAACCATCAGTAATAGATTCTATATGTATGTCTATATACCTCAGAAGCAAAATAACCTGTTTACTTCTAACCATTAGGTCAAGAAATCTTCCTGTAGGCACTGATTGCTAAATATCTAAAAATCAATTTGGCATTTATACATCACTATTCTAACATATAAATACTATTTCTTCCAGGATGAGGGCTATAACTTGTGCTTTTTTAAGTAAACACGTAACAGTAACCAAATACTTTTTGAAATACATGAAAGAAACAAGCAACCCTGTTTCTTCTGACTTTCAGTTTCACCCTATGGGTGGAAAATCATATTAATGTCTTACAGAATGTCTATCTCTGTCACAAGAATAACAAAGACAGCAGACAAGTTAGAATTCACTTTTCCCTTTCCTTTATGTAAGTTGTGTTTCAAAGTCCAGCTCTTCTGAGGTCTTCTGAAGGTCCCAGGAATCAGTCAGGATTTCTCTTTTGTTACTTCTGAAAAACCCTGTCTGTAAAATTCATCACTTAGCATATGCCCCATAAGGAAAGAGGGCCTGTCTCATATCCCTGAATGTCCCTACAAGTGCCTTACAGAGAACAGACTAAGTAACTTCTGGCAATCCAAGTCCATTAACACTTCCTAAGTACCTATTCAGGGCCAGCCACTGTAGTGCCACTAGCCAGCACTGCTCAGATAGATAAGTCACAGTCCTTGCTCTCAAGGAGTTTACAGCCAATTCTGAAGAACTAACATCACACCCTAATTGTCCTACATTCTTCTTAAGGGTTAAAGTTTTCACTCTTCTCTCCATGCAGTCCTAGTCTCCTCTTCCAGATCTTCGTACCTAAATCATTACTACTTAGCATTTGGCTCCATTTAAACTGAACAAGCTCAAGCTACCATTTTTTTCATTTGATTAAAATCAAGCACCAGCACAAGGCTTTATCAGGTGAAAATCTATCTGCAAAGGATACAGTGGAAAATAATTATGACACTCAATGTGATCACTGCTATGAACGGAAATATTGAGCTCTGTCATTAGAACTTAAACAAACAACTACAGACTTCTGGAGGGCCCTGCCTAGTCAGCATCAAAACATGCTTAGCATTATGCCATACAAATTATATCCCTTTTCCTAGTTTTTAATTTATGCTTTATTGACCAAACTCAGCTATGCTTGTGTCAATAAAAAAACAAAAGCACAACAAAAACTGGAATTAACTTTCCACTTTTGGGGACCGTATCTACTTCTTCCGTTCCTTTGAAAAATTAAATCTGAAATGAGGTTAGTGTAAAAAAAATAAAAGAGAAAAACAACACCAACAACAGCTCACAACAAACTATGGGAATTTGCTTTATGGAAAGTCCTGCCCATGTATAGCCCTCAAAAATAGTTCCCATGGAATTATTTATCAGCTCTCTCAATTGTAAGCAGGGTCTTTAGTACCGTTACCTGAGATTCATTCCTCCTCACTCCATCCACACCTTCCACAAAGAGGAAAAGGCCCATTTGAATAAGGGAGGGCCTTCCAATGAGTGCGGCTTTATTCCGAGTCTGGAGGGCACCCCAGGAGCCCAGCAGTGACACCAGGAAGCTAAGAATGCTGGGACTTACCAAGACTCCCTCAGTAGGAGCCAGCTCATCTCAGAATCATATCAATGGAATGCCCAGCAGATGACACCGGAAAGGCTATATACTGCATGGATGTATTAAAATGGACCACAGTCTGTTTGGCTGCTTCCTTCCAGTTAAATCTATTTTAAACTTGAAGTCTGACTAAACAGAACTAGGAGAGAAACAACTGAAAATGTCCACCTCTGTTTTATAGCCCAGAATATCAGAAGTAAAAGACACCTATAAGGTGATTCTGTCCAGCTGCCCCATTGCACATGGAGAAATAAAGCCCTGGGAAGTAAATAACATGTCCAAGGTCACACAGCTCATCAGTGGTATGAACTTCAATTCCAGTGCTTCCATCAATACATCACAACCCCACCATGGATCAGAAACCATCACACTTCTCTCCAGGGTCAGGACACCTCTTTAGTCCTACAGAGAAATAACTACTTCCTCACCTGATGCCCTTCCTCGGGCACTGGAGTGAAGAAAGCTGATTTTGTGCATGCGGAAAAGAATTATGAAACAAAATGCAAAGTACCAACCTGGAACAAACGTAGTAAGGTATTCAAACCATTGCCTGATTGTTGAGTCACCAAACAAATACACCACTTTTCTTTGTAAGCATTCTGTAATGTTGTCAGGGTCATTAAACTGGCGCATCTTAAACTTTCTGGGCCTCCACTGATCTTTATAATAATACCCAGAAGGAAAAGTTCCTGAGCCATGAGATAGTTCTAGATTGTTGGTTTCTGAGAAGAAAAAGGAAACAAAATTAGATATTCTGAAAGTCTCCTCCAACTAACCATACATGGAAAATGTTCCAAGAAACAAAATTATGGCCCTATATCTGTTAGCGTGCTGGTATCTGGGTAACATTTCCCGCCATCACATCTCAAAGAAATCCCAGACTTTCCCCTTGCTACAAAAGGTTCTCCTTTGCACAAAAATAGGAAGATGTGAAATGTGTGTGAGGGTATTATTGGTGGACAGAGGCGAAAAGGGGACTTTGGGCATTCCCTCTGATTATGCATGTTTTTATCAAAGCCAAAAATAAAGGCAGGCAAATACCATGGAAATGTGTAGACATTAACTATTGTCTAGCATTTTCCCGGAATAAGTTTCTCATCCAAAGGCCTATGAGGCAAGTAACACCTTAAATTCATATTTTACATACGCATAGTAATGTTAGTCCACTGTTCCTCAACCTAATAAAAGGAAAATTTTAACCCATGGGTCCCGCAATCAAATAGTAATTCAGATAACCACCACTTAATACAGCGAAGAAACCAAATACACACAAATAGTTCTAAAGAACTATTCCCCACGTTACAAAAGGTTCAGAAGAATGTACAAATATTACAATGAGCAATATTTAAAATGCAGCAGCAGTTTGTACTCATGGCTGTAGCCCAGCTACACATGACACGAGAGGCAGGACACCCTTCAAAGGGAAAGTCAACATCCTTCTTCCCTAACACCTCCCTTGGAAAATGCTGTTGTAGAAACAACACACTTTAAGTGCTTCAAAATAAACAGACAGGGATGGCTAATATTTCTTGAGAGTTTACTCTGCAATTAAATATATTATCTCATACGATGCTCACAATAACCCTTTAAAGTAGGTCCTAGTGTTAACCCTGCCTTTTGGAACAGCAACTTGACTTAGATCCAGAGCTAACAAGCAGCAAAGCCAAGACCTGATCCAAGCAGGTGAGCCCCAAAGCCCATGGTCTAACCACTGTGCTATATATACCACGTCTCAAAAACAGAGGTTTGTAGATGTCAGCCATTTTCTTTTTGGATTTTTTCCTGAAGGTGTACACTTACTTGTTTCTAACACTCAAATCTACAATCTTCAAATACCATCAATTATTTTACATCACTTCCTTACACACCCCAAAGCTTAAACCTTGATCATAATCCAGTAATTCTCCAGTCTCACCTGTTAAACCACAATTCAAAATCCAAATGTTTATACAACTCAGAAATCTAAATTTGAGCCCCATATTTGTGACTATTTTCAGCTTATTATCTTGATATTATAAGATAATACTCAAAATTATTTTGGTTTTATTCCTTTCAAAGAAGATGCCCTATTTGACAGATACTGCATATTTAACCTTTTAATTCAGCCATCTGCTAATTCTTTGAAGGTTCAGGGCCTAAGCTGAAAAGTAAACAGCATTTTTAAAAGCTTTACTTGGAAAATGTTATTGTCAAAGAAAAGACAAGGGGGGGGGTAAATATTTATTTAGCTTATTCATAAACAGTTTCTCCACATGTTACCAAGTATGACTTTACTATGTTACCACACCTTGCCCAAAGCTTCCTCATTATATCATCACGTCAAGGTTATACAGACAGGGAGCTCCAGAGCAGACACCTGGGGCCCAAAGAAAACATCTACTAGAAGGGGAATTAAAAGTGATTTTGAAGTTACACTTTTTACCATGGTTAATTCAGAAGATTTGGCTATTCTGTGCCAAATACATGTTATAAAGGAAAGTGTATATCACACAGGAAACAATTACCATTTCCATTCAAATGTTAATTTTATTTACTACCAGAGTTAAGTCAAGCAAAGCAAATCAATTACTGAACTGACATTAATTCTTCACACATGCAGCACTAGATAACAGAGCAGATTTTTAAAGTGTAATGCATGTACCTACATTGCCCTCTTATGGTCAGTGGAGACAAAAACATTTCTTACTTTATTAAGACTTTAAGCAGTCTGAAGTTCTTTAAAAAGACCGCATTTCTTGGAACTTGGAATGCATTTTCACATAAGATATGAAAGTCTCTTAAATCAATAATATAACCCCTAATGAACTATACATGTGGAATAAAAATAGTTTTGTGGGGGCGCCTGGGTGGCGCAGTCGGTTAAGCGTCCGACTTCAGCCAGGTCACGATCTCGCGGTCCGGGAGTTCGAGCCCCGCGTCGGGCTCTGGGCTGATAGCTCAGAGCCTGGAGCCTGTTTCCGATTCTGTGTCTCCCTCTCTCTCTGCCCCTCCCCCGTTCATGCTCTGTCTCTCTCTGTCCCCAAAATAAATAAACGTTGAAAAAAAAAATTTTTTTTTAAATAGTTTTGTGGGTTTTTTTAATTTATTTGAGAGAAGGGGAGAGAGAGAGAGAAAGCACAAGCAGGAGAAGGGCAGAGAGAGAGGGAGAGAATCCCAAGCAGGCTCCTCATTGTCAGCGCAGAGCCTGATGAGGGCCTCAAACTCACAAACCATCAGATCATGACCCGAGCCAAAACAGAGTCAGACACTTAACTGACTGATACACCCAAGCGCCCCAAAAATAGTTTTAAAACAAAACGGAGTTATTGCTTAGATTTTACAGTTTTCTTAAATACTGATGGTGAAGGAAGTAGTTTTTGTGGATGGTTATCAAAAGCAGATAAGATCTTTATGCAAAATCAGAAGGGATAGCTTCAATTATCTGCAGGTTAAGGTCCCTGCTTCTCTAAAATGTCTTGGCTTCTCTTTAAAACTCATAGCTTATAGTTTCCTCCAAAGGGTGTCATCCCATGTCATTCATTAGCCAAAACGAGGACTATGTGGACCACAAATGGGACAAAACAAGAGAAGAGCAGAGAAAAAAATTTCCCCCAACTATCTAGAAAGAGCTGGGTGAGAGGGAGACAGTGTGAATTAAGACTGGGAGGTATGAGTGAGTGCACGTTAGTGCACACGTCCCTTAACTTCATAGCATAGAATTATCTGTAGAAGTGAGAAAAGTAAAAGGCAGGCCAACGAGGAGTATATAGTTCACGAGAGAAAAAACAAGACAAGACAAAGAAAGAGAGTCAAACAATTCCTCTCCTCAAGGAACACAATTAGCACCGGAACGCTTGGGTGCCACCTCAGGGGGGTGAGAAATGAGGACACCGTGTGTCGAGCTGTTCAGGTACAACTTGTCAAGCACTGGGACTACGAGAAGTCCTGGCTACACAGCAGTTATTATAGCTTGAGTTTACCCTTGAGTCTCCCCCTGGAAAACCTTGGGAATTTAATTTTTTTCTTTATACTTTACTCCCCTAAAACCTAAGCATTTTTCGGAGGGAAGCTAAACAGGTACAGGTAGAAATACCTATAGATTAAAAGAATGCTGAAAGGACCTCAGATAATGGCTAGTCCAAATGTCTTTTAAAGGTGAAGATGGTACGTCACAGAGGGACTTGCCGAAGTTTCCCAGAGAGCCGTAGAGCCAGCTAGTGGTAAAGGTGGTCCTGTTTACAAAGGCATACATTTCACTACTGATACAGTTGTGGGGAGCTTCCTACCCCCAAATGATATCAGTCAGTTGGATTTTACATAGCATATGAGCCCTTTGATTTTCTAAGTTAACCAAATAAAATGTATTCTGTACCAAGTATTTTTTCCAACTGAAGGTGGTTGTATTTAAAATAGGTTTGTCCAGGGGCGCCTGGGTGGCGCAGTCGGTTAAGCGTCCGACTTCAGCCAGGTCACGATCTCGCGGTCCGTGAGTTCGAGCCCCGCGTCAGGCTCTGGGCTGATGGCTCGGAGCCTGGAGCCTGTTTCCGATTCTGTGTCTCCCTCTCTCTCTGCCCCTCCCCCGTTCATGCTCTGTCTCTCTCTGTCCCAAAAATAAATAAC